>NW_028262346.1:1877500-2193333 GCF_047370975.1 Nipponia nippon
TGAGGGCAAATATATCAAACTGAAATTTAGCTTCAGCTGTTGTACTGGATCTGGCTGGGATGGAAATAACTCTCTTCACACCAGCCTGTATAGCGCTGTATTTTGGATTTGTGACTAAGACAGTGTTGGTAACAGACCAATGTTTTAGCTGTTGCTGAACAGTGTTTGCTGTGTCAAGGTTTTCTCTGTTTCTCACTCTGCCCCTTTGCAATGAAGAGGCTGGGGGTGGGCAAGAAGTTGGGAGGGACACAGCTGGGACAGCTGACCCAAGGTATGTTCTATACCATATAATGTCATGCTCAGCAATAAAAACTGGAGTGTGTGTAGGAGTTGTTTTCCAAGTTAGCCGTTGCTTGGAGACTGGCAGGGTATCAGTCTGATTGTGGGAGGTGGCAATTGCCTTTGTATCACTTGGGTTTTCCCCTCTTTCCTTCACTTGAACCGTGAGTTTTCTTGCTTTTGCTACCCTTGTCCTCCTCTTGAACCATGAGTTTTCTTGCTTTTGATACTCCTATTTTCTCCCCCATCCTGCTGGGGACAGGAGTGAGCGAGAATCTGGGTGGGTGCTTAGTTACTGGCCATGGTCCACCCACCACAGATATTCATCAGTTGCAGCAAGGGCTGCAAAATCCATCTGGGAAGGGAGTCAGTGTTTGATGATTAGCCAGGGCTGAGCTCAATGCTATTGTAAAAGTACTATAAGTACCTGAGTCCATTGGGCTATATCTACTTACAGCATTAGCACTGAGTTGTATATATCGAGTCTCAAGACCCTTCTGTTTTCTGACACATGCTGACTGTCACCAATCTTCAGCCTGAGCTTGATAAATCCACATTGCTCCTAGGAAGAGCAAAGATGGCAATGCTTGATGTAGGGCTAAGCTGTCATATGTCGGGCTCCATGCATGCCTACTCTGATCTGAGTTCATGGTGCACGCATGGGTCTGATTTCAGGGTTTGAGATAATCTAGGATTTGTCCTATTCAAGTTCCAAAACTTATACTGAGGTGCCCCACTCTCACTGAGGTGAGAAAAATTACTATGTCAATGGTGACTGAGCTCTGAATTAAGAATAAGCTCAGATCTGTGCTTAAATTACAATGTAGTCTTAATCTTTAATTTAAAACTTGAAATGTTTACACAGGTAGATGTCAGAAGTGACTGCATTAAAGAAAAACCCTTAAGACAGCATTTCAGGATTACTTAACTTTCTATCTGTGCTGCAGTGTGAAGTTCAAGCCCTGTACTTCTCTGAGAGTTCAGTGCAGAACATCCACAACTGTGTCCTATGTAGGAAAAGTCCCACAAAAGTGCTGTGCCAGAAGAGTCTAACCTCCTGTCCTTGTAGTGCTGGATGTTAGCGTTATGTAGATAGCTCTGTCTTCCCAGGCTTCCTTCTTTTATTTTCACTCTTTTCTATGAGGACAAAATACACAATTTCACACTCTCTGGCTATAGTAATTTCCTTTAGGGAAGTATGAAGTACCAGGGTGAACACAGCTACCACTGCATTATCTGAGGCAAAAGCATGCACAGTACATAGGGAGATGCTAACAGAAGGGATCTTGGTCCCCTCCTTCCCTCCAACTCTTTTTCCAAGAAAAAATCCATTCCTGTCTTTCAGGCATACTGTGCTTTTTGAACACCAGGCTGCTCCATTTAATTTTTTTTTCTTGGAACTCATATGTATTTTACCTCTAGATAAAAGCCTATGTGCTTGTACTCTTATTAAAGCCTATAGTGATATTTTATCCAGGACCCAGGTTTTTGCAGTGCTGCATTGCACTGGAATTGCTGATGCCACTTAAATTCTGTGTTGCCAGGAGATAGTTTTGTTTATTTCTATGATCTAGATACTGCATATAACCCAGAACCATCTGCAGCCACACTGGCTGCAGAAAGGTAGATTAACATTATCTCCGACATGTGGATCTTGGAGGTTTGTTTCAATTATTATTTGTGGGATGTTTCAACAGACAACAGAGACCCTTTGCACTTGGGGCTGTATAAACATACATCAAGGGATGGTACTTACTCTGAAGAGTCTACAATATAAATAGACAACAGAGTGGGGAGGGAAACCTTGCTCAGAGACTTGCCTAAAGTCATACTGCAGGGAAGAGCTGGGAATAGTATCTAGGTCTCCTGACCCCCTCAGGTCTGTTGCTTTATTCACTAGGCCATGTTGTGTCCCTCCATTTAATTCCCTTCTTTTCTTTATTCTACTGGATCATCAGCACAGGTTCCTATACGCAAACAGACATTCAGTGAAGGGGGAAAAAAAAAACCACAAAAACCCAAACCTCTGGAAAAACACCCCTTCTAAAGATTTGTTACAGTGTTCTTTGAATGGGGTGGCAGGAATGTTCATGGCTTTGCCTATGGGATATTTGTACAGGGAATTTGAATGTATTTTTATTTGTAGTCTTTCAAGGAGTGGTAAGTTTAAGATGACATACAGCTTGGCCTATATTGTATGCGTGTGCATCTTTATTAGGAACTTGTCATCTGTGGGATAAAGGAAAAGAGTGGCATTGGGTTGGGAGGAGGAGAAAAATAAATGTATTCTATTATTTCTTTTAAATCCAGTGCATGCCCAACATCATTTCAAAGAATTTCCCTTAAGTTCAAAGCTAAATGGCACGGTATCCCCATAGTATCCCCCAGACATAGAATCATGGACTCATTTATGTTGGAAAAGACCTTTAAGATCAAGTCCAACAGTTAACCTAGCACCGCCAAGTCCACCACTAAAGCAGGTCCCTAAGCGCCACATCTACACATCTTTTAAATACCTCCAGGGATAAGAACTCAAAACACTTCCCTGGGCAGCCTGTTCTAATGCTTCACAACCCTTTCAGTGAATTATTTTTTCATAATATCTGATCTAAATCTCCCCTGACACAACTTGAGGCCATTTCCTCTTGTCCTATTGCTTGTTACCTGGGAGAAGAGACCGACCACCGCGTCACTACAACCTCCTTTCAGGTAGTTGTAGAGAGCAATAAGGTCAGCCCTCAGCCTCCTCTTCTTCAGGCTAAACAACCCCAGTTCCCTCAGCTGCTCCACAGGAGACTTGTGCTCTAGACCCTTCAGCAACTTTGTTGCCCTTCTTTGGACATGCTCCAGCATCTCAATGTCTTTCTTGTTATGAAGATCCTAAAACTGAACACAGAATTTGAGGTGCAGCATCACCAGTGCCTAGTACAGGGGGGCAATCACATCCCTAGTCCTGCTGGTCACACTATTCCTGATGCAACCCAGGATGCTGCTGGCCTTCTTGGCAACCTGGGTACACTGCTGGCTCATATTCAGCCAGTTGTCGACCAACACCCCCAGGTCCTTTTCTGCCACGCAGCTCTCCAGCCACTCCTCCCCAAGCCTGTGGCGTTGCATGGGGTTGTTGTGATCCAAGTGCAGGACCTGGCATTGAGCTTTATTGAATCTCATACAGTTGGTCCTGGCCCAACGATCCAGCCTGTCCAGGTCCCTCTGTAGGGCCTTCCTGTCCTCCAGCAGATTGACACTTCCACCCAGGTTGGTGTCATCTGCAAACTTACTGAGGGTGCACTCAATGCCCTCATCCAGATCATCAGTAAAGATATTGAACACGACCAGCCCCAATACTGAGCCCTGGGGAGCACCACTCGTGACTGGCCGCCAACTGGATTTGACTCCATTTACCAGCACTCTCTGGGCTCGGCCATCCAGCCGGTTTTTAACCCAGCGCAGAGTGCACTTATCCAAGCCGTGAGCAGCCAGCTTCTCCAGCAGAATGCTGTGGGGGACAGTGTCAACGGCCTTACTAAAGTCCAAGTAGACAACATCCACAGCCTTCCTCTCATCCACTAAATGGGTGACCTTGTCATACAAGGAGACCAGGTTAGTCAAGGAGGACCTGCCTTTCATAAACTCATGCTCACTGGGCCTGGTCACCTGTTATTGATCTTAAGCATTGCTGGAAGATTTTATTTATCTATCTATCTATTTATTTATTTATTCAAAACGAAGTGCAGATTGAAACAGCCTTAAGTAAAATTTCTGGGTGACATGATACATGCTTGACTACTGGGCATTCCTCATAACTCCCATGCCTTTTCTGTTTATTTAGTGATCTACATGAGTGTAAATAAAAACCACATTAATGCATTTGTTGTTTTATAAACTCAGGTTCTTGTACAGTAGTGAGCACAGAGCACTATAAATCAAGCTCCTTGGATTCTCTTCACTTGAAAAGACTTTGCTGGTGATCTTTGCAGAGGACATTTAAGGTGGCATTTTTAATATGCACAAAAAACCCAAGATCCCTTTGTGATATTTTCCTTGAGTTCTGAATTCTGTGTAAGCAGAAGCCTGAATGTGAGTAGAGCCATTTCAGAGTGTTTTCTCTAAAGGACTTTCCTAACAGGTGCTGAGCACACCTGTAAGGAGGGCTGTGCTGTGATCACTGCTAGCAATGAGCTGCCTTCCCCTTTGACACAAGTCCCACAATTTGCAAGAGAGAGTCCATAAACCCCATTGAATTCTATATCCCTAAATTGAGTTTGAATGATGTATCTCAAGAGAGGACTGTTGTGAGGCATCAGGATTGAAATCTTTCTATGGACTTAGGGATGTAGGTGTGAGAAAAATACTACAGGCAGTTACTCTGGTGGGAAAAGCTACCTATTGATCAGAAAGATGATTTTACAGCTAGCTCATTTGATATCTGAGTTCAGTCCTGCATCTTCCCACAGATTACTTGTGTTACTTGGGACAAGTCAGCTTCCCAATCACATGGCATCTCTGTTCCCCCTGTTGCAAAATAGGAAATAACACCTACTCTTTGCCATGTTTGCTTAAACAGCAAGTTCTGCAGGCAAGACAGGATTCTTTCTTTATTATGCATATGAACAACATCTGGCCTAGTGTGCCAGGTGCACAAATCATTTATTTATGTAATTAGTTAAAACATGAGCTAAACTGTGATAACAAATCCATGTAGACACTCTTAGTCCAGGATGAATATAAGGTAAGTAGCGTAAATTCTCTTTCTTTGAAAAGCTTAGTGCGTATTACCTCATGTTTTCTACAGGCTAAATACACGTGAGTTGTCCCAGATGAGCTGACACAGGATCATTCGTTACTCCTTCTTGTTCACATGTTTGAGCCTTTACACACCTGTCTATAATGCTTTTAGAGTAAGCGATGTTTACAGTGTTAGTTGTACTAGACTTGACTTTGGAGGATAATTAAAGCTCCTCACCCTTGCTTAGGCAATGATGTTTGTTATTGCCCCTGGGATACTTCAAGGATAAACAAATTGCAGGAAACTCAGTTCTTCCAGAGAAGATTTTGCTCTCTGATCAATTAAATGCTGATGGAATGGACAGAAATTTTGGGAACTAAGAGCTGACAATCGGTGCAATGACTACTTTTTCTGCTAAATGGATTACCATTTCTGGTAAATGGATGTGTGTTTGTTTATCTTCTGATCCAGAGCAAAATCAAGCAGGTTATCTCAAACCATCTGTGCTTTGCATTAGCTTGTTTGTCTTCAGTTTAGAATGGGACAGGAGAAAAGAGCTTTTACATCCAGCTACAGTGCTCAGCTGAGATCTAGCAACCGAAAACATCATTTTCCAGAGATTATGGTGCCTGCCTCATTTCAGCTCAAAGATGGGTGTGCTGTAGATATAGCAGGTAACAAAACTTGTTAGACCAAGGGCCAGGCAAGCCCAGGACAAACACAAAGTATGCAGAACTGCTATGGTTTTCCAAATAATTAGTGGAATAAGTCACCATATCATCTCTGATACCTCTGCATCAAATTCAGCTCTTGAGTAGAATATATAAATTTAGAGAAGTATGCTAAATTTTACTGGATTCACACCAGCAAAATGGTTGATTGTGTAACATCAACCACAAGTGCTCAGAAGGAGCAGTAAATACTTGCTTTCATCTAGAAATGCACTAATAACAGATCCTTGCTCTGTGTATTATTTCTTCCCCTTTATCTTCTCTAATTCAGATTAAGTACAACTTTAATGAAACTAGATTATTATTTTTTGCTTGTACTTCCTTCTCCCCATGTGGATTAAGCTGTAAGGTGATGTGGGGTTTTTTTCCCTTGTTTTTTTTTATTTTAGTTGTTTTGACTTTGTCAACTGACATTAAGACTGGGTTTTCTTTGTATCTTTACTGACAAATCTATATTAATAACAACATCAATACTGTATTAAGCCTGAACTATGGGAATAATTTGTAATCACACTGAAATTAGTAATGTCGCATATCACATGGAGAGTCATAGAGTATGGGAAGTAAAACTACTATTAGCTTGGATTATTATTACCTTATTATGGCCATTTAAATAGGCTGTAATTCTAGGAATTTAAAGGTCATTTTGATTCATTTAGTTTAGTGTGTTATGTGTTTAGAAAACTAATTAAAGAACAAACAACATGGTTATATCATCCTTAATGGCAAATATGTGCGAAGGGGCTACTCATTCTGAAACCCAATAGAATAATGAACATTGTTATAATTTTCAACATTCAACATTACTTCCTCTCAAAAATGATTATTTTTCCTTGCATTAAAATGGTTTCATGCAATTTTGCTCTTAATATTTTGAAAGGGATGTCCTATGAATATTTCCCCCCAGGCCTGGAAGACTAAATGATCTCCAGTTAGTTTGAGCTTTCAGAAAAATGACAAAAATAAACATATATGAAGAAAAATAATAATCTCTGAAATAGCCTTTAATCCCCATGACTGACCTACAATTTGTTCGCAAAGTAATGTTTAATGTTTCCACAAAGCCTTACACTGTGATGGCAATTCTTCTGCACTGCCTATTCAATGAAGTACCTAAGCTTACACTTATGCTCAAAAAAATGCTGGGGTGTATTTAGCTTCAAGAGTCTTGAGCACCTATAAAATTGCAAGCCAGGTTTAAACACTTTGTTGAATAGGGAAGGATGTTTACTCTGTCTTGAGTATTTTGCAGAATTGGACCACGGTGAATAATGCTGTTTAACCTGGCTCTGATTTGAAGTCTTCTCTAAGCTGGATCGTGACAAATATTGATTTACAGAACCCAAGGCATGGCTATGTAGCATGTTTGTGCAGAGGTAGATGAAGAGGATTGCAGACAGATGAAAGTTATGGGAGACATTTCTATCTAATAAGTACAGAATTCCCAAAGAAATTAGTATAGCCATGACAAGAAAATTAACATCCTGATTTTACATTTAAAAATGTCATTTTTCTTTTGGCCACTGATGGCAAAATGTGCCTGTTTCTCCAGTTCAAGTCTTACGTTACAATGCTTTACTCCTAGCCGTTTATACAGCATCAAGATCAGTGTCACATAAATGCTACTTTCTTTACCACATTGGCATCAATATGAAGGCTTCCTATCTGAAAGGAGCCAAAAGGAAAAGAAAGTTTATTAATCCTGTACTTTCCTAAGAAGTAACATTTCTGACAATATCAATCAACATTTTTATTTTGTGGTTTGGTTTAAAACTGAATATATCCATTTGGAAATGTTTCCCCAAGGCTGTGGGGCCCTGTGGAATTCAAAGTTCATGTGCCTTTTTCAAAAAGAAAAAGAAAAAGGTAATAATTCAAGATCCTATTTTTTCTTTCCAAAAAATAATAATAAAGAAATAATGATATATTTTCAGGTTGTCCCAGTGTTGAGTCAATTCAGCTTCCACTTAACCATAAGGGGTCTTCTAGAATCATAGGTATTAAGGCTGCAAATGATCTGTCATGTCAATCCAATCCATCTCCCTGCAAATGTACAGTCAATATCCAATATGAGCCCATTACACAACACCTGATGCAAACTCAGTCAAATACTCATGTGAACTTCCATTTGATTCTGGAAAGGGAGAAACAAAGGCAGCCTCCATGCTGCCATTCCACATATGGAATATGTGGCAAAGATCTCAAATCAGCTTTGCATCCAGATGGAATTACAAGAGGCTCGTCAAGCACCTAACTCCATTCTACTTTTGGCAGAGCCAGAAAACCTGTTGCTAACACAAGTAATTATTCAATGCCTTATCTAGGAGGTGGTGTTTCTTCAAAGCTTAAGATTCTGGTACTGGTGCCAGACATATTTGGCAGTGAAGAAGTAGATGCCACTTGTGCGTTACCAGCAGCATTTCCCACAAACTTGGGGGATGTCACTGTAGCTCTTATTAAAAAAATGATCCTCCCAGATTATCCACGGAGAACCGACAAGGTTATTACCAGAGGCGGGTTGCTAGAGGCCCCAGCTGACAACAAAAATGAGGGTATGTGAACGTTAATATCCAAAGAGACAGCTACCTGCTGGAAGCACTTGCCTGGAAGAGGTGCAGGGACTGAGGGGAATGCCTGTATAAATATAACCCGCTCCTTGTCTCATCCCAGGAAGTTTTGAGGCCAACCCAAATCTGCATTAGCTGGGATCTAAAAGGCAACAATAGGATTGTCCTTTTGTTATTGTGCTCTTAATAAATTCTTCACGTGGAAACTTGTTAACCCTGGCTGTTGCTTCTATGTCTGCTTATATGTAAGATCTCCGCCAGCAAATCAATCTTTACATTGTAATGGCACTCACTTGACAAGATACTTTTAGCTTAGTGTACTGCTGCTATTAGTTCTGTGTGCAGCGTCACACAGGGATGCGATGTATAAGAAAACTGAACAAAGGAGCTTGTTAATGTGCACAAAGGACAGAGAGAGCAGGCTGTGCAACAGGGTGGTGAAGTGTGGTGTCCTGATTTTGGCTGGGATAGAGTTAATTTTCTTCCTAGTAGCTGGTATAATGCTGAGTTTTAGATTTAGTATGAGAATAATGTTCATAACACATTGATGTTTTAGTTGTTGCTAAATAGTGTTTATACTAGTCCAGGACTTTTCAGCTTCCCATGCTCTGCCAGGTGCACAAGAAGCTGGGAGGGGGCACAGCCAGGGGGGCTGACCCAGACTGGCCAAGGGCTACTCCATACCATGCGATGTCATGCTCAGCATATAAGCTGGGGGAAGCTGGCCGGGGGCAGTGATCACTGCTTGGGGCTGGGCTGGGTATCAGTCAGCAGGTGGTGAGCAATTGCATTGTGCATCACTTGTTTTATATATTCTTTTATATTATTATTTTTTTTTCTTCCTCTGCTGTCCTATTAAACTGTCTTTATCTCAATCCACAGGTTTTACCTTTTTTTTTCCCCAATTATCTCTCCCATCCAACTGGGGGCAGGAGGAGGGTGAGTGAACAGCTGTGTGGTGCTTAGTTGCTGACTGGTGTCAAACCACAATATTGGGAAGGATTCAATTGCCCTCAGTGCTCAGTGGCATACTGAAGGTACCCAATGCTGGTTTACAACAAAAGTAAACAGAGATGGTCACTTCTGAGGTCACTGTATCTTTCATAAATACTACTCTTTATTTTGCTCTTTGATGATGTGCCTTTGGCTTTATTCGTTTATCCTCATTATCCCCTTTTTCCTTAATGAGAGCCTCCAGGTTTCCCAAATAATAGGTTAGGGAGCAGATTGCATTCTTGGAGAACTACAGGGGAGGGGATTTGACTGCTGACTAGGTAACACCTCAGGGCACTGCCCTGGAAAATGCTATGTGCACAAGCTTTCCTGACCCAGGAGGCACCGACCCTCAGAGACATTTCCCTGAAGCACTGTCTCTCCAATGCTTCTTGCTTGATCTGCCAGGAGGAACAAATGAAAGAGGCGAAACTTCATAGCTGGAAGAGTGAAGCCCACCACACATCTAGTTCAGCCCCAAACTGGCAGTGTGGATGAATATTCCCATTTCTCTCTGCTCCCTCAGTTTGACTGCTGCTTCTGGATGTCTCAGAGAGGAACAGCAGAGGTTTTGCAGCAGTCTGGGGTCAAAGGGTTGGACAGGTCTGAAGCCATGCCCCTTCCTCCTCTCTCTGCCAGTCCAGAGCCAAGACAGTGAGAGAAGAACCTTTAAGCAAGATTTAATTTAATTTAACTTTATTTTATTTTATTATTTTAATTTCATTATTTATTTTAATATGACTCCTGGCATGAGATTGGACTGTGAAGTTGGACTACATTGCTTGACCCTGAAGTTTTTTGTGCAGCGAGTTTAACTGAGGTAGTGCAGAGCTCCAGAAATTCTTAGCCTGGTCTTGAGCTTGCTCATGCAAGAAAAGACATTGAAACACAGAGGAATATTAGGTGATATGTGGAAACAGTACCAGGAATCTCAGTTCAGTGCTCATTTACCTACAAATATTTTCTTAAATAAAAGGGGAGGAGCAGAGCATATACCTTAAAACTCTTTTCTGTCAAAACTTTTAGGCCAGCCTCTCTGCCTAGTCACAAGAAATTCTGAGCTGTCCTTCCTTCTATTTACATCCCACTGCAGTGTCAGTACAATTCCTTCTTGCAAACTGGGATTAAGCTGCATATGCGCTGTATAAAAATTTCTTATCATGAGAAAGGAAAACTGAGTTAGCCCTCACTTGGCACCTCTAAGAAACTTGGACTACAGGTATAAGGCCTGCTCCTTATGAGGTGACCTTGTTGGAAATAGATCTTTTGCTATTTTGCTTTTCTTTTTGCACAAATTTAGAAAGAAAAGAAAAAAGAAGAAAAACCCCAACCAACCAAACAAAAAAACCAACAAAAAACCCAAACAAAACCCAGAGTTAGAACAAAGGCTGGAGTCAGTGGACCAAGACCACCTTTAGGTAAGGATGTCCAACATGATGTAAATGAGAGGTGTATTCAGAGGGCAGAATGTCTTCTCCAGTCTCTTCTCTGCTCTGACTGTGATCTATTCGTTTCCTGATGTGAAGCTATGGAGTATATCAGTTGCCCCCTGCCCTTTTAGTACCTAGGCTTGATTACTTTTCTGCACCATAACCAGAGTTTGTGCCACATCTGACCATAGCTAAATGATACCAGATGGCATCTGATCGTACAGGACACCAGGGCTATTTCTCCGATGCTTTAAGTTACACCTCCGGATATGCTTACAATTTCATTTATTTTTTTCTGTGGGTAGAAGTGAAAAAAACAGTGACTTCAATATGAGTTGACCAAGCCCAAGCCAACTTCAGGCTATGGGTTGCCTGGTTGTTTTACAGTGGTATTACAGTTTAAGCAGCACTGCAGAACAGCTAATAAGCTGTGTTAATGCATCTCCACCTCATCCAGGAAGCTCAGAGGACAGAGAGGGTAAGCTCCCATCTGCCTGCAAAAGACTCTATAGACTTCCACTGAGTCATGAGCTGGACTTTGTTAATGTGTAATGAAATTAATTAAAACCTCTCCCTTCCCCCAATATTGGTTAAATATTGTGACTCACCTGGTTGCCTTCTGAGCATGATAAAACTTGACAGGATTGGAGGAGGGGGAGATGTGGAGGAAGGATGGGATGTGAGATGTTTCTTCCTCTTTATATCTTTTTGGCTTTTCAGTGCAAAGTCACATTCTGCCATGTTTCATGCACACCAAAATATTTAGAAACACACAAGGCAAAGATCAGCTTGCAAGCGTGAGTTCATGAACTCTGCCAGTGCGCAGATCTCTCTGCCAGAGCAGCACAGCATCCCAGAGCAAGTCAAATGAAAGCAGAATAATACCCTCAGGTAACAGAAAAGGCAATAGTATGGCCAGGACCAATCCTGAACAGAATACATTTTGGCATGTATTGAGACCTTGACAAAAGAAAGCCTCCAAGGTTACCAGCAGAGCTGACTTAGTTTTTTATCTACCTTTTTATTATTTTTTTAAAGGAGGAGTGTTTAATTATCTTTTCTCAAGCAAATGATGGTTCGGCAAAATGTCAGATCTCCAGCTGAGACGCCACCAGTTTGTGCTTGGGATTGTGTGCCAGGCAGCTGTATGGACAGGCGAAGACCTCCAACTGTTCGCTGAATGAATTTCCACTCCTGCATCTCGACATTGATTGAAAGCGAAGGCTGCTGTTGGAGCCCTCAGGCTGTCTTAAGAAATCGTCCCTCTCCGTGCTAGATCTTTGATGAGTGTAACTTCAGCTTCAAGAGAGACTGGGCAAAGTGGGAGGAATTTAAGCCTTCTGGCCTCTGGAAGCAAAGCAGTATCATTGGCTTGGGCTGATACTTAAAGTAAAATAAAAGAAAGGAAAGAGAATAACAAAACAAGAAGAGGCCCAGAAATATTCTTTTTCTTTCTTTCTTTTTTTCCCCCCAGTAAGACATAAAAAACATCATCACAGAATCCATTGTAAGATGTTCTTTTGTGATTTTAAGGTAGAACTTCTTCTCTGAATCCATTCTAATATCAGGACAAAAAAGAAAGGGAAAAGCAAGTCCATGAATTTGGCAAGGAGAGTTAACTACAGCCTTTGCTGAAGGAAGGCAAGTCACACTAGGTATAGATTGGTGTAAATCTATCTTAGAACTCACTATGGTAGTGGTACTTGAACTATTTGTACTCACTGAGAATCAAATTTATGTGATTTGCTGGCAATACAACTCTGATTGTCAAACACCAAGTTTGAGTTAAATAGCGTGCCACAAGGTTAATGTATGTTCTAATAGAAACACCTGACAGCCAGATCCTACCGAGGTATAAATGGGTGCTGTCCCATTAGTGCCACACCAATCCATTCTTTGCAGGAATGCAGCCCATGATATGTAGCAAAAGTGTTTGTTCACCACAAGCAGCATTTCCGTTTGCTTTTACCACGTTGTGTAGCATTTCTTCTAGAACTTAGCCCTTTACATTTTATTTTTAATACTGGGAATGAATTGCCATGAGAGCTAAATGAGACTGAAGTCTATCATATCAACCAACTAATGTTGTACATTGTTCTTTTTGGTTTGGTTTGGCTTTTTTGTTTTCTTTTTGTCCTCCCCTCTCTGTATTCTCCTGCCTCACATTTCAGGGCTCATATTTTGATTCAATAGTTGTACATCATGTAGCACAGTGGGGTTCTGATACGTCACTTGGAAATATTACGGTAACAGCACTAACAACTGCAGACAAACCAAGAAAGTCACTGCTGCTGCAGACCACAGACACATCAGATAGAAAAAAAAGAGTGAAACATTAAGGAAAAATTCCCCCAGATAGTAAAGACAAAAACCACAGTTCATTAACAAACCATATATAAAGAAAGGAAAGGAAAGGAAAGGAAAGGAAAGGAAAGGAAAGGAAAGGAAAGGAAAGGAAAGGAAAGGAAAGGAAAGGAAAGGAAAGGAAAGGAAAGGAAAGGAAAGGAAAGGAAAGGAAAGGAAAGGAAAGGAAAGGAAAGGAAAGGAAAGGAAAGGAAAGGAAAGGAAAGGAAAGGAAAGGAAAGGAAAGGAAAGGAAAGGAAAGGAAAGGAAAGGAAAGGAAAGGAAAGGGAAGGGAAGGGAAGGGAAGGGAAGGGAAGGGAAGGGAAGGGAAGGGAAGGGAAGGGAAGGGAAGGAAGGGAAGGGAAGGGAAAGGAAGGGAAGGGAAGGGAAGGGAAGGGAAGGGAAGGGAAGGGAAGGGAAGGGAAGGGAAGGGAAGGGAAGGGAAGGGAAGGGAAGGGAAGGGAAGGGAAGGGAAGGGAAGGGAAGGGAAGGGAAGGGAAGGGAAGGGAAGGGAAGGGAAGGGAAGGGAAGGGAAGGGAAGGGAAGGGAAGGGAAGGGAAGGGAAGGGAAGGGAAGGGAAGGGAAGGGAAGGGAAGGGAAGGGAAGGGAAGGGAAGGGAAGGGAAGGGAAGGGAAGGAAGGAAAGGAAAGGAAAGGAAAGGAAAGGAAAGGAAAGGAAAGGAAAGGAAAGGAAAGGAAAGGAAAGGAAAGGAAAGGAAAGGAAAGGAAAGGAAAGGAAAGGAAAGGAAAGGAAAGGAAAGGAAAGGAAAGGAAAGGAAAGGAAAGGAAAGGAAAGGAAAGGAAAGGAAAGGAAAGGAAAGGAAAGGAAAGGAAAGGAGATACACACATCTGTCTCACTGCTAAAGCTAATCAAAACCACTATTGATTATCATGGGATTTTGTTTAAAATTTTCCCCTAAATTCCTGACATGGACATTCCCTTCTAAAACAAACTGCATAAAGGCCTTTTCCTTTGTGCCTTTGGATTTTGGTAAAAATGTTTCATATAATAAAATCCTATTTTACTTTCCTCTAAAACTAAAATACAAATAATACAGTTTTCAAAACAAAAAAAAAATGTTTGGAACAGGAAAACAAGTAAGTTAATTTGCTATGTATTTTTAATTTTTTTGAATTTCATTAAATTTCACAAAAGTTCTTATTTTTTTAAAGTATAATTTTTATTTGTCTCCCCTTTCCCCAACAGAAAACCAGGAAAGTTGTATAAAAGTGAACATTTTCACTCAAAGGGAAAGTTTTCTATGCAAATAGTCTTTCAGTATAACACCAAACCATCCCTGCTTGCTTCATTAGGCGACTGATACAATGCTAATTAATTTTCTTGCAACATGTGAGGCTTAAACTACTCCCTACTGAAATTAACAAAACACCTGCTATTGACTTTAGTGCATGCTGGATTGGTCCCTAAAACAGACTGATGAAAAGAGGAGGGAATCTAGCCTTGGTTTCTGCCCCCGACATCCCTGAAATAATTGAAAACTCTGATATTAACCTCAGCCTCTAGACCAGCAGTTTCTGCTCATACATTAAAGTCAATTAGCTTCACCAAAATAGAGCAATTTGTGCAGATGGGATTGAGAGGCATTGGTGCTGTTATCCAGTGGCGGAAGAATGTTTTCAAATCCGTAAGATCACTGAACCTTCCTCTCTGACCAGAAGGTTCACCCATAGCTGTTCTCTCCTCTGCCACAACAGACGGACAGGACATTAGGCAGATTGTTCATCCTCCTGAAGCAATGTTGGAAATATCTGATCCGCCTCCCACATCCCCGTCTCCTGCAAAGGACACAGCTGTAGTGCTGTCACTCCCCCGGGGGTGGTCACCTTGCATAACCTGTGCAGTGGTTTCTGGCTCTAGTCTCTACCCTAGAATTGCCTCGGTTTCCCATTCAAATTGCAAAATACATGTACAGCCTTAGGCACCAGAGCTCTCCCCTTGGAAGCATCCCATGCTCCCTATGTGCACACCTCCCACCCAGGAATCCACACAGTCCACCCAGCACAGCTTGAGGGGCAGGGAGATGCACTCTGTCTGGGTACAGGAATGGAGATTTTAGGTTCCTGGAGAATGTCATAGCCAGGGAGAGATCAGAAGAGAGGTGTGTGGTAAAACACCTCTCACATCCCTTAAAAGAAGCGAACCATATGCATTTAATTCAAAGAAGAGATGTATGAGACTGCCCCTGACGAGGGGTCCTGGCTACCAGATACCAGATGATTGAAGGCAGCTACCTACACTCTTGATCAAGAGTCTGAGGTCGACATATGGCCAAGATTTTCTGACAAACCCTAGTATTCAGTGTCGGTTTTTTTTCTCCTTTCTCATCCCTTGACTTTTCTTTGTGAAAACACTCTTTGAGGTGCCTTATACTTTTATTCCATCATACAGAACAGCTGAGGTGCCCTAGAGGTCCGATAGTCTATTCTTTGAGGCAAGGACTGTTAAATTACTACCTCTTTTTTCCAGCACCTTCCACATTAAGTGATTTAAATGGCAGGTAAAAGGACACTGTTATCAGGCTAGTACCTGAAAGTAATTAGTACACACAAGTAATCTGAATTTAAGGTAATAACATGCATCATAACTACAATGCATACTTTCTACTGTTTTTCCCTCTGTAGCTGGCAAATATGAAAGGCTTACTCTTGCATAAACCACACCAGAATACCTCTTTCAAAAAGTTTCTTTGTTTTTTTGTTGGAGAAGTTAATTTATCTGATAAAAAAAAAAAAAGGACAAGAAGGAACCAGTAAATTCATGGTGGGTATCGGTTTGCACTCTTAGGAAACTAGGCTATTTTCATTACAACATGAGTCTCTGTATTTGCTGTCTGGGACCATCAGAACCACCACACCATCCAGGACACGTAAAGGAAGATCTCATTCAGACAGATATCTCAGCTCATGTGTAAAATTGAGCATGTGAATTTTCTTCTGCTGAAAACAGGATTTTACAATGCTGAAGGAAAAAACATACATGCAAAGTCCATGCTTAATGCTGAATATAGTGAAGCACCTTGCCCAGTTGGATTGGGATGTAAGTGCATCACAGGTTTATCCACATGATTTTCTGCTGGAAGTTACAGACAAGTAAGGTGAGATGGCAGGAAGCTGTACAAGCATGCACACTTTTGAGCTCAAGTTTATAAGGTCTTTATAGGAGCGTAATAGCTAAGATGGTTTCTTTTCTCCTAGTTTAGAGATGGCTTATCCCCTCTGGCTCAAGTATGATTTCCAAAGTATAATGAAGAAATATCTCTAGAAGTAGTCCTGCAAATGCAAACCCCTGTTATATGTTTATTCACATCAGCAACATTATTCCTATAAATAGCCTTAGATGAGGTAAGTATGGTCTAAACCTAGTATAAAAGCTCCGTGAATGTTCACTTAACTGAGTTCTTTCACAGCACAGATTTTTAGAAGCCTGTAAAAAGGTCAGAGAAAAGGAATTTGGAAAATAAAGACACAAGGTTTCTTCTTCAGCCTTAATGGCTGACCCTACAGTGCTCATTCTGGAAAAAGGTGTTTTAGCAACTTCAGAAGAAGATTGGGACTGTAATGTGTTAAGTAAAACGGAGCCCTGTCCTGCCTGCTTATGAGAGACACTTTTACTTCTTATAGGACAGCAGGAATATTTCAGTTAGCTCATGCAAGGTTTTTTGAAGCTTCCATTGTAAATAAGTGGTATTGTTGTGCATGACATGCTATTAGAAAGTGAAGCCTTTACATCCAGTACAGAAGCTCTCATGTTGCTAGTGGTGTCTGAACACAACACATTTTTCTTCAGAAAGTTTAATCTGGAACACAAAGAAAGAATTGTAGCAGACAAAGCACTAGACAGACTGAGGAAACCTACATTGCTAACTTTGCATTTCCTAGTTTGGGGCCCCTCTTTTGCTCCTGGCCATTACCTTTTCCATCTATTTATTTCAGCAGTTATTCAGCATGGAGAAAAGAAACAGTCTGAAAGTAAAGATGAATACTTTACTTTACCCTGATGAAGAAATTGAGAGCGCAATGTTTAACTTCTGTTATCTCTCATTTTTTCATTGGACACCTCCAAGAATAATCTGACTCCATATATTTTTAAGTACCTATGAGGTAGTCAAAGACACACAAAAAAATATCCACTCAGTCATCTTGTCTCCAGGGTGAACAGACTCACTTCCATCAGCCTCTCTGTGTTCGTCTTGTTCTCCAGGTCCTTAGAATCATAGAATCATAGAACTGTTAAGGTTGGAAAAGACCCTTAAGATCATCGAGTCCAACCGTTAACCTAGCACTGCCAAGTCCACCACTAAACCATGTCCTCAAGTACCACGTCTACCCGTCTTTTTAATACCTCCAGGGATGGAGACTCAACCACTTCCCTGGGTAGCCTATTCCAATGCCTGATTACCCTTTCAGTGGAGAAGTTTTTCCTAATATCCAACCTAAACTTCCCCTGGCACAGCTTGAGGTCATTTCCTCTCATCCTATCCCTTGTTACTTGAGAGAAGAGACTGACCCCCACCTTGCTACAACCTCCTTTCAGGTAGTTGTAGAGAGTGATAAGGTCTCCCCTTAGTCTTCTCTTCTCCAAACTATACAATCCCTGCTCCCTCAGCCACTCCTCATAAGACTTGTGCTCTAGACCCTTCACCAACTTTGTTGCCCTCCTCTGGATATGCTCCAGCATCTCAGTGTCTTTCTTGGAGTGAGGGGCCCAAAACTAAACACACGGTATTCAAGGTGCGGCCTCACCAGTGCCTAGTACAGGGGCACTATCACACCACCTGATCCTGATGGGCACACTATTCTTGATACAAGCCAGGGTGCCATTGGCCCTCTTGGCCACCTGAGCACACTGCTGGCTCATGTTCAGGCGGCTGTCAACCAACACCCCCAGGTCCTTCTCCGCCAGGCAGCTCTCCAGCCACTCCTCCCCAAGCCTGTGGCGTTGCATGTTGTGACCCAAGTGCAGGACCCGGCACTGAGCCTTGTTCAACCTCATACAGTTGGTCCTGGCCCAATGATCCAGCCTGTCCAGGTCCCTCTGTAGGGCCTTCCTATCCTCCAGCAGATTGACACTTCCACCCAGGTTGGTGTCATCTGCAAACTTACTGAGGGTGCACTCAATGCCCTCATCCAGATCATCAGTAAAGATATTGAACACGACCAGCCCCAATACTGAGCCCTGGGGAGCACCACTCGTGACTGGCCGCCAACTGGATTTGACTCCATTTACCAGCACTCTCTGGTCTCAGCTGTCCAGCCAGTTTTTAGCCCAGTGCAGAGTGCACCCATCCAAGCCATGACCATCTTGACAGTCTTCTGCTAGACTCTCTCCAATGTATCCGTGTCTCTCATGTCCTGGGGAGCAGAGCACTCCAGATGTGTCTCACCAGTGCTGAGCAGAGGGGAAGATCACCTCCCTCAACTTGCTGGCAATGATCTGCCTAATGCAGCCCAGGAGGCTGTTGGCTGCCTTTGCTGCAAGGGCACATTGTTGTCTCATGGTCAACCAGTCGATCAGGACCACCTCAGGTCCTTTTTTTGCAAAGCTGCTTCCTACCCCCCACTCAAATGAAACATCAGTTATAACAATAAGAAAAGCACACAGACAAGTCTAATTAGCAAAGTTATATCAATATTTCCTTTCCCAGTCAGGGAGCCAGACGCACTGAAAGTAATACAGCAGGGGAGACATGACCCTCCTTCCTCCAGGGAATCGGGGGCCAGGACTGCCAGCAAGAGTGGCGTGGCGGCCTCCTGTGTTTATTTTCCATAAGGGGAAGGGAGTGTTTGCTGATCTGCTATGCCTGTGTTTAAACTGACTTTAAGAGTCTAATTGCCTGGTGTTTTCTGAAGTGTATTTGCTTGCTGTCTTGACTTGGTTTGGACTGGAGTGTGTTTGTTCTGAGTGATTCTGGAGTTTGTTTGCTTTAAGGGAAAGTGGGGATTTATCTAGACTGAAACTTGCTGTGTGCCTGTGCCAGCTGCTTCACACAAGGAGTTTCTCTTCCCTCGGGGCACCACTTTGGAGCTTTGTCCTTATTTTTCCTCTATGCAAGCAGGGGTATCTCATGCAGAAAGGGATCACCACTTTTTTCCCCCCATTTCAGGTCCATTGCAAAAGGAATTCTTTAGGAAGGAAGGAGAAAATTCCCTTAAAGATCATTTCTAGACAGCTCCTTGCTGTTTTTTCCAAAACAACAAACTGGATACATTTCTTTGTTATTTTTAGACATATGTACAGTACCTCTAAAACTGAACGAACAGCCACAAATTCATTTCCTGGGAGGAATGTGCAAATTAGAACTGACAAACAGGATATTTAGGGTTAATTATAGATAGTCTAAAGGTTTCTATCAGCCACTAGCCTGCCGGGGCAGACAAGACCCTAGTTTTTAACAAGCAAATTTTCTTATAAAGAAAAAACCAAACAGCAGCACAACAAACAAAAACTCAGAACCCAACAAAACCTGGACAGAGGATTTTCGGGGGGGGGGGGGGGGGGGAGAGTGATGGACAAGGAGGAGGAAGAAAAAGAAGAAGAAAAAAATCTCAGTGTTTCTATTTGCTCTTCTCATCAGCAGTAAAATGCCAGGGAAGTTTCAAAGTAATAGAAATCAAAGTAAAACAGAATAGGAAACCAAAGATATTTTTATTGTTATGGGAGTAACCTTAGCCCTATGACTTCCCCTCAGTGAGAAATTTCCACTGTTTTTTCAAGGTCAGAGAAAATAAGCATCAATTGCTTCAATGTAGCATTTTTATTTTTAATTGTTTGTTTGCTGAAATGCATTGTGAGTGATTAGACAGGAATATAGTAAGCAAAGCATAGAACAAGGAGGCCAAAGAGGAGCCCTAAACTTTCTCACAGGAGAGAATTATAGGAAGGGAGCTCTGAAGCATCACCTGTAGTTCGGTGAGTGGGGAAAGGTTGAAAGGACTTGAAAGGACTGGGAGATAGGGATCCTTAAAACGTCAAGACAGCTGAAGCTGTTTATGTGTCTTGAGCGCTTATGAAAGAACTGCATGCAATATGTTTATTTGGATTTTATCAGTCAGCCACTAGATGTCTCTGATTATTGCACACAGTTTCAGGCCAATTCAGTCTCTGGTAAACAAAGGAGACAAAAGTGGATCTAAAGAGGTGTGGAAGGCTTTTGTAGATCTCGACTTATATTTGCTGTGTTAGATAAATACCCTCCTTTTAAAACGTCCATGATCCTGCATGTTACAGCAATATCAGTTTTTCATATATGCAAACTTCCTTTTATCACAAAAGATCCAGGTGTGTTTCTCCTCCTTCTTGTGACTTCCAGGTTGTGTAAATAAGTAATTTTTTTATTTTTTACAATAAATGAAAACAAGTCTAAGACTCCACATGGTAGCTATTGTATCAGTTTAACAGCACTGCGTTGTCCCCAAACCACACTATTTATTTACAAATGTGCCAGCTAATGAATGAAATGTCTTTAATAAATACTAATTGTGTTCACTGAAAAAGCCTAAGTACTTTTCATGCATGTGCAACAAACAGTTGAGAATGACATACTGGTCAAATTCAGTTGAGGGCATAGTGGTGCATCACCCATCTAAAATCTCCTGGAGTTTTTGATTGAAAAGACGATATACAACATATTTTTCCTAAATGGAATACACAATGTTATAGGCCAAGCCTTTCCAGCCCAAAGTGCTGATGATAAGGTAAATACACTTATACACACATGCATGCAGATCTATAAGTTTTTATTTTTTGCATAAGTGTGTAAATATAAGGGCCAACTCTTTGCTGCCTTTTTCTTGCAAAATCATGTATAGTGAGTTTCAAACTTTGTATAAAATGGAATTACTCTGGACTGAGCTAGATACAGCCGTATAATTTAAAACAAGAGGGGAAGCTAAACAATGTACTGAATATAATAGCATGTTTACTTCAGGAGCTATTCAATCTATAGCTGTCTTTTTGTGTCCCCTATGGGTCCAAACAGGAAGAGATATCTGGAAAAAAGAGACAGGATTGGCACTTTGTAGAAAGCTACAGGTTTAACTGTTTACTTTTCTAAAAAAATTCCCTCCAGAGCAGAGAGAACCTGAGTCTGACAACCCAAGTGCCACCTCCAATTTCACCAATTCCTTAATAATGTTCTGAAGTGGGTTAAAGCCTCTGGGATGTGTTAAATATATCACTTCATCATGATAATGATCATTGGAAAGGTTTATTCATTGCCATTGTTGGCAACAAATTTTTCTCTGTGCTGTGCCAACCACACTGAAGGAAAGCATCTCCCTGTTCCACGTTGTGATTAAGTGTGCTGGGATGTCAATCTAGAAAAGGACTTCTTGGTAGAGAGCAAAAATGATAGAAATAGGAACTGAGATTTTCAGGGAGATAAATGAGTAGGAGAGATTTATTGATGAAGCATAGATAGCGCTAAGAGTAGAAGTTAAAATAGCAGAAAATGAGGTTCAAGAGAGTAAATCGAGGGAAGAGATTTGTACTACAGGGAGAAGCAGCAAATGGAAAGTGTGTAACCGTGATAAAAGAGCATAAAAAACACGGGCAAGAAACAGAGATGCAAAGCTATAAACATCTCCTGGTCCTCCCATGTGGGTAACCCATTTTAACAATCTATCTGCAGTGTCATTAGTGGAAATGAAATTTGGTATTTACATGATGGCTTTGAAAGGTGGTGGGCCACATGTATTGCTGCTGTAATCCCACTGGTGTCACCACAGACTGTGAAGTTCCTCTGGGGAGAGCACACTTAGATGTTACACCTGCTGTTAATAAACCTCGGCACATCTCAGGCCTGCTTTTCTGATCAAAGGCAGTGGTTCATGATAAACCAGACAGAACAGCTGGCTTGAGGCTTTTGTGGTTGCTCTTTGCAACCAGGCTCACTGGCAAGATTGGCTCCACTATTTACCCAATGTAATTCTTACTCTATTCCTCAATTTACACCTACAGCTCTGGGTCAAATCTGTTGTAAAAACTTAGCTTGAACAGCCATTGCTCTAGTTATTTAGCACAATTATAATTATTTATAGTGGTTTTAAATTCAGAGTGTTAGAAACATAAATTATTACATTTGCTTGGATGTATCTGCAGATAAAGTTTGTAACATAATTGTAATGAGATTTGACAGAGAGAGTCTTAGCTAATTCTGCTCTGTTGAAAGGCAATAATTTAGTGCAGAAACAAAGGCATCAGATGGGAAAGATGTCATCTGAACTGTAAACATAAAAAGGATTGACTTTTGTAAGAATAAAGTCAGATGGATAGACTGCAGTTTGGGTTACAAGAGCATAAACTTGATGTAACTATTTCTGCATTGGTGAAGCTTGAATCAGAGCTCCTTGTGGCTCAGCCGGATGCTAGATCTCATTCAAGCCCAGTGTCGTGGTTTAACCCCAGCCAGCAACTAAGCGCCACGCAGCCGCTCGCTCACTCCCCACCAGTGGGATGGGGGAGAAAATCAGAAGGGTAAAAGGGAGAAAACTCGTGGGTTGAGATGAGAACAGCTTAATAACTGAAGTAAAATAAATTAGAACAGTTAAATAGGCAAAGCAAAAACCGTGCACGCAAACAACGCAAAACAAGGAATTCATTCGCTACTTCCCATCGGCAGGCAGGTGTTCAGCCATCCCCAGGAAAGCAGGGCTCCATCACGCGTAACGGTTACTCGGGAAGACAAACGCCATCATGCCGAACGTCCCCCCCTTCCTTCTTCTTCCCCCAGCTTATATACTGAGCATGACGTCATATGGTATGGAATAGCCCTTTGGCCAGTCTGGGTCAGCTCCCCCCCCCCCCCCCCCGGCTGTGCCCCCTCCCAGCTTCTTGTGCACCTGGCAGAGCATGGGAAGCTGAAAAGTCCTTGACTAGTGTAAACTCTACTCAGCAAGAACCAAAACATCAGTGTGTTATCAACATTATTCTCATCCTAAATCCAAAACACAGCACTATACCAGCTACTAAGAAGAAAACTAACTCTATCCCAGCTGAATCCAGGACAGTATCCACCCCTTATTCCATATCATTTACGTCATGCTCAGGTCCCACATTATCCAATACATCCTCATTAACCACCCCCTTTATTCTATGGACCACCCCTGTGAAATGTCTGTAAAATGTCCATAAACATCCACAAATGTCCACATAATGTCCATTGAGTTCATTTAGTCCATGACTTTGGGCTCCATCTGTGATGGTGGTCGCTCAGGACAGGAGAGGTGGTGTGTTGCGTGGAGTTATTGGGCACCAAAGCCAGCTCAGGTCGGGTCACTGCTGCACTTGCACTGCTTCTTGTAAGGCTTCTCCTCCATTAGTTCAGGTGTTTCCTGCTATGGTAATTCCTATAACATGCAACTCAGATCATGGGTTACAACAATTTAAAGGTATTTCCATTACAGTCTCCACCCCTGGGCCCTTTGGGCCAGGTTATGGGGTTTAACACTGCAATGGAGTCCTCCCCTTGCCTCTGCTCTGGCGTGGGGTCCCTCCCACGGCACAGTCCTCCATGAACTTCTCTAATGTGAGTCCTTCCCACAGGCTGCAGTTCTTCACAAACTGCTCCAGTGTGGGTTCTCCACAGAGTCACAAGTCTTGCCAGCAAACCTGCTCCAGCGTGGACTCTTCTCTCCACGGGTCCACAGGTCCTTCCAGGAGCCTGCTCCAGCGCAGGCTTCCCATGGGGTCACAGCCTCCTTCGGGCATCCACCTGCTCCAGCATGGGGTCCTCCACGGGCTGCAGGTGGATCTCTGCTCCACTCTTCACTTCCATGGGCTGCTCTGGCATGGGATTATCCATGTCCACAGATGCTTTGGGGTGTCATGCTTCCGCAGGGACTCGTCCACAGGTCACAGTCTCTTCGACTCGAGTTCACACTGGAGTTCCAGCCTGTCCAGTACAGCAGCACAGAAAAACAGCAGCCATGCCCTGGCCACCTGCCAGCCCAGGCACATGGCCATTGCTGTTATCAAAATGTTCCCAGGCACAGCACAGTAAGATGATAAGCAGTACAGCAAGCAGCAAAAGCAAAAAGCAGCCACTAACGAGCACTAGACTCTAATATACAGTAAGGCAAGCAAGCCCCATGGCAAGCACAGAAGCCTGCCAATTAATAGCTGAAGAGCAATAACAGGCATCCACCCACATGTATTTTACACCAAGCCCAATTCAGCTAGCTCTGTGGACATGGCCCAGAGGACCACTATTAATTGTCTGTCTGCCTTTAAGGTAGCACCTATTTACCCTGATATACTCAATCTTTTCAACTCAAACCTGAATTTGGCACTGCTTCAAGCTATTTATTATGATTTAGAAATAAATCCTCAAGTCTCATGACACAGCTGCTTTTATCACAATAATCACCTGAGCACAACATGTTCCTGTTGTGAAGCTTGATAGGTTAATTGAGCTTCACAAAGCTTGCAATGGCGTTTGAGATGCTTGGATAAAAGTAATAAGTATTGGGTGAAATATTCTTTAAAACCTCTCAGCTATAGTGGCACCCAGTTAGACATGCTGAGAACATTAGCAGAGTACTAGTCAAGATATACATCAGCACATTCCTCTCCTCAACTTTCTTTTCTGTAAGAACAGAGAATTAATTTTTTTTTCCATAGATTCAGCACTGAACCATTATGGCTGGAATAGGGACCCTAGTGGGTGGCATATCTTGTGCTTGTGCTTCACAGCAAGACTGAATTCATTTTCCTTAAACCATTACTGTTAGACTGATTATAAGTCTGCCCTTGAAAGCTTCTAAGTGAAAGTGGATCTGTGACCTCCCTTGGCAGTTTGTTCCATGGCTCTAGCTATCCTAATAGTTATAAAGTTTGTCTTAATCATTAACTTAAATTTCCCCTTTGTTGCAACTTCATCCCATTACTTCTTGTTCTGACCTTGGTGACTAATTAGAATAACTCGCCCCTGACCTCCTTCTATTATTCTTTATGTATTAGGAAGAGAGATGGGTGTAGACAAGAAAATGTGGAACCATATCCAAATGCCCTGACAACCTCAGGAAAACATACAGCCTTGAGACTTCTGTTTGACCTACAGTAAGGTTAAAAGCCACGTGTAAAAGTTAAAACAGCATTCCATCTTTAAAGAAGCTCTCTTGTACTAGAGTTGTTATGTACGTTGATCAAATTGTCCATATTAGCAAGCCAAAAGAGTTTGCTGAACTGAATCGAACTTACCTGGCCACAACTACTTGGTTACTCAAGTCAGGTCTTCCCTTACTCAGCCACAAAGGTAATAGTGAGACATTAATAGCTCAGAGCAGTACAGAGACTTCCATCAGAGGAACTTGCCTGGAATTCACTGCTATAGTACCTGAACACTGCCAAATCTTAGCAGATCCATCCAAGAAGGCTGGGATTTGTCACCATCCCTGCTTTATGGAGGAAGAACAGAGAAGATCAGGTTAGATGCTCAAAGATATTTGAGGAGATATTCTTACTGGTTTTGGTAGAGAAACTGAATCCAGGACTCCCTAAGATACAATTTTTTATGTTAAGCACACCCTTCCCCTCCCTCTGAAACTTATCTATTGAGTTTAGGAGTCAGGATCTTCACCACAGTCACAGGTGTAGGTTGTTTTATTGGACCCCTTAATTTCTGAGATTAAGGTTTGTTCAGATTCAAAAAAATTGTCTTTTCTATGGCAGTTATTGATCTGGGTAGTGACAACTGACTATTTAAAAGAGTCATTTTTCATGAAATAATTTTACACTTTTACTATATATGTTGTCTTACTAGGGTAGATCTTGGAAGGATGGTCAGAAGAGTCCATTTCTTTCCCACAGAGTTTATAATTCCTGTTCAATACAGATGGGCATGTACTTAATGTTATTTCCAATGCCATGAGCTGAACTGAGGAACTCACATACAAAAGATACTCTTGACCCTGACATCACAGAAACTTTAGTAATCTCTTAATGCAGAGCATTAGTATGTCATGTACCCTCAGTACTCCCATTCAGTAAATATGATGATTTTAGAGGAAAAGGAGCTTCTGTCTTCCTCTTATTAGATTAGCACCCAATGGTTAGATCAGCCATTGGCATTGTCTGAAGTTGCCTTGAAATGCTGTAGAAATTAGGTCTTGTTAGTAGGACTTATAAAAATATTTGTCAGCAATTTAACATTATCAACAAATATATTTTTTATAAATGAATAAAATTATTTTGTAGCTAATGTATACTTTTGGTCTCTACTACACCCTGTGGCAAAGAGTTACACAAAACTGGTATATTACTCATGGAAAAAAAATATATATTTACCCCAGTGCCTAATAATTTCATTGTTTGCTCCATGGTTCTTGTACTGAGGGGAAGAATAAAAGTTTTCTTTATACCCTTCTGTAGCAGTTTTATTTTAAAGACCTCTGCTTCTTCTCCCTTATTTGTGGAGATCTAATATTATTGCACTTGGTTGTACTTCTCTGACACATTTACATTGTTGGTGTCAGTGAAATCTGTAATTCATTGATTTCAAGGAGTATATGGGAGCAGATCTTTCTTGCTCTGATAAATGGATTTTTCCTCTAAATGGTGAAGGAAAAGAATTTGGTGCATAGAGCAGCACACTCAAATTCAGTGGCTAAACTCACAAGTGATGTGTAAAGAAATTGAACAAGAGTTCCTTAACTTCTGCCCCATTAACATGATACTGCCCTGGGATAGTACAGCAACGGCATATTGAAGTCTTGGTCCTAAATTAGGTAGGAAGATAAGTAAATTTTACCAGTGGGACCAGATTTCATGTCCTGCTTGACGGTTGTGACAGAAGGTAACTTCTGAGTTACAGCACCTTGTCATTCATGGCATGTCACAAAATATTAACACCCTTGAGTATGATTAAGTGACACATCATAATAACTTATCATATATCTTGCAGTAAGTCAGAAGTCAGTGCTGGCCTTGTGTGATGATCTCAGCTCCTACCAAATGTGAAAAAAATTTTACATTGTTTGCAAGCTAAGAGCCAACATCTCACTAAGACATCCAGTGAAAGGCTTCTCCAGTAATAATTAAAATGAAATGGAAATAGCCCTATCAAAGGCAAGGAAGAATTATGTAGCCATCAACATGATAATTGTTTGTGCAGTGCATATTGCTCTGAAATGCAATGACAGGTTTTGCATACAGGTCATTTAACTTGGGGATGGAAGAGGGTAACATAGAGTCAAAAGGTCTGAATTCCCATTGGCTGATGGTCATTGCCTTATCATGGGATGGAGGTTGCCAAACTGCTCTATGATGGTGCAAATATGTTTGCTAGGATTTGAACAAGACATAGAATCTTTTTTTCTTTTTTTTTATTCATAATATTGTTTAGGGTTATTAAGATGTATTTAATGAAGAAAAATCCCTTTCTGTCAAAACTATTTTTTCTAAAACACTAAAATTCTGAAAATGCTACTTACAAGTTCAATACTGATAAAAAGAACACCAGTTCTTTTTTTATCAAAATAATGATTTTTGGTTGCCAAAAACCCAGCTATTTTTACCTATTCAGTTCCTGATTATTCAAAAAGACTGCAGGTTTATGGATTTTTTTCCATAACATACTGCAGACAACAATTCTGAAGAAGATTTTTGATGAAAAGTATAATAAAATATCTATTTTTTCAAAATCAGTCATAGTGAAATGCAGACTTTCCCAACAAGCTTTTATCTCTATTCATTTGAAACCTTCAAAGGGAGGTATCAAACAGTCTTAAGAGTGTATTTTTTATCATTTACATTAGTTACTTTGCAATTCCATATTTCATTATTCTATGCAGCTTGTATCAAGTGTCCTGAGATTCTTTCTCTTTGTATTATAGAGTGTCTTGATCACAGTTCATCTAAGGTAGAGGATCACTTAGCTTTTCTTCACAGGACTGCAGCTGAGAATCACATCTCCCAGGAGACCATCTGTGATACAAGGTAAGTGACTCCCAGAAGGATGTCACACAAATTTACATCAGTTAGTATGTTCAGATAACAGAAATATCTGGTAGCTTGTGAAGGGGAGTAAAAAAAAAAGCAAAATAACCCCTCCTCGAGATTCATTAATGTCCTCTTTGAATTACCCTGCAGGACTACGAAGCTGTAATGGAGAACCATGACCATGGAAGAAACAGTACTGCTGCCTCTGAGTGTCTCTGATGCCACTCAGGCATATTTCCATAAGCTTGGTTCAAGGTTCATATATTTAGACAAAGTGCAGTGTATTCCTATCTCTCCAAGGTAAACAACCCTCCCAAGATTTAAAAATGTATAGTCTCTGTTTTACAGTTTAATAGCACGACACATTTTAAGCTGAAGACTGGGTAGAGGCAGTCAAAGGTTGCATAGACAGAGACACAGATAGCCAGACATGGAGAGGCCTTCAGGACGAATTTCTGTCATCCCAAAGCAGGGAAGAACAAGAAATTTCATGCTCCACTGCTTGGAATGTCCCTAGTGACAATCTAAAGTGGCTATGGGTGTAAAAGTTTAAGACAGGGCATGTAACACCCGAAGTTCATGCAAAAATAATATACTTTTTAGTTTTTCGTTGCTATTTTCACTGAGAGTCTTCCATTATCATATTTGGTCTCCACATTAACCACTCAAATGTTATTAGTCATATACTATGATATCAGTTAGAGATGTCCTCTCAATACTGCAGAAAAGGAGGAGAAAGAAAAAGTCTGCCAGAGGAACATCAAATTACACCTGTTGTTCAGAAGTGCAACAGTCATTGTTGGTTCTATAAAGCAGTCTTAACCTCTAAAGAGGGTACATGTACCCTCCTAGACCATTTTCATATGGTCCCTGGAAGGCAGCAAAGTACCATGACATTTTTGATAAGAAGAAACTCAAAACAGAGAGAGCAAGTGGCATAGTCCTGACCATACAGAAGATATGTGGCAAAGTAGGAACTTGAATGAAGATCTCACCATTACAGCATTGCTAATATAACTACCTCTACTTCCTAAAACAGCAGACAGACAGGTATCAATCAAACAAACTAGAGACACAATCATAGAATCATAGAATCATAGAATCATAGAATCATAGAATAATAGAATCGTTAAGGTTGGAAAAGACCCTTAAGATCATTGAGTCCAACCATTAACCTAGCACTGCCAAGTCCAACACTAAACCATGTCCTCGAGAACCATGTCTACCCGCCTTTTAAATACCTCCAGGGATGGAGACTCAACCACTTCCCTGGGCAGCCTGTTCCAATGCCTGACTACCCTCTCGGTGAAGAAGTTTTTCCTAATATCCAACCCTAACCTCCCCTGGCACAGCTTGAGGCCGTTTCCTCTTGTCCTATCACTCGTTACTAGGGAGAAGAGACCGACCCCCACCTCACTACAACCTCCTTTCAGGTAGTTGTAGAGAGCAATAAGGTCTCCCCTCAGCCTCCTCTTCTCCAGACTAAACAACCCCAGCTCCCTCAGCCGCTCCTCGTAAGACTTGTTCTCTAGACCCTTCACCAACTTCGTTGCCCTTCTTTGGACATGCTCCAGCACCTCAGTGTCCTTCTTGTAGTGAGGGGCCCAAAACTGAACACAGTACTCGAGGTGCAGCCTCACCAGTGCCAAGTACAGGGGCACTATCACCTCCCTGGTCCTGCTGGCCACACTATTCCTGATACAAGCCAGGATGCCATTGGCCTTCTTGGCCACCTGAGCATACTGCTGGCTCATGTCCAGGCAGCTGTCGACCAACACCCCCAGGTCCTTTTCCGCCAGGCAGCTCTCCAGCCACTCCTCCCCAAGCCTGTAGTGTTACATGGGGTTGTTGTGACCCAAGTGCAGGACCCGGCACTTAGCCTTGTTGAATAATGTATTAAGAGAAGTCTGCATGGGCTCAAGCTGAGGAAATCAATTACTTAAACTGTTGAAAGCAGATGGATATGTATAGGTAAAATCTTCACATTAATTATTAACTCCTTTCAGCTTTTTATTTTATTAGCAGAATGGAGAAAAAGGAAAAAGAAAAAAAAAGAAAAAGATATCTCTGTATTAGGAGTGATCAAAAAGATTATTTTTCAAAAAAAGCTGTAACAAGGCTTCATCAATTATAAACCAAGAAGGACAGGGGCAAGAAGAACACTTGGCAGGTTTTTTTTTTTCACTGTATTTTTTCCCCCTCCCTTCATTCTTCCTTCAATCTCTTTGCTCTTGTGTTCCTTCCTCAAACAGGAGCAATTCTGCCACAGCGAATGCACACCTGATGTACAGCACTGGTCCATCGTTAGATAATTTTGACAGCTACTCTCTGAAGGTTTTTTGGGCGGGGCAGGGCAGGAAGAAGGGAAGGGGCTGTCTAGGATCTGTGTGGGTATAGGACATTGTGCTTCTGCAGCCTTTTGCCTCTGAGTGCATAGTCCTATGTCCAGCCTGGAACCATCAAAGTCACATGTACAAAGAGACCATCCAGTATTGAGATTTAATGACAGATATTAATATTATTCAGTCAAAGGGGAGAAAAAAAAATGTCTTTCAAGATCTGGCAATAAGTTCTTTTCCTTCTGCCTGCACCACGACTGCTTTCAATTCTGCTGAGGAACTAGTTTGCTCTTTCTCAGTCCAAACCTCCCTTTTCTTCTCTTTTCTTCTCTTTTCTTCTTTTTTCACCCCTTTCTTTCTTTTCTTTTCCTTTTAGGTTCTCAGTTTTTCTTTTTTATCTTCTACCTCTTTGTTCCTCTTCTTTGTGGACCAGATTTCTTTTGTTTTTGCCAGTTTCATTTTCACTTTCTAAAACTCATTATTTCTTTTGATGACCAGCATTCATCCTTCTAATAATTCAGATATAAAGAAAGACAGTATGTGAAGAGAATAGCTAATAACTTCTGTTAATGTTTCAGTCTGCAACAGGAGCTGACATCCTCAGGAAGACATGGTAACAAGTTTTGGAGAAACTTGTGAGGGACCTGCCATGGAAATTAACAGGAGAGATCCCAGTCAGAAAGAAAGAAAAGCAAATTCTTCCCTGGGCTGGTGACAGCCCCTTAACTCATTTCTGTCTTCTCAGAGGCACGACAGAAAAAGCCTAAAGATGGGAAAAGGGGATGCAAGGATTGATGTTCAAATATCATGAAAATGGACCAAATCCTCAGCTGGCATAAATCAATACAGGTCCACAGGAATCAATGCAGCAATGCCAATTTACACCAGATGAAGACCTGGCCCAATAAATCTATCATGCTCTTGATAAAGGGGTGAGTGGGGAGGGGGAATGTACTATGAATTAGCATCTGGTCAAGTAGGCAGTGAAATAGAAACACAGCTCCTGCTTGTTGCAGAAGGCTAGCTCTGGAAAATGCTTCCTTTGGAGAGAAAGCATATCCCTGGGGATTCTCTGCCCTTCTCTCCTACTCCTGTGAGGGACATGATGGCCAAAGTAGCATCACAAGTGCTTGCCCAAAGGTTCAAAGGAGATTGAGGCATTGATTCCACATTACGCAGAGGGGGCTATTAAGAAATAGCTTTAAATGTAAAACAAGCAACCCTCCTGTAAGGGCTCTTCCTCACACATATCCACTCTTTGCCCTGAAAATCCCAGCCAGAGAGTGTCCTGAGCTGGTGCTCAGTGTGTGGTATCTCCTCTACCAGCCACAATGTTGTTAACCTACAGCTCTCCAGTATTTGAGCATTCTGTGATGATTGAATGAAATACTGCATCTGTTTCTTCACCTTTGGTGTCTCTTTAGTGTTTAAAAGAATGGTTTGGGGTTTGCTTGTGGTTTTGAGCTATGTGATGTGAAAGGTGTGACATCTCTGAGGTGTTGCTGAAAGACAAATAAACAAGGTTATGAACCACTTTCCTTTATTTCTTTCCACTGGTGCTTTCCTCACTTTCTATCCCTCATAGCAATACAATTAAGAAAGTGGGAAACAAGAGGAAAAAAGAATGAAAGAAAGCAGACTGAAAGAAAGCACAGAATTTTTTTTTCCATTTGAAGAGTAAAAATCTCAATTGAAAATATCACAGAAAAACTAAGCAACTCAAGTTGAAGGTAAGATGAATAGGAAGTTTTGCTCAGTTCTCAATGTGCTATGTTGACATTTGCTTTTCAAGAGCAAATGCTGATGGCTTAAAAGAAGACTATGAGTAACTCTCAGATATTGTCAATGATGCCATGCAATGTTGGAACTCTCATTTATAATTTGCTGGAAAGTTTTTGGGGATTTTTTTGCTTTTTTTTTTCCTTTTTTTTTTCTTTGTTTCTAATGCAATTTAAATTTCAGTATAGCAAAAGGAATACAGTACATATCAGCCAAAACTAAATACCAGCTGGTTGTCAGAAACTAACACAGAGACAGTTACTTTCCCAGTGAAAAAAGTGAGCAATTTCTCACTTAGCATAAAAAAGAGGGAAAAGGGAACTATTGGATCTAAGGGCAGAAGAATGAAAAGTGATATACATAAAATGGTAAAATTACATTTGGACTCCAAATGAAAAGATTCTGTTCCTGTCCATCTCTGGAAAACTCATTGGGAGAAGTAAATAGGTAACTCTTCCATTTGTTTTACTGATAAAGCTTGAAAAATTAGCAAGGTTCAAAAATGAACAGTATCAAACCATCAAAGTAGGGAAATTGTGTCACAATCAGATGAGCACAGCAAACAAGCAGACAACCATGTTTAACAGGTCATGAGGATTTTTACAATTTAATTAAGAAAACAACAAAGGAAAGTAAGGAATTGACCTTAGTGGCCAAGAAGGTCCTCTCCAATTTTATGTATTTAATTAATAAAAAGCTGCTTTTGTTAAAGCAGTTTGGGGTAAATCTTTCAATGTCCATTGTTAACAGGCAAACTCAGACAGACCTACCCGGGATGAGAATTTTACCACGTAAATGCTGACACCTGGTTTTCCTTCAGAGCCATCTCAGGGATGGAAAGAGCCCAACTTCTCCACCTATACTAAGTCTCTGCAGGTTACTGAACTACACTATAGACAGAAACCCACATATCCATCCTCTGCAAAGACATCAAAAAGATAATTGCTCTCACCCAAACAATTCACAAGGATATGCATGGAAAGGAACAGAGTGGGTCTGGATCTTGCTTAACTCTAGAGAGGAAAAGGAATAAGATGTTAATTTTTTTCCTGTTTATTGACTTGAACACATGCACAAGCTTCACTTCTGGACACAGGAAGACTGCAGTTGCAGAAAAAACTTCGATAGTTCCTCTCTTTCGCCAGGGCATGGTCGTATTCTTCCTCCCTCTCTTCTGCCTTTGTTTCCTCTTTTTTCTTAGCCATATTTTTCAGGCCTTTTCTGGTTGTCTGGCCCTTTTCTATTACTTCTACTTCTGCCCCTTCACCCTTTTCTTCCTGCCCCTTCTCTGCACAGCTGCAAACAAATCCACTCTCCCTCCTTCCCCACCACTGCTATATTCTGATTCAGACCACTGTTAATTTTTCCACCCACATAGTCCAGATCCTTGATTTATTTTGTGTGACCTGTATTTGGGGCAGTGGCTTCCATTGTTTCAGCTGCTTCTAAACAAAGTGCTATTTAATTGTTCCCTCATTTAGCTCCAAGAGGAGGTGGCTGCTAGGCATATCCAATTCCCTGAGGTTTCCCCCACCATAATGAAGCTATTTTGTTATTTTCTTCAAATTTAAAATGCAAGAGAACAATAGGCTAAATCTATTTTGGCAAATGAAACTCCATAGAGGGGATGAAATATCAAGCATTAAAAAAATGAGAAAGTGACTACTGAATAGAAACAAAAATGTAAAAATAAATGCAGATTTAAGTTATAAAAACATTCTAAAAGATCCCCAAGGAGAAATGCAGGACTTTTTATTCAGAAGAAGGCAGTCTTATCAGGGGTTACAGTATATAAATATTGAAAAGCTCCCAAACAGGTTAGCCACACTGCTAGATGTCAGCACATCCTTTTCAAGATCTAACTTGCAGCAAATTGACTGTGAAAGGAAGGCAGAAAAAAAGCAGAGAGAGAAAGAAAGGAAGGAAGGAGAACTGCTTGACAGAAGGCCTTCAAACCCCTTTCTTTTCTCCTCATTCAACCATACTGCATATAAATGCACTTAAACATCTCTGAAATGCCTTGCTTATACAACCCCCTACAACTTCCGTCTTGGACTATGATTTTCTCAGAAATCTGCCTCTTTCACTTCTGGAAGAAAGAGAAAAAAAAAAATATTCTCCCTGCCAATAACACCTCTGTGAAATCTCCTCAAAGAAAAGCACTTCTTGCACCTATGCTTTTCCTCTACAAGCTGCCATCTGCTGTAATGTATCTCTATTTTAAGCTTGAGAGTCATGTGACTTAAATCCACATAAGTGTTGATTGTACATGATTGCCTTTATTGATTCTTCCTGGGATACAACTTGCCTGTATCCAACTTTATATATAGTTTTACTCTGGACTTTCCTTTTACTCCTTCTCTAACGCTTTCTTTTTCTGTCCTTCCATTTTTATGATTATTCTTTTTACTGTGGTAGTGTCTGGGAATTTCAACAAGTGTTTCTCCAAGAATGTAAAGAATACCTCTGTCTTGCTCTGAAGAACACCTTATATTGTAATAACAGCCAGTAAATCTGAAAAAAATAAGCAGCCTGAGTAATCTAAAATTAGGGGGGAAAAAAAAGAAATTATTCTAGCAAGAGAAAGTGAATTTATTAAAGGCTAGTTTGAAACAAGTATTGCTGTGCTTTTGGTGGGGATAAGTAAGTAAGGCTCATAGCCCTTTTTGTATCGGATCATTAGATTGCAGTAGAAACTAGACATTGATGCTGTTTCTACCTGTCTTTTGCCAGACTAATTCCAGGATGAGGGGTCTTTTGGCTATCTCTTATGGTACTTAATTGAGACATTTAGACCAATGATTTGGAGCTTTTCTTTTTCTGATCAGCAGAATCTGTCAACAACTACTCAGTTATTTCTCTGATTTGCTTTTGTCCTTCCTTATCTCTAACAAATTCAGTAGTGATACTGCTTTCAGCATTAGTACTATTTTGGGTATCCCTATATGTATCTGAATTTTAATATATAAACTCATGTTCAGCTTCCTTCAAATTTTCTTAAAACTAAAAACTGACTAGTGCTTTCTCCACTGTTTATAATTTACATCCTTTTTCCATGCAGGGATTGAACAGGTATCCTGGGTGCCAGAGCAACCCTGATCAAATCAGCATGTTACTCACATGCTTAGAATTAGGCACCTGGTTACACTATCCACCTAGTGAGCAGCTGAAAAAGTGAAATGGCTCGTGAACAACCTGAGAACAAATCTCCAGATTTATCTCCAAAAATAGTTGCTAATACTTTAAAAATATAATTTCTCTGTATTCAGTCAGGAGGGAGTGTGACTCTTTGGGTAGGATTTGACTTTAGAAAGTAAATAGACATTTGAGAGGAAAGATCCAGAATTTTTCCTGCTTTTATTTTATACTCTTTTTTTTTTATTATTATTTCTCTCCCCCCCCCCTTCTTTTCTTTAAATGATGGACTTGAGCTCAGATCATTTGCAAGACTTTTGGATACAGATCAGCAACTATACAAAGAGAGTATGAATCTTGAATCTTCCATTTCACACTCTGTCTGAACAGGGTAATAGCTTGAGGTGCTGTCAGGACCTTCATCTGCAAGAAATGATGAGAGGAGCAAACTTTCTGTGATTACACAGCTGGGGAACAGGCCACCGGATCTTTGGATGACTGAACCAGGGACAACTAAAAAAGCATTTGATTTTTACTGATGCTTACATGTGTGCACACTGGAGCTGATAAGTTAAAGGAAGAAGGACTCTATATTCCTTCTCTGGACAGGAGGGAGATGAGAAGATAAAGTACAGGGCTGAAATTCAGTTAATTCAGGGTGTGACATTGCTATAGGCTGCTTAGTAGTCTTCTTTGAGGAGGGGGTAATCAGTGACCTCAGCTGTGGTTGTGGGTGGATGGGGAGAGAGAAAGAAAAAGAAGTGGTGAGGAATCCAGGTTTATCAGAGAGAATATGTATTGGAGGGGTGACCAGGAGTTGCAGGGGATGCATGTTTACAGATTCCTCCTCTGTCTGGGAATCCCCCCAAAATCTTGGGAAGTCAGTATATTTTGTCTTTCGTACCAAAGGATTTGACAGAGATTTTTGCTCACTGTTTCATTATGGATTAAATTTGAAGAAAATCAAACATCTCAGATATTTGAGTGAAGAGATCCTGTGGAGTTTAATGCAGAAAACAACCGACGCACAGAGCTCAAACTGATTCTCTCTGGAAAGATGCTTTTCCCCCAGTTTTTTTCAGCCAACACTACTTGAAATATATTTTGTGTGTCCTGGTTTCAGGTGGGATAGAGTTAATTTTCTTCCTAGTAGCTGGTAGAGAGCTGTGTTTTGGATTTAGTATGAGAACAATGTTGATAACACACTGATGTTTTGGTTGTTTCTAAGTAGTGCTTACACTAGTCAAGGACTTTTTCAGCTTCCCGTGCTCTGCCAGGTGCACAAGAAGCTGGGAGGGGGCACAGCCAAGACAGCTGATCCAAACTGGCCAAAGGGCTATTCCATACTATATGACGTCATGCTCAGTGTATAAACTGGTGGGAGTTGGCCGGGGGGCAGCAATCGCTGCTCGGGGACTGGCTGGGTGTTGGTCAGCGAGTGGTGAGCGGTTGCATCATTTGTTTTTTCTGGGTTTTTGTTCTTTTTTTGTTGTTGTTTTCCTTTTCACTGTTATTATTATTTTATTTTATTTAAATTATTAAATTGTTTTTATCTCAACCCGCGAGTTTTCTCACTTTTACTCTTCCGATTCGCTCCCCCATCCCACCGGAGGGGGAGGGGGAGGGGGAGTGGGAGTGAGAGTGAGCAGCTGTGTGGTGCTTAGTTGCCTGCTAGGGTTAGACCACAACAAGGTAGCATGCAATCATACATCGAAACTAGCTAAAGAGAAAAAAAAGAGGCTATCTAAAGGAATAGTCAGTTCAACATGTCTGCTGCATCAACTAGAAATAGGATTTTTATTTTATCTTTAAAGTGGGAGAAGCATTAACATTTAAGTAAGTTGGTTTCAAGAGGAGCCTCTGAATCATGTGTCTTTGGCTCATTATTATACTTTAAGAATGGGATTGCAGAAAGCAGTCTTGGATGCACCAGGCCCAGCAGAGTACTTGTGACTTGTGAGCTAATTCATTATGGGTGTTTTCTCTTTTTTTTTTTTTTTTTTTTTGTGGTTGTAATTTAAAAGAATGCAATTAAAACTGAACTTGATAATTAATTCTGAACCGGTGAGAACCAGTTCCAGAGATTATGACTATAATGCTATGTAGCCATTGATATAAATATTAATGAGGTTTCATTTTTTTATGTTTTTTTTTATGAAGCACACAGCTTATCTGAAGAAGTAAAATTACTGTTATTTAACATTATAGTGTAAATAAGACTCAATGGAGAGAGACAAATATATGCACAGTAAAATCTAACACATTCTGTAAATATGTTTATGGGTATTTGTGCATTTAAATGTGTGCTGTATGCTGTATTATGTACTTCTCTATATTATGTACAGACATTGTATAGCTGGATTATTAGATACTCTTTTACAAGCATATACAGAGTCACAACATATGAAACTGTCGCACTCAAAGGCACATGTGCACATATTCCCAGAATCTCCATCATCCATAATTAGAAAAGACTAAACAAGTTTGGATCTCAATCTGGGCACTGCCTGGTGACTGAAATTCATAGAAATCGACTTATCCTACCACCAAAAATCAATCAACATATAAAACTAATCATGTGTAGTTGATGACAGAGTAAGAAAATGGCCTGTCTTATTCTATTCTTGGCTCAAGATGATGGCTGCCTCCAGAGCAAAATCCCTTTTAAACATGGAATCTTCAAAAATCCCGGAAAAATAAAAATACACTGACAAACAGTGCCTAAAAGAAACAATACGCCTAGAGGAAAGCTCAATACCTGGCTAGATTGAAACAGGCAAGGAAGTAACACAGAAGAAAAGATAAATAATTTGCAAAGGAGAAGTTTGACATTCAGTATATTGTTTGAGATAATTTCTTTTTATTTCTTTTTTTTTATTTTTTTTTTAATTGAAGTAAAGATAGAGTGGCTTAAAGATTATTGCTCCGTGTAGTGTCGGAGACCTAGGGAAGCTGGCTGTAGCTCAGGCCCTCCAGTCAGCAAACACAATATTCAAATTGGAACAAGATTTAAATCTCCTGCACTGGTCTGTTCAGTTCATTTATTGTGAGGCACTGAAAAGTCAAATTCAGTATTATGTGATTAAGCTACATCTGTCTCAGCACAAGCAGTAACCATATTTCTTTAAGTTCAGCAGGTGTTTTGCAAAGAACCTAAAGGATTTTGCACAAAATTAGTGCCTATAATAAAGCGTCAGTGATGAAGAGACAGCTCTTTATATCACTGATATATTGTAGTTTCATTCTAATAAATGTCATTGCCAAATATTTCAAAACCTAAAACAGGTTTGCTGACTGAACTGTTTTGCAAGCATATTTGCTATGCCTTATTGCAAAGATGTTCTTTTATAGACACACAGTTTAGAAATTTTATTTGACACTGCTGACTACTAAATTAGCAGCTTTTCAACTTTGCCAGACTCGTGCAATACAATTGAGATAAAAGGTAAATGCATAACTTCTGCATTAATTCTTGTTGGCAGTGTCATAAGAATCCTCAAGATGTGTTAATTGAGCCTAGAGTATGTGAAACAAATGATAAAGGCCCCCTTTTATCAAATGATAAAGCACCTTGAGATCCTCTCTCTCCCCTTCCTCTCTCTCTCACTTTGGCTGTTCAGTCTGCACTAAGCCTATTGTTACGATATATGAATGCAGCCCCAGTACAGTATGACTTGCACTGAGACATGAGGCTCTCCACAAAGAAAACAAGTCTTTAGTATACTCTGCTTCTTGTGAGGGTGTTTGAGAGAAAAGAAGTGACCTTTCCAGCCTTCTAGTTCTCATTTCTTGTATTTGCTGCTGGGGAGTTACTTTGGGCTACGATTTTAAGCATGTAAATGTACAGCTTCCTAATGCATCAGGAACAGGGATACACCCCTGCAGACACAATCCTGTTGAATTTCCAATAAAAGAAACTCACAAAGACCCCACAGAAGTTTGCAAAATTTTCAAGACACAGTGACTTTTCTTTATTTAAAGTCAGATTTGTAATGTGAGTATACATTTTTCATTATTGATTTTATAAAGAAATCAAAAATCTCTTAAAACATAATTTTCAATGAGATTTTTTTGATCCTTTCAATAAAAGGAGGGAATTAGCAAACAAACAGAAACAAAATTCTCTAAATTTTATAAAAGTATAAAGTTTTGGGAAGGACAAATAAAGGATATGTTTTCTGTGGGGTTTGTTTATTTGTTTGTTTTTTTCCTCCCTGGAATCCTGGAGCAAAATTTTATGATAATTTTTTTCAGTCATTAGTTTTCTAGCAATGTCCAAAAGCTTGAAGAATATTGGGACTGTGTGATGATGAGTATAAAACTAGAGAAGTAAAACATTAAGTTGGAGGTTCTGATTCCATCACATGCTTGGCCAGCAAAGACCTGAGGAGGTCACTTGGATTCCTGTAAGTTCATATTGAAAATTGAGGTGGTTTGGTTTTTGCTGTTTTATTTTGCTGTCTGAGCAACTTGTATATAAAGACCCAGATTCAATTGACATAACATAAAATATCTGAGGTATTTAAATTAGGAATGCAGTTACTTTAGGTTCTTCCCACTGTCACTGGAGAGAAATAAATACTTCTCAGTTCCTGGGTGAGCCAGTCCACCCTCCAGAGGCACCTATTTCTTTCTATTGATTATAGAGGGAGCCTACTGTGGCTGTGCTTCTAACTTGGGCATCTCAGTTAAGTTCCTTCCCACAGCTAGCTAGGATGAATCCAAGACAAAATCAATAACAATAACAAAATCTATGTCAGACTTCTGGAAAGAAAAAAAATCCCAGTCTCCCCTCTCTCCTCCCCTCCTCTGACAATCATGTAAACTGGGAGCCTTCCTTCGGTGTGCACTTTCTCTGGAGCACTCCAGCTGTTCTGCGTGGAGAATGCTGAAAACAAGGAGAAAATGCACAGAGCATAGCTCCAGAAATAACCTCTGCAACATGTCCCTAGAGTGCAGCTCTCTCTGCAGAGAGACTTTCTAGATTCGATGGACCAGCTCTGCAATAAATGGTGACTGATGGACAAGACTAAGAAATCTTGTGTATATTTTACAATGTTGCTGTGAATGGATGCCTGGAATTTACTTTCAAATGAATTTATCTGCTGTGACCCTGAACTATTGCACAAGAAGTTCCTTGAATACCCACTTGGCTCCCAGGGTTTCTTTAAAACACATAAAAATGAACACCAGGAAACCTTGTATTTTTTGTTGTTTTTCTTTTAAGAACAGAAATAAGCAAGGTGAAGCAGAATGCCAAACAAAGCCAGTTATAAGCTCTGTTCTCAGAAATCTCTATTTTTACAAAATATTTTAATCACATTTTCAAGTATACTGTTGAAAGTGATAAACTTTTTTACCTAGAGCATACATTTATGGAAAGGCAAAATATTGTAATCATTAAAAAAATAAAGGCTCTAGTTAAGCATTTTGTCTGTTATGAGGTAGATCTTTTCTGGTTTAGTTTTAAAGAATTTGCAATAATATTTTCAGTGAACCTCTCTTTCTAGTAGAAAAAAGAAAAACACAATGAAACAAAATGTTAAGGAGGTTCCCATCCTTTCCATCTACCTAATTGTTGTGCATTGATAAAAGTTTAACAATGGGATTTGATCGCCTCAAATCTTTTTTTTTTTTCTTTGTCAATAGAAAGTCAAAATACTTGAGTTTCATGTAGGAAAATACATCCTATTTGTAGTTAGTACTCTGGCAAGAAATTCTATGAAATATAAAAAATGACGCTATAAAAAATAAAAAAAAGTATTAGAATTAATGTTTGTGCCAACGCTGTGAAGAAAAGAATACATGAATCTCATGATTTCCACACCTGCTCATAATGAAATGTGTCAGGGAAACATCAGATAGGTAGATGATTTTCTCTCTGTAAGGCAAGAGTTTGCAGTTTAGCTGAATCTTTCACCTTGTTTTCAGTAACATACTTCAGGAAATATGTGTACCATCTGTAGAGATTTTGGAAGAAGAAATTATTGGAGAGCTTAGAAATATGTCTTTGGGGTGTGATAGTACTGTCAAGTCCTACAAAAGATGCAAATAATCCCTTCTTCCTGTTATGACAGACAGGACAAGAAGTTGCTAATTTTAATTACTGTAAGGGAAATATCAACTATGAGTTAAGCAACCTTTCCAATGGTGAGGCTAGTTACGAGCCAGAATATAGTTTCATAAGGAAATGGTGGGGTTTCCAACTTTGAAAGACTTTCAAAACAGTTTAGACAACCATTAATTCAAAACAATAGGGGTGGTGTTAGATTTGGCACATGCCTGGGCCATAGAGCTGGCCTGTCTGACCCCTTGATGTCTCTTTGAGCCATGTTCTTCTATGATCCTATGAAGAACCATTTGGGGATAAAGGCGCAAAGGTGAGCATTGATAATAAGAACTAAATTTCCAGCTATTCCTGGACTTCGTGTGTCCTGCAGCAACGATCTTTAACCTTCATACCTCAGTGTAGTGGTTTAACCCCAGCTGGCAACTAAGCACCACGCAGCCGCTCACTCACTCCCCCACGGTGGGATGGGGGAGAGAATCAGAAGAGTAAAAGTGAGAAAACTCATGGGTTGAGATAAAGATGATTTAATAGGTAAAGCAAAAGCCACACATGCAAGCAAAGCAAAGCAAGGAATTCATTCACTACTTCCCATCGGCAGGCAGGTGTTCAGCCATCCCCAGGAAAGCAGGGCTCCATCACGCATAATGGTTACTTGGGAAGACAAACGTCATCACTCTGAATGTCCCCGACTTCCTTCTTCTTCCCCCAGCTTATATACTGAGCATGACGTCATATGGTATGGAATATCTCTAGTGACAATTATTATAACTACCTACTCAGCCTGAAAATAGGCTGTATTTACATATTCATAAATAGATCTAGCTGTGCAAAGAAATATTATCAATACTGGTTTACAGATAAGAAATTATAGGTCCTTTAAAAAGGAAAAAATACTTGGAAAAGGGATTTTGAGCATATATTTAACTAAATATTTGTGGTGGGTTAATTTAAATGAACTCTTCAATTACTTCTATGAAACAAATAGACTGGATAGAATGGATAAATAGAATAGATATTGATGCCAGTGGTTATATTTCACTTATTTCAAAGGGCAAATAAATGTTAACTGTACAGTTATCCCTCTCTTTGACCAAGAACTTCATTAAAAATCCTAGACTTATCCCTTAACCTCTTTTCTGAGAGTTGGGGTCCATTAACAAGCTGTTTGAACTACTCCTAGGCAATGTTACCTGTGTTTTATTCCTGTAAATGATGTGCTTATATCTCTTTCATAGTCTCTTCAGTCTGGTGACTAAAAGGCACCAGTCACTGAAGTTCAGAGCTTGCATGTAGCCCTGTACCATCCTACACTGAGCCTTAGAGACTAATAATGAGAAAAGGGTGAGGGTGGTGTATGAATGAGCTGGAATTTGTTTTGGAACGAAAGTTAATTTAAATTGTTATTTTAGTGCATCAGCTTTTTTTGTTTTTTTGAGAGATATGAATTCTCTGTTATTTATGGAATACTGGCTACATAAAAAGCATATGAAATTTTAATGAATCAGGCTTCCAAAACCAGAAAAAAATAAACAAATGGAAACCAGACCCTTTTCATGTTATCAGATACAGGCATATTCATTATTTAGCAGTAAATAATGTAACCCAGACACTAAGTCACCATATTCGGATGGAGATGAAGTAGTGACTCCACTACCAAAGTGCAACTAGTGGTTCATTATAAACCTAATTCTGAATCACTCCTCCCACGCCTTCTCCCCAAACACATATAGGAAATGACTTGCAAATAGCTTGCTTTTACATTAAAACTATTTTACAGTTTTGATGTTGGGGAGGTTTTCTTTATTTTGCCAACTTTGAATTTAATTGAACAAGTTCACTAAGAGACATGAGAGGAATCTGAGTTATTTTCCCCTTTAGGGACACGTCTCCTAATATTTATGAAGAGAACTTCAAGGATCAAAAATGACACTATCCTACATCAGCAAGTGGATTACATTTAGATGTCTGCAAGAAAAAACAGTGACCTGGGCTCTTTTCAAGAAAAGGGACTGAATCTGTCTGCATTTCCTCTGGAAGAACCAATCTCTAGAAAATTCTGAAATTGCTGTCCACTGCGAAGTGCATAAACCTGGGTCTGCAGTGAGATCTGTTATTTCCTTGCAGCCATGCATAATTGCAGTAACTGTATTTAAGCTCTGAATTCATGTATATTAGTGGGTCATACAAACAAAATGAATATAAAGACAGCTCTACCAAGTCAGACCATCCATTTATCCTGTCTCCAACAGCAGTCAATAGTAGATGGCTGATAAGGAATATAAGAATATGTCATAGAATCATAGAATGCTTTGGGATGGAAGGGACCTTTAAAGGTCATCTGGTCCATCCCCCCTGCAATTGGCAGGGACATCTACAACTAGATCAGGTTGCTCAGAGCCCCATCCAGCCTGTCCTTGAATGTTTCCAAGGATGGGGCATCTACCACCTCTCTGGGCAACCCATTCCAGTGTTTCACCACCCTCATTGTGAAAAATTTTTTCCTTGTGTTCAGATGTCAGTCATTGAATGGCACTTTACCACAGTACTCTTCTGGCCTCCAAAAATTAGGGACTACAGGATTTTTGGGAGAAGTGGTACCTCTGTATTTAATACCCTGAAAATTGTTATTCTTTCATTAATGTCTTTTGAAACCATGTAAAATTTTAACATTTATTAAGTCCTTCTTACATGCATATTATGTGAAGAAAAATTCCCAATTTTGTATTATGTAAAACGTAATTGAGAATTTAATTTAAGGTGTGATAAATTGGAAAAGACTATGAGAAATTGTTTTCTATTCACCTTCTCCATGTCACCCATGGTTTTGTTTAGTCTGTCTTGCATGTACTGGCACTACAGTGGCAACTTACTTGATCTGGCCAACATATGCAAGCTTGGCTGCCTATATTAATAGAGTTTAATATACAGATTATAATACATATTATATATAATATTATATAATTATATATTGTATTATCCATATTAATGGAGTTTAATTTACAGTTTATCATTCAAGCTAAAAAAAATATTAATTTATTTTCTTTGACATTTAAGAGATACTGGACGCTTACCTGCCTTAAACACCATTGGAAATGTCATCCCTAAAGATAACATTAATCCAAAACATCCTCCTTATGGTTAGACAACTGAAACCCATGAGAGGGCTAAGTTTGTAAAGTGCATTAATAGCAGACCTAAAGAGAACCAGGAGATAGAAATCAAATAAGGCTTCAGGACCTAAAAGTGGTTAAAAAACAAAAACACGCTTAAACACCTCAACCAGATAAATGAAAAGCATTTGCTCCTCGATAGTTTATGACTGCATATACCCTTTTCTCCTCAGAGCAACTTTTCATTTCTATGTTTAAATGTATACATAACAGCATCATGCTTTTATTGTATGGTTTACTTAGAACATAGAATGTCCTGAGTTGGAAGGGACCCACAAGGACCATCGAGTCCAACTCCTGTCCCTGCATAGGACAACCCCAAAATTCACACCATATGTCTGAGGGCATTGTCCAAATGCCTCTTAAATGTTGTCAGGCTTGGCGCCATGACTACCTCCCGGGGGAGTCTGTTCCAATGCTCCACCACCCTCTGGGTGAAGAACCTTTTCCTAATGTCCAACCGAAAACGTCCCTGGCATATCTTCCTGACGTTCCCTTGGGTCCTATCATTGGTCATCAGGTAGAAGAGATCAGCACCTGCCCCTCCTCTTCCCCTTGTGAGGAAGCTGTAGATCGCGATGAGGTCTCCCCTCTGTCTCCTCTTCTCCAGGCTGAACAGACCAAGTGACTTCAGCCGCTCCTCGTACGGCTTCCCCTCTAAACCCTTTACCATCTTCATGGCTCTCCTCTGGACACTCTCTAGTAGCTTCGTATCCGTTTTGTACTGTGGTGCCCAAAACTGCACACAGTACTCAAGATGAGGCGGCACCAGTGCAGAGTGGAGTGGGACAATCACCTCCCTCGACCGGCTAGCAATACAGTGCTTGATGCACCCCAGGACACGGTTGGCTCATGTTCAACTTGCTGTCGACCAGAACCCCCAGATCCCTCTCCGCAGGGCTGCTCTCCAGCCTCTCGTTCCCCAGTCTGTATGTACATCCAGGGTTGCCATGTCCCAGGTGCAAAACCCGGCACTTGCCCTTGTTAAACTTCATACAGTTGGTGATTGCCCAGCTCTCTGATTCGTCCAGATCTCTCTGCGGGACCTCTCTGCCCTCGAGAGTGTCAACGGCTCCTCCCAATTTTGTGTCATTGGCAAACTTTGATAACAAACCTTCGAGTCCTGCATCCAAGTCATTTATGAAGACGTTAAAGAGCATTGGCCCCAAGATGGATCCCTGCGGAACCCTGCTAGTGACTGGTCGCCAGCCCGATGTAACCCCATTCACTATAACCCTTTGAGCCCGACCCATCAGCCAATTGCTCACCCATTGCATTATGTGTTTACCCAGCTGTATGCTGGTGTCTTGGTTTAACCCCAGCCAGCAACTAAGCACCACACAGCCGCTCGCTCACTCCCCCCACCCCAGTGGGATGGGGGAGAGGATCGGAAGAGTAAAAGTGAGAAAACTCATGGGTTGAGATAAAGACAGTTTAATAGGTAAAGCAAAAGCCGCGCGCACAAGCAAAGCAAAGCAAGGAATTCACTCACTACTTCCCATTGGCAGGCAGGTGTTTAGCCATCCCCAGGAAAGCAGGGCTCCATCACGCGTAACGGTTACTTGGGAAGACAAATACCATCACGCCGAACGTCTCCCCCTTCCTTCTTCTTCCCCCAGCTTATATACTGAACGCGATGTCATATGGTATGGAATAGCCCTTTGGCCAGTCTGGGTCAGCTGTCCTGGCTGTGCTCCCTCCCAGCTTCTTGTGCACCTGGCAGAGCATGGGAAGCTGAAAAGTCCTTGGCTAGTGTAAACTCTAGTCAGCAAGAACCAAAACATCAGTGTCTTCTCAACATTCTTCTCATCCTAAATCCAAAACACAGCACTATACCAGCTACTAAGAAGAAAATTAACTCTATCCCAGCTGAATCCAGGACAGCTGGACATTTTGTCCAGGAGGATACTGTGAGAGAGTATCAAAAGCTTTACTGAAGTCCAAAAAGATTACATCGACTGGCTTCCCTTGGTCAACTAGGTGGGTAACCGTGTCATAGAAGGAAATTAAGTTAGTCAAGCAGGACTTTCCCCTCGTGAACCCGTGCTGGCTGGGGCCAATGACTGCGTTGTCTTTCAGGTGAATCATCTTAAAGTGAATACATCAATGTACATGACTATCCATGCTTAAAGGAACAATCAGCAGAACAATATATCCTATTCTCAGCGCTGCCTGTGAACTGCGCTTTCTTCTTCCTACTTCTTACCCCTCCTAGTTTATTGCAATTTGTTTGTCTGAATAGTTGCTGGGTTGGAAAGCAGCTGCTGGTAAATTGTTCATCAACAAACTATAAAATTTGGTTCTGATTAGAGCAAGTACATTTCAAAAAGACTGCAATGTGATTTTGGGTCTCTTTCTGCCCCTCAAATCATGACATGAAGCTGATCAGGAAATGTCCCATTCTGGCAAAACCCAGCTTCCTCAAATCAGTTTCCTGCTCTCTGTGCTTTCTGATTTTCCTGCTCGCTTTGCCCTTCTCTCTCTCAGCTTTCTTTGGACACCAAAAAAGCTCCAAGGCTCCAAACTTCCATTTTTCTTCCTCTTCTACATAGCCCTCATTACACTTATCTGAGCTTACTGTCAAGAAGTCTGCTCAAAATGGGATGAATGTCTGGAACATGTGGTTCCCTCTCCATCACTCCCCCTGCAATCTGAACAGGTCTCATCACCATTTCTCATACCGATAACTAACATCAAGAATTTTTCCTGAGTGGCTTGGTCCAGGTCACGATTTAACCATGAGTTCTAATGATTCCCATTTCTGCTGCATTAGTAGAACAGCCCTAAAGTCTAAGTCTACTATAGTAAATTAAACAGTGCCAGATGCATAAACACTTGAACTTAATTAATGTTCATGGGATGGTTTCCTCCAAAGAATTCCCTCTCAGTAAGCAATCTCAGCATGACACCCTGCTCTGAAGCATTATGAAGCCTTCCACATGACGATTGCTCCATTCCTGTTCATATCAGTGCCAAAGAGCCATCCTGGATATGCTTACATTAGTAGTGCAGGTATACTATAAAAATATTTTGAACTGTTACTCTTCTGGGATTACTGGGAGCTCACAGTAGAGATTCAGGCAGCCCATCTATGGTAGCCTCAGAAAGGCTGTCTCAGGGTGCTGTGCCAGTTTACAATATAAATATACCTATATTTACCATCCTGCCTGGCTTCAGCCTCACCATTCTTCATTCCTTCCTCCACTCTTGCTGTGGGTGAATTTTTTTAAAAAATAAAGTCTTTCGTAGCCACTAAATAACTGATTATATAGGAATTTTCCACTGGCCCCTTGTAGTACCTATACAGTGTTTAGAAAACATTAAGTGATGATCATTAGCTGAGTTGGTTACTTCTTTTTTTGCTACTTGACTGTTAAAGATGTGTGTTTGTATGTCTATCTGTATCTATATACATAAAATAAATCTGGAAAATGGAAATTTCCATTGGAAGTGTTTTCTTGTAGTAAAAAATCCAGAAGATTCAGCTTTCTGTTTTTGAAATAAAATGTATTCAAGTTGCATGTTATTTTAACAAAATAAGTACTTTTACCTCTGCTTATGCTTTCTTTTCTTTTTGTTTTTTTTTCCTCCAAAGAGAACAAACTTACTATACGCAGCCTGCCCTCTTCCTTCAGGCACAGAGGTATTATCAGTGTCTTTCCCCATGTTCTAATATTTCTACAAAATGGGAAGTTCATGTGACAACTACAGTCAAGTCAGTGTAAAACTTGCATTCATCCTCAAGTTCACAGTTCAATGGAAACAACATTCAGCTTCAAGATCCTTATTGTGTTTGGATTTTTTGTTTCATAAAGCACATACTTTTCCTTGAGCAATAGCAACAGCTCTGATGAAGACAATAATCTCTGCAAAAGCCTTCATTATAAACTATAAGTTCTGAAAAGGTTACACATTCACTTCAGCTGTTTATGCTTAATACTTCAGCCAGTTATATCTAGCTAACAAATGGATATCTATAATTACAAATATATATTTTTCTTGTCACATTACGGTTTTCAGGGGATTTTTGTTTGTTTTGTTGTTTTTTTTCTTTTTTTTTTTTTCCTTTTTTTCCCCTTTAGTCATTGATTTGCATACATTTTTTCACCAGATAGATAGGAAACTTGGGACAAGTTTCAGGTTTCCCAAATTTAGTCATCTATGTGAAGCACTCTTCTTAAGTACTTTCTTAAATATCTTAGGCACATACATTTATAATCACTATAAATCTCTGCATAAATAGATATAAACACACACACACACGTGTGTGTGTACACCCATATAAAGTATCCTATATATGATCTGCAGTCAATAAACAGGGATTCTGAACATTATATTGTTGACTAAGGTAAGACCCAGTTCAATTAATTTTATCACTCTAAAAGTTGGGTGTTTGAATAATTAATTTGGCTTGGCGTCCTGTACATTCAGTGGAGAATGACTGTAGAGGGTTCTTCATGCCACGTCTCTTACGTATTGACCTCAGGCTGAGACTATTGATGTCCTGGAGAGTCTTCCCTCATTCCAAGACATGGAGAGGACATAGATGAATGATTCAACTAGATGGCTCATTTCTTGATAGCAAAGCTTAAGTCAGGTAGATGTATTTTTAAGTACAAGCTTAACTTTTTAAAAGGGAAGATACACCATTGCTATCATGAAGTTTCTGAAGTACTCCAAGTTAGACTGTGCTATTCCACTTCTTTGTACCAAAGCTTGAAACTGAAGATTTTGCTCACAAGAGCAAATTGAATTGCACAAAATGCTTTAGTATTCATGGGATTTGTCTCCTTTTTGCTGTGCAGCATCACAGGTCACAGATAAAAATCAAGGCTGCATCCCCATGATTAGGGAAGTGATTTTGGTGCCCAGGCACTGGGACCTTCTGAGAGAAAAGGCGCTGCATAAATCGTAGAATCATAGAATCATAGAATATCCTGAGTTGGAAGGGACCCACAAGGATCATCAAGTCCAACTCCTGTCCCTGCATAGGACAACCCCAAAATTCACACTGAAGGGAATGAGACACGGACTCCGCATATGAGTTCAGGCGAAGACCCTTTATTTTTACAATCTATCCCTTTTATAATATGATCTAGCGTTCACGAGCAAGCAAAACCCATTTCATTGGCTACGGTCTTTCGTCCACGCGTCTCTTCAGCGTTACTTATTGGTTCTTCAAGCTGTTGCACGTGAATTCCTCTTTCAGGGATGTATCCAATCTCATCCTTATTTTTCTGCCTCTAAGTTTCACAAACTTGTTTGTAACAAGCCTCAAGGCCACAGCTGCATCTCGTCAAAGTAAAACACAATCTCACGTATTCCTACAAATCCCCCTTTTTGTTTTTCTATCACAAAAGCTTGTTTAATCATATTCTATAGCATTTTCTATACCCAAGACACTAGACAAGAAACTATCATTATTATAGCACAAAATATTAGTAACAAGAAAAAACCCATTTTGATTAGAGACATTATCCACCCACCAATTCCCCAACTTGTTAGTAAGTGATTCAACCAACCAAATCCATCACTGACTTGTAATTTGCTAACTTCAAATCTTTGATTGCTTTATGGATTAATTTGGAGTTATCTGATAAGTCATTCCCCATCAGTCTTCTCAGAGTTCAGTGTCTTCTGCTGTTCGTTCTTGTTATCCGATGCAAGAGCCGGTCTTATGCACCTTGCGGGTACCCACTTAGGTCCTACATCTGTTGAGACACAAGCATACCCTCTGCCCCAGGTTAGTAGATCAAAAGGACCTTCCCAAATACCTGTTTGTAGCGATTTTGTAAAAACTCGGGCCTTCTGTGGTGTGGCTGTTAAATCTTTTGATTGAAGAGACAGAAAATGAGAGATAATAACTGGAATATTATTTTCAGACATATTCAGGTAGCTTAACACATACACGGCTTTACTTAGTCTGTCTGCTGGAGTGGCTCCTGGCGTTCCCCCTTTTTGTTTTTGCAGGTTCAATTGTTTGTTGCAAGATTTTCCAGCCCAGATATTTCCAAGGCTGGGTTTTTTGCACCTTTTCAGGGGCTATTTCAAGTCCATATCTGTTTAGAGCTCGTCGTATCTCTTTTTCTTAGCTGTGGGCAATCTCTTTTAAAATGTCCAGTTTTTCCACAGAAGAAACATGATTTCTGTACTTTCATTGTGGTGGCAAAAGCTGTAGCTAATGTTTCCATATGATGGGACATTGACCCCACCTTTTGGGTGGCTTCTATCATGTCCATTAAGGAGGGATTTTTTTAGAGGCAAAAGCACTTTTTTACAGTCCGTATTCGCATTTTCAAAGGCTAATTTTAGGAGTAGGACCTCTCTTGCTTCTGCATTTTTGACTTGTTTTTCCAAAGCCTCTTTAAGACGATCTAAGAATGAGACATATCCCTCTCCTCTTCCTTGCTTTATTAATGTAAATGATTTTGTCGCTCTTCCAGCATCTGGCACTCTTAGTAATGCCTGTAAAGCAAGGTCTCTGCCTTGTGCTAATATCTCTGGTCGTAATCGTGCCTGTAACGTTGGGTGATTTAACGGCGGATCCCCCATAAGCTGTGGGAGTCCTGCCCCTTGTAAAGGGTCGCCTTGTTGATGCTGCATATTAACAATTGTAGCGTTTTGGCAGGCGGTACGCCAGGTGCTTTCAAAGATCATCTTTTGCGTTGGGGTCAATATAAGATTAGTAAGCGTGCATATATCAAATGGTACTATTTCATTTGTAAATATTCCCCGTAGCAGGGATTGTGTAAAAGGAGAACCCAGTCCATGTGCGGCAACTGTTTGTTGTAGATCTTTTAAAACATTATAGACAAAAGGTTCATGCTCATCGGGGACATTTGCATTGCTGCGTATGATGGGACACGCTATCGCTGAACAAAAAGCTGTATCCCCCGCTTGCAATGCTTGGTGTCTAATCTTTTGCCACCTTGTAGCAGGCAGCTGACGCCCCCCATTCCTCGGGCGGCAATTGATTATGGGTTTGTGGAGTAACGGCATCAGGAGAGGTAGAGAAAGGCGGTACGAGTGCCGACGCAGCAGGGGCAGGGGCTGGGGCGGGCAGGCAGGGAAGTGGAGGGGTACTGATTGCAGGGATCGGAAGGTCTAGCAGAGGTGTTGAAGGCATAGGAGCAGGTGAAGGAGAAAACGGCGTATTTAAACCATATGCAGTGACGGTTTTCCTTAATTCCTTAATCAGATCCCATTGAAAGGGGATCCATTCATTTGGTCTGTTATCTTGTACCCGCACCGGAAACGCGAACCCCGCGGTTTCTCCATCTTTCAGCGCTTCCCTACGGAGCTGCTCCCACCGATCCCGGGGGTCGAAGGCTCGCTCAGGCTGTGGTACAGCCTGCGGCGCGGGCGGCTGCATCGGACACGGGGGACAGGACGGAGTGGATTTCATTGGAATGGAACTTGGGGGAGGCGGTCTTGAGTCCTGTTCCCTTGTTTGTTTCACCCAAGTTCTCATTCTTTTCATTTTCCCCAAGTCTATAAGAGCTTCCTTGTCTTGGGGCTTGCTTTCACTCTGTTCATCATTCCTTATCTGCGCTGCTTGAGCGACTGCGTTTTGTACCTTTTTTCTTTTTTTTTCTTTTTTCTTTTTTTCTTTTTTCTTTTTTTTTCTTTTTTTCTTTTTTTTTCTTTTTTTTTTTTTTTCAGCTTGCCATGAGCACAAGGTCTCAGTCACTAATCGCCAAGTGGTCATGACTTCGGTGGCGGTGGTGTCCCCTCTGGACGCCGCCTCCCAAGTCATCTCCTCTGCCTGTTCCCAAGTTTTCACATCAAATACTGCAGAGACTGTAGAGGGAGCCCCTTGCGTTTGTACAAACTTCAGTAATAATTTTATTTTATATGCGTCATACTTCACTCCTCGTTTCGCTTATAGCTGCGTTAAAAGTTTAACTATAGCTTCTTCTTCAGCTGATATGTTAGCTCCCATGATTACTGCCCAGCTGCTCACCTGTTTCTTAAGGTGATGTCCAGGGATTAAAGCTGCAGTCCTGCCGTCAGCTTGAGTCGTTCAGCTGGGGTTCCCTCTGGACGCTACTTGCAGCGCTGCCTCCTCTGGATCACGTCGGGGTCACCATTTGAAGGGAATGAGACACGAACTCCGCATATGAGTTCAGGCGAAGACAAGCGAAGACCCTTTATTTTTACAATCTATCCCTTTTATAATATGATCTAGCGTTCACGAGCAAGCAAAACCCATCTCATTGGCTACTGTCTTGCATCCACGCGTCTCTTCAGCGTTACTTATTGGTTCTTCAAGCTGGTGCGCGCGAATTCCTCTTTCAGGGATGAATCCAATCTCATCCTTATTTTTCTGCCTCTAAGTTTCACAAACTTGTTTGTAACAAGCCTCAAGGCCACAGCTGCATTCCTGCGAACCTGTAACAAGCCTCAAGGGCACAGCTGCATCTCGTCAAAGTAAAACACTATCTCACTTATTCCTACATCACACCATATGTCTGAGGGCATTGTCCAAATGCCTCTTAAATGTTGTCAGGCTTGGTGCCATGACTACCTCCCGGGGGAGCTTGTTCCAATGCTCCACTACCCTTTGGGCGAAGAACCTTTCCCTAATGTCGAACCTAAAACGTCCCTGGCATATCTTCCTGACATTCCCTCGGGTCCTATCGTTGGTCATCAGGTAGAAGAGATCGGCGCCTGCCCCTCCTCCTTCCCTTGTGAGGAAGCTGTAGACCGCGATGAGGTCTCCCCTCAGTCTCTTCTCCAGGCTGAACAGACCAAGTGACTTCAGCCGCTCCTCGTACGGCTTCCCCTCTAAACCCTTCACCATCTTCGTGGCTCTCCTCTGGACACTCTCTAGTAGCTTTGTATCCTTTTTGTACTGTGGGGCCCAAAACTGCACACAGTACTCAAGATGAGGCGGCACCAGTGCAGAGTGGAGTGGGACAATCACCTCCCTCGACCGGCTAGCAATACAGTGCTTGATGCACCCCAGGACACAGTTGGCCCTCTTGGCTGCCAGGGCACACTGTTGGCTCATGTTCAACTTGCTGTCGACCAGAACCCCGCGATCCCTCTCCGCGAGGCTGCTCTCCAGCCTCTCGTTCCCCAGTCTGTATGTACATCCAGGGTTGCCATGTCCCAGGTGCAAAACCCGGCACTTGCCCTTGTTAAACTTCATACGGTTGGTGATTGCCCAGCTCTCTAATTTGTCCAGATCTCTCTGCAGGGCCTCTCTGCCCTCGAGAGTGTCAATGGCTCCTCCCAGTTTTGTGTCATCAGCAAACTTTGATAACAAACCTTCAAGTCCTGCATCCAAGTCATTTATGAAGATATTGAAGAGCACTGGCCCCAAGATGGACCCCTGCGGAACCCCACTAGTGACTGGTCGCCAGCCCGATGTAACCCCATTTACTGTAACCCTTTGAGCCCGACCCATCAGCCAATTGCTCACCCATTGCATTCTGTGTTTATCCAGCTGTATGCTGGACATTTTGTCCAGGAGGATACTGTGAGAGAGTATCAAAAGCTTTACTGAAGTCCAAAAAGATTACATCGACCGGCTTCCCTTGGTCAACTAGGTGGGTAACCATGTCATAGAAGGAAATTAAGTTAGTCAAGCAGGACTTTCCCCTCGTGAACCCGTGCTGGCTGGGGCCAATGACTGCATTGTCTTTCAGGTGTTTTTCAATAACTCCCAGAATAATCTTGTCCGTGATTTTGCCAGGCACAGAAGTGAGACTGACAGGCCTGTAGTTACCAGGGTCATCCCTGTTGCCCTTCTTGAAGATTGGGACAACGTTTGCCAGCTTCCAGTCAACTGCGACCTCCCCAGATTCCCAAGAGCATTGAAAAATCATTGAGAGAGGTCATGCTATGACATCAGCCAGCTCTTTCAGTACCCTCGGATGAATCCCATTGGGCCCCATTGACTTATAGGGATCCAGCTGGAGCAGCAAATCCCGCACAAGTTTGGGGTTGGTTGGGAGTTTGTCATTCTCGTAGTCATGGTTCTCTAGCCCAGAGACCCCCAGAGGCCATCATCGGTGTTGAAGACTGAGGCAAAGAAAGCATTAAACTTCTCTGCTTTGTCCATGTCCCTGTTTGTGAGGTGACCATGCTCGTCAAGTAATGGGCCAATCAATGTTATTTCTCACCTGCCTTTTGCTATTTACATATTTAAAAAAGCCCTTTTTATTGTCCTTCACAGTACTGGCCAGCTTCAGCTCTAGTTGAGCTTTGGCCGCGCGTATTTCCTCCCTACAGTGGCGAACAGCCTCTCTGTAGTCCTCCCATGTCACCTGACCTTGCTTCCACTGCTCATACATTTTCTTTTTTCACCTTAGTTCTAGAAGAAGATCCCTACTCAGCCAAGCCAGCCTTCTACCTCGCCTGCTTGACTTCCGACATTTTGGAATTGCCTGCTCCTGGGCTCTTCGGAGGCAGTACTTAAGAAGTGACCAGCACTGATGGACCCCGGCACCTTCAAAAGCTTTTTCCCAGGGGACCTTACTAAGTAGTTCCCTGAGCAGCCTCAAGTCAGCTCTCCTCATATCCAGAGTTGAGGTCCTGCTGGCAGTTTTCCTCCTGTTACCATGGATTTTAAATGTGACTGCTTCGTGGTCGCTGTGGCCAAGGCAGCCACCAATCGCCACTTTGCCCACGAGACCCTCTCTGTTAGGAAGCAACAAATTGAGGAAGGCACCTTTCCTGGACGGTTCCCTTAGTACCTGTACCAAGAAGGTATCATCCAGATGGTTTAAGAATCTTCTGGACCTGCTTGTACCAGCTGTGTGGTATTCCCAGTTGACATCTGGCAAGTTGAAGTCCCCCATAAGGACAAGGGCAGATGACTTGGAAGCATCCCTTAGTTCCTTAAAGAATAACTAACTCATCCGTGTCGTCATCCTGGCTGGGCGGCCTATAGTAGACTCCCACAACGACATCCGCTTTATTTGTCTGTCCCTTAATCCTTACCCAGAGGCTCTCAACTGTGCCATCGCCAACTGCTAGCTCCATGCATTCCAGCCCCTCCGCTACATACAATGCCACCCCCCCGCCTCGCCTGCCCTGCCTATCCCTCCTGAAGAGCCTGTAACCATCCATCATGGCACACCAGTCACAGGACTCATCCCACCAGGTTTCGCTTATGCCTATGACATTGTATCTCTGGGACTGGGCCGAGGCATCTAGCTCCTCTTGCTTGTTCCTCAGGCTGCGTGCATTTGTGTAAAAAACACTTCAAGTGCGGTTCATTGTGCTTGTTACCTTGTGGAGCAGCCTGAGGAATCTCACTAGCACACAGCTCCTCGAATTTTGGCGTGCCATCCCGTTGCTTGTCGCTGACTAGCCAGGTATTGTCCCTTTCCCCCTTCCAATCTAGTTTGAAGTTCTATCAATCGGCCCTGCTAGCTCCTGGGCAAAAACCCTTTTCCCCTTCTGAGAGAGGTGCATCCCATCGGATGTCAGTAGACCTGGGGATGAATAGACCATCCCATGATTGAAGAACCCAAAGTTCTGCCGATGACACCAGTCTCGGAGCCACGTGTTGATTATCTGGGTCTGCCTGTTCCATTCACTGTTCTTCCCTGCTGCCAGAAGGATCGAAGAGAACACCACCTGATCCTTCAACTAACTGCCCCCAAGGCCCTGAAATCCCTTTTGATTGACTTAAGATTTTTCTTTGTTATATCTGCCGATATGGAGAACTAATAGCAGGTAGTAGTCTTAGGACCTTATCAGACTAGGGAGTTTTCTAGTGACATCTCTTATCCTGGCCCCAGGGAGGCAGCAGACTTTCCTGTGGGTTGGTTCCAGTCAGCATATGGGACCCTCCGTTCCCCTCAGAAGGGAAATGTGAAGATATCACTTATAGTTATTATCAATAATAATAATACTATATAACAATCTGAAGAAGTACAAGTATTCTGGTGATGAAAAAAATATTTATCCACTGCTTCTTTCATATTAATGAGATTCGATTTTTCAATCAGCATGAAGGACATCACCTGTGCTCCTTGCCTCCAGGTTTATCTACATGGGTGGAATAGATTCTGAAAACTAGCACTTAGAGAACTTTCTCAGAAAGGTATTTCCAAGTATCAGCATTTTCTATTACTTTGTCATTGACTTCTAATGTGTTTTCAGAATGATTTGGTCCTTTCTTGGGTAAAGAAGAAAAATGGAAATAGAAAAAAACTTATATCATTCATTACTATGCAGCTTTCACATTGCAAAACACAATTTATAGCTAAAAACTTGCCTTCCTTTCTGCTGTGCCACTTCAAATGTCCAATGATAAACAGAAAGCACTATAAAAATGTCTGCCCTCACTCTAAGAGATTCAAATGATTGACAGTAAAGTGGAAAACTGTTAAACATGTAACCTTGGCGTGAGTTCCATGGAATATTTATTCTCTCACTGTTGTATTCTTTGGTTTATTTTGTTGTTTTATTGGATTGTATTCTATTCGGTTGTGCCTTGTAGCTTCTATGCACAAGTCAAATGCCTGCAATGGAAGTCCTGGCAGAAAAAAAGCAACAGGAGACATCTCACAGACACAGAACGTATGTGCTATGGGCTGGCTCAAAACTTTAGGGACCTGTAACAGTCTACTCTGAGGGGCAGCATGCCACCGCACTACCTAGGAACAAACTACAGAAATCATTGAAGGCTGGATGGGCATGATCATTTCCTATTGCCTACCACTCTGAGGCAGAAAGTTACCCCATAGAGCGTAGTTACTGCTTTGTGCTTGGACAGCTTCTCTGGGTGACAAATAAGTTAAGGCTGGAGCCAAGAAGGCTCCTCATTGGGTGTAATACTGGGTGAGTAGCTTCTGTAATCTAATATACAAGTGCAGCAACACTAAGTAGGACAATGGGGAGGGTTTACTCCTTCTTCCCCCTAAACATACTTTCCTGTGAATTTAAATATGGCAGTTGCAGCCTAGTCCTATATAATTCAAAACACAGAGGTGACTATAAATTAAACCTGAAAGAATTATTACACTTGAAAAGGATTTTTAACATCCACCATACTGCTTGCTGCCTGTTGTTTCTCTACCTTGTGGGAATTTTTTTCCTCTTTCCCTTGTAAGACAATGAATTATTATTTTCCTCAGAAAAAGAAATCTCAAAATGTAACACCCTCAGAAATAAAATATGAAATATGACATTTCCAAAACAGAATCTTTTTCAGCTGTTATTGCAAAACTCCATTGTGGTTCAGCAAGTGAAGGAGAAACAGAAACAAACAAACGAACAACAACAACAGCCAGGACTATAATGTACAAAAATAAAAATAAAAATAAGTTAAGGAATATAAAGGAATCTACTAAGTTTAGCTAGAATAAGCAAAGGGCCTAATGCACTGAATTCATTGGTGTTGAGTGGACTAAGGTTTGATGGACCTGCAACACAAATGAGCTTTTTCATGTCACTTGAAATGGAGGGTTCCCATGTAAAAGGCTACAGCACTCTTGGTAAATCTGTGCCTATGCACCGTCATTTCCATCACTGGGATCATCTTTTGGTTATAAGGGATCAGTCCCTCTCTCTTGTAGGTAAGACTGATTTCCATTCATGGTTCACTGTCTCACTGACCATTGTCTGTGGTGTCACTGCACTCTGAGCAATGGCCTTCAGAACTAAAGAAAAACTTACTTTGGCCGGTGTGTACTCTACTTCATCAGGTGGCCCTAGAGAATACATTCCCCACCGCTACAGGAAGCTGAGCTTTAGCTAGCTAAATTAGCTAGAGATGATCTCTGGTCAGGAATTTCCTAACCTTTAAGTGCATGACTTTGCAATCTAGGTACCGTTGAACATAAGGAGTAAGGAGAAGGGTGAATCTGTCCATTTGATTGTGTTCTGTTGTGGTGGGTTTTTTTGTTGTTGTTTGGGCTTTTTTATTATCATTTTTTTCTCTGCTTGTCCTTTTTCTTCTTTTGTTTCCCCCATTTTGGGGACAACATGAGGCATTCACATAGACTGATATGATTAATGCCCAGCCTTGTTCTACAGTGATTATGAGAGATACATCTCTCTACGGGACAATTCAAAGTTCAGACAGCATTCCAAATCACTCTTTGGAGGACCTCTTTCAATAGGCATTTCCGTTGCCTATTGAACAAAGACAGATACCCAATAAGGCTAACATTAACCTTTGTGTATTTTATGTTTCCCAGCATGAAGGCTTTGTGTCTTATTTAAACAATGGTACTACAAATTATTTTGATAAAATACCTCAAGATGAAGAGGGAGCATGTGAGATGGCAAAACTTTTCTTGTGGAAGAAAATCTTTGTTTCTGTTTAAAGGATATTACTCTAATTTCCCATTGATGTCAAAGGAAAATAACTGCTTTTCCTCAAAAAAGGGGAAATAAATGAACTAAAATAGTAATGAAAAGAGGTTAATACATGATGAAAATGCCCAGTGCAGTACTATAATTTTCAGATCTTGATTACTTTTGTCTAACTATAATAGCAGTTTCTAACCCTTCTCTTGGAAAAAAGAAATGTCAGTGAGACCTCCTTTGACCAAGTTAGAGCTTTGATTTCACAGTTTCCTAAAACTTCTCAAGTATTAGCTTCCCAGAAAAATATTAATCCAATTTCCTGATGACAGGAAGAGTATAAATAAGCAAGCTCATCTGTTTGTTCGTATTTATTTCTCTGACCAGCCTTTTTGCATCTGAGCATATGAGTATTAGTGCTACAAGGATCTTCTTGCAACATTAAAGGTTAAAAAGAGCAAGAGATTGTCCACAGAAAGGGCAGTGGAGCTGAAGGCCCTGAATGTTAGTTTTCTGGTTTAGTCCTGAGAAGATTTTTCTTATTCAGAGCTTCTGTGATGAGGAGAACCACAGCACGTGGAGCTTTAATGCAGGGCAGGTTCTCAAAGGTGGGCTGAGTAACTTCCTCTGCTAACACAAGGCTGTCCTATGCTGCCTACTTGTTCTTTTATGGGGTAACACTGATTCTAGCAGCAGTAAAAAATCCTTATAGCACTAAAGATTTTTTCAGCTACATTTGACATAGGGTATGCCTTACGCTGTCCCTGTGATCCATTTCTTTTCTCTTGATAAGTGAATTTCAGAGGAATGACAATGTGGCAGGATCACAGATAAGAACAGTTTAGCCACTACACATTCCACATTGTGACTTACCTAGACTTCAGTAACCAAGTAACTCAGTATAACTCTATCACAGAATGAAATTATATTCTTGGCACACTGCCTTCATTTTTAAAGGCTGCCTTCTATTTTGTTTGTGCGTGGCTTCTTCTTCCTGGGATGCAGCATGAGATATTTTGACTGAATGTCTTGCATATGTAATGGTCTGCTCTTGTTTAGGTTTATTGATCAGTGAATCACACTATCCCAATCGAAATATACAGCCTAATTTAATGTCCTTTTCTTTAAATAAGGATGGAGTATATAGCTTATGAAAAGGAATGCTAAAAAGGCAATAATAAAAACAATTTATAAAATTCTGCTTCTTTTGGCTGCCTTCTTACTCAATTAGGAAGTGGTGTTTCTTTAATAAGATAGAGAAGCCAGTAATATGATAGGAAGTCATTAAAACAATATAATCACAGCCTAAGATCAAACTCATCTCCTGTCTCTTTACCTTGTCAAGTGTTTCAATATTTTATGTTGTAATGTGATGACCAGAACTGATCGCTGTAATCTAAGTGTGGATCTGACTAATACATTGTATAATCAAAGATTTTCATCTGACTTAAATTCATTTGCATTTTCTTGCTCTTATTGTAGAAAGGCACCCCTAAGATTTAGTGTGGTTAAAGATCAAATTTCATCATAGTTTCTCTTCTGAAAGGCTGTTAAATTCCTTTTTGGCCTTGAAAGTCTGCATCAAATGTTTAGGCATATTAGCTTTCTCTCTCTCTCTCTGTTTCTCACTCTCATGGATTTTCTTGCTTTCTCCTGCTCATATTTCATGTATATATTCATTATTCTCCCACAGCATTCTCCTGGAGAAGCTGGCTGCTCATGGCTTGGATAAGTGCACTCTCCGCTGGGTTAAAAACTGGATGGCCGAGCCCAGAGAGTGGTGGTTAACGGAGTCAAATCCAGTTGGCAGCCGGTCACGAGTGGTGTTCCCCAGGGCTCAGTGTTGGGGACGGTCCTGTTCAACATCTTCATTGATGATCTGGATGAGGGGATCGAGTGCACCCTCAGGAAGTTTGCAGATGACACCAAGCTGGGTGGAAGTGTCGATCTGCTGGAGGGTAGGAAGGCCCTGCAGAGGGACCTGGACAGGCTGGATCGTTGGGCCGGGGCCAACTGCATGAGATTCAACAAGGCTAAGTGCCGGGTCCTGCACTTCGGTCACAACAACCCCATGCAACGCTACAGGCTTGGGAAGGAGAGGCTGGAGAGCTGCCTGGCGGAAAAGGACCTGGGGGTGTTGGTTGACAGCCACCTGAACATGAGCCAGCAGTGTGCTCAGGTGGCCAAGAGGGCCAATGGCATCCTGGCTTGTATCAGGAATAGTGTGGCCAGCAGGACCAGGGAGGTGATAGTGCCCCTGTACTTGGCACTGGTGAGGCCGCACCTCGAGTACTGTGTTCAGTTTTGGGGCCCTCACTGCAAGAAGGACATTGAGGTGCTGGAGTGTGTCCAGAGAAGGGCAACGAAGCTGGTGAAGGGTCTAGAGAACAAGTCTTACGAGGAGCAGCTGAGGGAACTGGGGTTGTTTAGTCTGGAGAAGAGGAGGCTGAGGGAAGACCTTATCGCTCTCTACAACTACCTGAAAGGAGGTTGTAGTGAGGTGGGGGTCGGTCTCTTCTCCCAAGTAACAAGCGATAGGACGAGAGGAAATGGCCTCAAGCTGCGCCAGGGGAAGTTTAGGTTGGATATTAGGAAAAACTTCTTCACCGAAAGGGTATTCAGGCATTGGAACAGGCTACCCAGGGAAGTAGTTGAGTCTCCATCCCTGGAGGTATTTAAAAGTCGGGTAGACGTGGTGCTTGAGGACATGGTTTAGTGGTGGACTTGGCAGTGCTAGGTTAACGGTTAGACTCGATGATCTTAAGGGTCTTTTCCAACCTTAATGATTCTATGATTCTATGATTAAATTTTGCCTATTTATTTCCAGCAGGGCATGAAGAAAACATGAGCATGTGCTCTTTATCTCTCTCTCTCCCCTTATTTTTTAAATATCTTCATTTTGATAAATATTATTTGTTTTATATATTATTATTTATTGCTTTCTTTTGATTGGTAACAACAAAGGTTAATCCCAGTTTATGATAAAAAGCAATTAAAAGATTGTGACCTATACCGTCTCCCTTTTCTCCACATGATATATGAGGCCTTTAGGCAAGGCAGTGTCCATAGCAAGCCTAGATAGTCCCCTTCATATTGGTGCTGCCCTGCAGTTCAGCAAAGGATTCTGTTCCTAACATTGGGGTGGATGTATCATACTCTAATAAATCTCCCAGACATCCAAAATTCTTTTGAAAATGTGAAGATGATTTTTTTCACCCTTTCTTGAAAATATTTTTCTGCTTGTATCTGAGTCTAACATTGTTATGACACTCCTTAAATCAAATCTAGTGCCAACGGTACTCAGTCTTCTTTTTAGGTTTTCTCATGCTGTGCATGATAGCTCTCTAACCAGCAGCCTCTTTCTCTGTTGGATGGGTGGATTGCAAAGACAGAAAAGAGTTGCATCCTTAAACCCTCTACACTTAATGGATAGAGTTGGGTAAGAAATATTTTCGAGCTACCATTCCCAAATCTTTGCCGTGCTGAGTTGCAATAAAAAGTGTGACTCATGAAACTATATTATTCAGCACTTTTAGAATCAATCAAAGTATTTAACTGGATCATTTGGAAATGTTTCATTTCTATATCAACTTTTTCCTTGAGGTTTTTCCTGTTCTTATCAGTTTTAGTTTTAAATATGAATCTAGAACCACAAGAAAAATGTATTCCTTGTCACTTAGAAATTGTGAAAATGTTACATTTTTTTCAGTCACAAAGTTTTTGAAAGAAATAATATAGTTCTGTTACTTTAAGGTAACTTTTAGCTAACTTGGCAAAAGGCAACTCCAAAGAGAATCTGTCTCTGTTTTGGGAATCTACAGTGTTATTCCTATAATGCGTGCTTTTGAATTTTTGTCATAATGCAACTGATGGAAGGTTGAATAATTTTCATAACTACCTTGGCAGAAGAGCTAAATTTCCATAGGTGAATTTCAGAGTATTGACAAAAATTGCCGGTCAGAATTGTCAATTGGCTTGAGTTATAGCTCTGAGGTATTGATTTGAGCAGAACAGCTAAAAGCACATAAAGTTGAACACAAGCATGAGTGCCTACAGTAGGACCTTAGCCACATAACTTAGCAGAAGGCATTTATCTAAATTCTCAAGGGAAATCTGAAAATACTAACCATGTACATTAAATCAACAATACTTTACAGTCTCCAAAGTTAACATCAGGACTGCATTTTCACTTAGGGATTGTAAGACTTTCATGACAAGGATATAACAATAAAGCAATAATAATAGTTTTATAGAAGGGCTAACAAATACATAAACATGTAAGAAATTAACTGCAAACATTTGTAACATTTAATTGAAAATTATAACCTTTCTATAGCTTGCTTTCATCCACCTTTCTGAGTTTTATAGCAAAGATATAATTTTCTATTTAATACTCTAAAGCAGTGCAAAAAAAGCCAAATGAAATGTTTTCATCCTCTCTAACATTCTCTAGGACTTTTTTCCTTCTGAAGTGGCAATTTTTGTGATTTTCAGTTCTAACTTAGTGGACTTAATAGCTGAGCTCCAATAAAATGACCAAGAACCCTGATATTTCTCTACTTAGTGACAATGGCACTTTAGGTTAAACAATCATTGGCTCAGTTGTGAAAAATGAGATAAATTAAAATTATTTTCTTCGTGAGGACCAAAGCCTTGGCAAGTAATATATTGAAGAAATTTCCTGGACATAATGGGTTACATTAATTTTCAACTTCAAAACAATTCCTTCAGCATTATTTTTCAAGCAAGGAAAAAAACCCCACAACTTGCTATTTGCACTGTTTATTTCTTACTGAAAAGTGAAAACACATTTCAAAGAAGGGATTAAGAAAGGCATATGAGGAAATATTGCATAAAACTGACTGTAAAGTTTTAGCTATGATGGAATACTAATAATTGTCTTTCTGTTATTTTCATCTGAGAATAGTTTGCTTGTTTATTTTAAACAAACTTTTACAGAAATCTGTCTATTCTTCATTAAACTCTTTTCTCACTCCCATTGATAGTTCTGTGTCATTTGAATAAGTTGAAGAGAATGCCATTTCTGCTCAAGGGTGCAGACCTCATCCTCTTCCTGAACAATGACTGATAATAAATACTCTTGTTCTCTGATCCCAATGGCCTCATGCTACCCTATTTAAAATGAATGTCATGATTACAGATCTGTTTCAATAACTCGGGGCTTTACTCAGTCCTGGTATAAATTGGCATTCCTGTGTTTTAGTTAATAGAGCAATGATGACTTTGATCAGCAGAGAATTCAGCCCTCAGGGAGCCCATCACTCAAGTTATCACTGAAATTGCTATTAATTGAGACCTCTGTGGGCAGTCACAGCAGAAAGGCCAAGGTGTGAATGAGCAAAGGTCTGATCTCTGATCCCTTCAAGTAGTGAGCAGAAGAATGAACAGAAGAGAAGCCAGAGCAGGTCACACCAAGGTATACCTAGCCCAGTGTCCTGTTTCCAGCGCTGGCCAGCTGTTTCCAGCAGCTGCCTGGAGAAGCAAATAAGATTAGGACAAGCATTTTCCTGATATGTTCTCCCAGACATCAACAGTTCATGTGCACAGGAACTTTCTGAGCTATAAATGGCCTCTTTGTTGTTCAAGGCTCATTAGAATTTTCTTTCTTCAATTTCTTCTTTTCTATTTTGAACTTATGCATGCTTTTTACATGCACTACATCCTACAGCACTAAATTCCACAGCTTAACTGTGGGCTTTGTAAAAAATCATGATATTCTCCATAGCCAGATATATGGAGCTTGCCACAGCTTATTAACTCAATTTTTTTGTGGATAAACTGAAAGTGTCTAGTTGTGCACTTAAAAGAATAAAAGTGCACTTTAAAAGGAAAAAAACAACAAAACAAAACAGGTACATCAGTCACTTGTGGGGACCCTCAAAAATATTGAAGTTTGCCAACCACTATATTAATTGTTCCAAATGAATCCACCATCTCCTATATACTCCAACAATTAATAAAGGTCCTTATATATTTGCACTAGCAAAATGAATCACAAATTGCCTTGCATCTAGTGCTCCAGGAGCTGTTCTTATTGCTTAGCAATTATGGCATTTAAAAATTAAAATAAAATAAAATAAAAAAATCTGAAACTGTCCTGAGAACATGTCTATTGACATTAGTAATATAGAATTGATATAATTTAAGTATCACAACTGTTTTGAGCATATCATCATCTAACCTCAGACATTAACAGAGAAAAATGTGTACATCTTGGATGACTGGCCTGCATGGTCAACATCAGAGGCAATCTTTATTGCGGTAGAGTATACTTCAAGTCTCAGTAGTTTACGTCAGGACTTAAGAGAAACCCTAGTCTGCTTTACATAATTTAGCCTCCTGTTTCAGCCATTTCTCCTTTGAACACTGTTATAAAAAAAAAGGTTGGGTTTTTTTTTCTTTTGTGCAAAAATGCCAACATTGAAAAATGAATCTCCATTCTGAGTGATGGCACAAGTTAAATATTATGACTGAATGAATAAACATTGAATGATTCAGACTGGAATTGTAAAAGTAAAAATGTCAAAAATGTGTTAAAATTAAACAATCTAATAGGAATATACATCAACTTTTATAGAACCTTTTTATTGTGTTTGAAAAATCTATGGCCTTTCTTGAAGGTCATTTAGAAATGGAAATATCAGCGTAAGCTGACTGTTTCATTTCAGTTCTTCAAATCAGCACATTATTTAAAATAAATAATATTGATCAAAATACATTTCCATCAAGAAACATCTTCCTTCAGAATTTTTTAGTATGTTGATTATCATCCCTTTTTTGGTATATTTATTCATGTAGGTATCTGTACAACATCACTCTCTACTATTTCTTATTAGTTTTTTAATATGGATATATTTATGGAATTTATTCTAAAAAAGGGAGATAACTATTGAATGGTGTTAATTTAGTTTTGGCTTATTTATGGAAGGAAGTTGTGGACTACTATGGGATCTCTCAAATCAGGCAGTATCATATGGAAAAACTCTCTTCACGGCTTTAAATACAGTTCAGTCTCAGTTACTGAGTAATCCAATGTAACTTAAAAACTAAACACAGAGTCAATAGAACAATGTGAGGAGAGGAAACGAGAGCAAAAGTTAACAAAGGCATGGGGTTTTTTTTGGGTTGTTTCCACCCCCGGCTGTGCCACACATTTCTTAGACATGTCGTCTAGGTCCAGAAACATCCAATCTATTGCAGAGGGGTCTAATTCACATTGTAATTAATTCCTCCTGGTAGCTGATGAAGAAAACAGCACTTCCAGAGAGTGATTCACCCCATCTCTGAGCTAAATAACTGTCTGGAGACACCTATCCATGTTTTGTCCTGAAGACAGAGCTCAAAGGGACTGGACTTTTGTTTTAGTCTCTCAACTAAATGCATAAAATTAGGTAGAATAAATCTAGGCCACAGTTTCTTGGAGCCTCTTGGAACCGTTGTGGAGATGAATATCTAAAACTATACACTTATGGAAGCCATATAATTACTTTAGATGATGGCTAAATGTCATCTGAACAAGTTAATTGATGTCTGTGACAAAATAAGATCTTTAGTTTCTTTGAAGTGTTTAACATGCAAGACAACATTGCCTTACCTAAGTTATTGAGAATTCAGATATGATTAAACTTCCATGTGCATTTTGATCCCAGACAGTGCACAGGAAGCAGATAGATTAGAATCTGCACAATTAGAATTTGGTATAGCCGAGGTGTTGCGTGATGGATGCTGTAAGAAAATACTCCCTGACAGCTTCAACAATGAGCCATGCTTAAGGTAGTTTAGCGTGTTTCAGATATGCAAATATGTGTCCAGGCAGGTCTTGGGAGGCAAATTATAGCACAAAAGGGAAGTGTGGATGGGATTTAAATATCATACCAAGTTCTGGAGCCTCAAAACTGTACATATTCTGCAGAACATGAATGTTTGATTTACAGCAAGTTAATGGCTACAAATTTGTAGCAAACACTACACATCAAGGTTATCCCACCAGATCTCCAGCCAACACGGGCTTTATACCCCCAGCAGTAGGTGTGTCATTTTATAAGGGGCGGAGACAAGGGAGGGTCGACCCTTAACTCTTTCCGTACAGCACGTGATCTTCCGGTCGCCAGCCCTTATCTTTACTACATTTCCCCCTCCCTTAGCTCCAGTAGTTCTGGATCTTGCTGGGGAAGCTGCGTGTAAAATAATCGATATATGGTAAGACTTATACAGACACGCATCCATTACGTTCATAGATTTTGCCCAGTCCAGCCAGTAGTTCGTCGCGGCTCCCTCATTACTCCCCCACACCATCAGGATGCATAGGGAAACGGTAACCTGTCAAGATAAGACTCAATAAATTGATTAATGTCTATACGGTCGAATATTTCGACTGGGTACCCATTCTAGCGTCCCTTTCTCGGTTTGCACACACGCATACCCACGTCCCAAGCAACGGAGGGAATAAGGCCCCCCCCATTCACGGGTTTGCAGGTCCCGTACTTGAACCAAAGGGTAAGGCCCTTCGTTCTCATCGAGCCGGAAATGTGCCTGGGTTGCAGTCTGGGTTTTATAGGTGTTCCCTCGAATGGTATGATTTAAGGTAATTAGTGCCGTCGTCAACAGACGCTGTGCCCGAAATAAGGGAGGGTCAAGGGGAGGGGGAACCCCTGTTCCTGGGCTTATATTCTCCCCCTCCCTAAGTCGGTCGAGTAACCCTTTTAATGTGCGGTGCGCGCGTTCTACAATGCTTTGGCCCGTACTGTTGTAGGGAATGCCATGACTCAACTGAATATCCCAGCGCGCGCAGAAGTCCTTTGTCTTCTTGCTGACATATGCCGCTCCATTATCTGTTTTAATTTTTTGTGGGATGCCAAGTTGCGCCATACAGTCCTGCCAATGTAAAATAACTGCGAGAGCATTTTGTTTAGCATGCATAGTCGCTAAAATAACTCCACTGCAGGTATCAACTGTGACATGCAGATACTTACGTGGATTAAAGGGTTCATAAATCGTAACATCAGACTGCCATATTTGGTTGGGCTGCAACCCTCGAGGGTTTACCCCTGCCTCCCAGAGGGGACCTTTGGAACACACAGGACAAGCAGCAATCACAGAGCGAGCATCTTGCAACGTAATGCCAGCGAGCCTAGCTAAACCGCGAGCTCCACAGTGGAGCAGCTCATGCAGGCGGAAAGCTCGCCTTAGGTTAGAAGTTTCTTCAACCGCCAGTACGCTCTTTGCTAAGCTGTCCGCTATTTCATTCCCAGCAGAAAGAAAACTCGGTATGGAACTATGACTATTAACATGGATAGGACAGACAGGAGCGGTTCTCATTTGCAGTGCGGTGAGCAACATTCCGGCAATCTCTGACGTTGCCCCAAGTGCCCATCGGCACTTCTTCAGTAACTTATATACATAGCAAGAGTCTGTGATTAGATCCAAGGCCTCTTCGGGCCATTGAGTGAGAGCCATCCATACCGCTTTGGCCTCAAGATACTGCACGGATTGCCCTTGATCTTGATAACTAATGTGGGTCCACTGACCATCCTCCTGCCATGTAACGACAGCTTTCCCAGTAATCGATGACGCGTCGGTAAAAACCATGCGGCCTCCGGTGGGTTGTTCAACTATGGCACTAGCTGGCAAAAAATGGAGTACCTGGATTATCTCCCCACAGGGGTGTGGTCTTAGACCTTCAATACGACCCGTAAATTCAGCTATCGCCGCTTGCAGGAGCCCCACTTGTGGAAGTACCAACTCCCACTGTGCCAAAGAACAGGGCAATGCAATGACCTCCGGGTCCTTCCCTGTTAAGTGTTGAGTTTGCCTCCGACAGCGGAGAATAAGCTGGGATAATAATGTTGGCCAAGAAATTAAAGCCGTCTTTGGTTTGCCTTGATACAACCAAGCAAAAGGCCAGCCTTTTTCACCATTATTTTGAATTAGTAAACCATGGCCAGCGGTATCGGTCATGTAAATCAGGGCAGTGACCGGTTGTTCAGGTGTAAATCGAGCGAGACCCCAATGCTGGGCTCGCTCCATAATTGTCCTAAGAATCTCCTGATGGTTTCTTGAAAGAGTCCTTGGAGCTAGCAGGGAATCTCCTCCTTTCAGGAGTTGATATAAGGTAGTCATTTCTGCCTCAGATATTGGAATAAAGTTTCTAAGCCACAATAGTTGTCCAATTAATTTTTGTGCCTCATGGAGTGTTGTCACTGTAGCCCGAATTTCAAATGATTGTGCTGTCACACTTAGTCTCAGAGGGGACACAGGCTGGCTGGGAAGGAGTGGCCTGTGGGACACAGACGGAACCGTCGTTACTGGGGGCTGAGCCAGCGGAGGAAGGGGAGGCGCAGGGAGACTATGACGTAGCGGGAACAAAGGAGTTGGGAAAGGTGTTCCCGTTACAAGTGGGAAGTCTAGAGCAGTCGCCCACGGAACCTTCGGCGCCCCCTGCACCGGCGGATCTGCCACTTCCCCAATACCCCTGGGGCGAGTTGCAACAATATGCGGAAAGGGAGCTGACTGATAGGTTGCTGGATTGGGTCCCGGGGGCCAATGTGGGATCCCAGCGGTATTGCAAACTACGTGAAGGAAGATGGCGGGAAGGAGAAAAGGAGGGCAAGGCACCATCACCTTCTGAGGACGCCCCGTTGCATCCCAGTGATAGACGGGTACTGGACGCACAGAGAGCGGAGTGCAGGAAAGGATTTGAGGAACAAGGAGAACCGGTGTCATGGCTGACAACATCGGGGGGGGGGTGGTAGGGCTCCCCCAGCACTGCCAGTGATACCTGAGCCACCAGAGGGAACCCCTATCCCTGGGGAAATGGGAAAGCAAACTGGTATTCCCTCACAGTGGAGGGAGCCTGTACACGATTACCCCATGAGCTCTGATAGCAGTGAGGGCGAAGGGGGTGACGAGGGATCCTCGATTGTTGCTCATCCGCCCCCGCTTCCGAGACGGACTAATGAGGTTTCAAGGGAACTCGAGGCATTGATCAGCTGATTGAGAGGGGTGGTGGCAAATGTAGAAAGTCTTATGCCAGGGGGAATGCCGAAAGAGAGGGCAAACGGGACGGATTGGCGGATGATTGCAAAAAATTGTGTCTTGGAAGGAGTGCGATTCCAGGCCCTTCTGATTCAAGCATTTCCTATCCGAGCAGCCCCAGGTGGAGGATATGAGTGACAACCGTTAGATATGAAGTTGGTGAAAGAATTGGTCACAGCGGTGAAAAGTCATGGATTAAATTCCCCAGAAACCCAAGTCCTACTAGACTGTGTTTTTGCAACGCCGCTTGCACCTTTTGATATCATTCAGTTGATGCGGGCCGTATTGACCCCCTCGATGATGGTATTGTTTAGGGAGGAGTGGAGGAATCGGTGCACCCAAATTGTTTTTGAGGTGCAGCAGGCCGGCCATCCCATGGCAGGAGTGACTTTAGAGCAGTTGATGGGTGAAGGGCAGTTCGCAACTCCTCAGGCACAGGCTCAGCGAATGCGGGGGCACGATTTTGCTGCATCTTCGAAAGCTGCTCAGGAAGCGATACGCATCATCGCGGCTCTTGATAAAAGGGAGCCTCCATGGGTCCAAATACGGCAATCATTAAGTGAGCCCTTCACAGAGTTTTTAGACCGGCTGCAAGCGGCACTCCAGGTTGCTCGACTTCCTGAGCAGGCTAAGGAGGCAATATTGCTTGACTGTGCACGTACGCAAGCAAACCCACAAACTGCAGTGTTGCTAAGACAGTTACCCATAGGGACCATGCTTTCACAGATGATTTGTTACGTGCTGGAACAGGAACAGGCGCAAAGTATGCAACCGGTAGTGGCTGCGGTCCATGCGGCCTGCCGAGACGCACGACTTACGTGCCATAAGTGTGGGGGGCAAGGACACATGGCGCGACAATGCCCTTCAAAAATAAACACCCCCGGAACAGGGGAAGGAGAGAGAGACCTACGATGCCGGCGTTGCAGGCGACTAGGCCACAGAGCTCGACAGTGCAAATCGGGGAATCAGCAAAGGAGACCGGGCTGGGGAAACGAGAAGAGGGGATGGCCGAGGGCCATGCCATCCCCACCTGCCCCAGTGATCAGCTCAACAGGCCCGACGACAGCAGCGCAATGTGTGGCACAGGGAGTCTCTCCTTCCCTGGGACCAGCACAGTCGCCTGCGGTCCCAATGATGCAATATCCAACTCAGCTGCCTTGGGGAGATGGGAGTGCGCAATAGAGGAGGCTGGGGATAGAGCCTCGCCGTATGTGGCACTCACCCTAAACATGACCACACGACCAGAAGTAGATATTATAGTTACCCCATGGCTCCCAGAGTTGGGGGGAACACCACGCCTTGTATTAAGAGCCCTTTTGGATACAGGGGTGGACGTTACGGTAATCCCATCGCATCTATGGCCAGATGATTGGCCATTCGAACCGAGAGGTTTGCTGCAAGGCATGGGAGGCATGCAGACCTCTCATCAAAGCAGGAGCCCAATGCAATTTATGTTGAAGGATCCGGAATCCGGACAAGCTAGGGTAGCATGGTGTAACCCCGTCATTGCTGAGTTACCCATTGTCATCTTGGGACGATGTTGCTTGCAGAAGATGAATATAGTGCTGCGTACAAATTTATCATAATGGCCACTGCCTGTGTCCGCCCATTAAAACTCACCTGGTTGACAGATAAGCCAGTGTGGGTAGAGCAGTGGCCATTGACAGAGGAAAAGGGGGCGGCGGCTGTTCGACAATTGGTACAACGCGAACTTGACGCAGGACACATCGAACCCTCTACAAGTCCCTGGAACACCCCCATTTTCGTGATAAAGAAAAAATCGGGAGCGTGGCGACTGCTACATGATCTACGCGCAGTTAATGCATGTATACAAGACATGGGCCCGCTACAAGCGGGCCTCCCTTCTCCGGCCATGATTCCACCTGACTATCAGTAGTGGTTGTGGATATTAGAGATTGCTTTTTTAGTGTTCCCTTGCATGAAGAAGATAGAGTACGCTTTGCCTTTACTGTTCCTGAGCCTAACACTCAACACCCGTGCGCCAGATATCAATGGAAAGTGTTACCCCAGGGCATGAAAAACTCACCAGTCTTGTGTCAAATTGCTGTAGCCGCTGCGATACGCCCCATTCGAGAAAATTTCCCTACGGTCATCATTTTCCATTACATGGATGACGTGTTATTGGCGTCCAACCAAGAGGAGTTACTGGAAAAGGCACGTGTGCAGCTGATGGTCAGTTTGGAGCAGCATGAGTTACACATTGAGCCTTGGAAAACACAGGTAGGGCGTGCAGTAAAGTATTTAGGTACTCAACTGAGGCCACAAAGTGTGACAGCACAATCATTTGAAATTCGGACCACAGTGAACAACACTCCATGAGGTGCAAAAATTAATTGGACAACTATTGTGGCTTAGAAACGTTATTCCAATATCTGAGGCAGAAATGACTACCTTATATCAACTCCTGAAAGGAGGAGATTCCCTGCTAGCTCCAAGGACTCTTTCAAGAAACCATCAGGAGATTCTTAGGATAATTATGGAGCGGGCCCAGCATTGGGGTCTCGCTCGATTTACACCTGAACAACCGGTCACTGCCCTGATTTACATGACCGATACCACTGGCCATGGTTTACTAATTCAAAATAATGGTGAAAAAGGCTGGCCTTTTGCTTGGTTGTATCAAGGCAAACCAAAGACGGCTTTAATTTCTTGGCCAACATTATTATCCCAGCTTATTCTCCGCTGTCGGAGGCAAACTCAACACTTAACAGGGAAGGACCCGGAGGTCATTGCATTGCCCTGTTCTTTGGCACAGTGGGAGTTGGTACTTCCACAAGTGGGGCTCCTGCAAGCGGCGATAGCTGAATTTACGGGTCGTATTGAAGGTCTAAGACCACACCCCTGTGGGGAGATAATCCAGGTACTCCATTTTTTGCCAGCTAGTGCCATAGTTGAACAACCCACCGGAGGCCGCATGGTTTTTACCGACGCGTCATCGATTACTGGGAAAGCTGTCGTTACATGGCAGGAGGATGGTCAGTGGACCCACATTAGTTATCAAGATCAAGGGCAATCCGTGCAGTATCTTGAGGCCAAAGCGGTATGGATGGCTCTCACTCAATGGCCCGAAGAGGCCTTGGATCTAATCACAGACTCTTGCTATGTATATAAGTTACTGAAGAAGTGCCGATGGGCACTTGGGGCAACGTCAGAGATTGCCGGAATGTTGCTCACCGCACTGCAAATGAGAACCGCTCCTGTCTGTCCTATCCATGTTAATAGTCATAGTTCCATACCGAGTTTTCTTTCTGCTGGGAATGAAATAGCGGACAGCTTAGCAAAGAGCGTACTGGCGGTTGAAGAAACTTCTAACCTAAGGCGAGCTTTCCGCCTGCATGAGCTGCTCCACTGTGGAGCTCGCGGTTTAGCTAGGCTCGCTGGCATTACGTTGCAAGATGCTCGCTCTGTGATTGCTGCTTGTCCTGTGTGTTCCAAAGGTCCCCTCTGGGAGGCAGGGGTAAACCCTCGAGGGTTGCAGCCCAACCAAATATGGCAGTCTGATGTTACGATTTATGAACCCTTTAATCCACGTAAGTATCTGCATGTCACAGTTGATACCTGCAGTGGAGTTATTTTAGCGACTATGCATGCTAAACAAAATGCTCTCGCAGTTATTTTACATTGGCAGGACTGTATGGCGCAACTTGGCATCCCACAAAAAATTAAAACAGATAATGGAGCGGCATATGTCAGCAAGAAGACAAAGGACTTTTGCGCGCGCTGGGATATTCAGTTGAGTCATGGCATTCCCTACAACAGTACAGGCCAAAGCATTGTAGAACGCGCGCACCGCACATTAAAAGGGTTACTCGACTGACTTAGGGAGGGGGAGAATATAAGCCCAGGAACAGGGGTTCCCCCTCCCCTTGACCCTCCCTTATTTCGGGCACAGCGTCTGTTGACGACGGCACTAATTACCTTAAATCATACCATTCGAGGGAACACCTATAAAACCCAGACTGCAACCCAGGCACATTTCTGGCTCGATGAGAACGAAGGGCCTTACCCTTTGGTTCAAGTACGGGACCTGCAAACCCGTGAATGGAGGGGCCCTTATTCCCTCCGTTGCCTGGGGCGTGGGTATGCATGTGTGCAAACCGAGAAAGGGACGCTAGAATGGGTACCCAGTCGAAATATTCGACTGTGTAGACATTAATCAATCTATTGAGTCTTATCTTGACAGGTTACCATTTCCCTATGCATCCTGATGGTGTGGGGGAGCAATGAGGGAGCCGCGACGAACTGCTGGCTGGACTGGACGATTTTACGCGCAGCTTCCCCAGTGAGATCCAGAACTACTGGAGCTAAGGGAGGGGGAAATGTAGTAAAGATAAGGGCTGGCGACCGGAAGATCACGTGCTGTACGGAAAGAGTTAAGGGTCGACCCTCCCTTGTCTCCGCCCCTTATAAAATGACATGCCTACTGCTGGGGGTATAAAGCCCGGGTCAGCTGGAGATCCGGGGGGATAACCTTGATATCTAACAAATGCTAACCAGCGCTACGCAGTGGGGTCTGTCAACCTCTTTTGGAACAGTTTTCATAAGCATAGACAGCCATTGGGATTTATAGAACTAAACGGCTTGGTGAAATACAAGGATCCATGCCATGCAAGCTGAGAAAGAGTGATTCCTCATCTGTGAGCAGAGCTTGCTTTCTGTGAGTCCCAAAATATATCGCTGGAGCTGTGGCTCCAGCACAAGCTAACATCTGTGAAAGGATATGGAGTAAAGTATGGCCCCTTATGTCACTGCCAAAGCTGGACTTCCAGCATCTTAATTTGCCCTCTCAGCATGTTGCACTGATTATAAATACAATGCTGCGCTTGTTGCCAGAGGCCATGACATATCACTTGGCACTCTGCAACCCTCACAACAAATTTTTCCCTTTCCCTGTTCACCTCAGTCAATCACAGCTTCAGAAAGCAGCCCTCTGCCACCCAGCATAAAATTACACATCATTTACAATTTTACTCGCTTCCAAAAGCTAATGCTTAAGTTAATAAAGTGGAAAGATAGCGAGTACGGTGTCCTGACCAGGAAGAGGCAGATTGAAGTTGTTTTTGTTATTATTTGGGTTGTGGGGCATGGTAGGGGTGAGAAAAAAGGAGACATAAAAATAAAGAGCTAATAGCCTCTCTGGTGTCAAGAAGAAAGAGAAAAGGAAGCAGCTCTTGAGCGAGACATAAAATATTAATAGCTCTCATTGGAAAAAAGCTGCTTCTTCTTTTATTCATTTTAAAATATATATACATTTCTAAGTATAAAGTTTATGCAAGTGGAAGCTTTCTGCTGGGTGTTTTAATCACGAGAATTCAGAGAATTTCCTGTATTTGCTGGTAATTTACCTAATGGACAAAATGGTTGCATAAACTTTAAAAAGAATAGACACTTCTCTAATTTCAATCTGATTGAACTGAGAAACTTACAATTTGTGTGTGCATATGTTGTAGGGACTGGGGTTTTAGTAAATTTGCTGAAATATCCTTTCTTCACAAATTAGGTTAACAGAGATAAGATGCTGTAATTCAATCACTGACAATACCTGAAATTCAAATGTTTGGAGGCAAGGGGAATTGCTTTCAGTAGTACATGGAAAGAAAAAGTCTTTTCCAAACCATTTTAAATACCCCTGGATCAGGTTCACAATGAACTGAAAATTAGCAAAACTATTAATCGTATATCAAGACAAATATCTTATTGAAGCAGTAAACTTTATTGGGCAACTGAGATAGGATCTTAAATACAGCAGTAGAAGATGCAAATAGCATTTATAAGCAAACAAAACAATTAACCCTTGAAAATACATTCTTATTTTGCCTGCTAGCCAAAAGTACAGAGGAACTTACTTTCTTTTTTGATTTTTTTTTTTAAAAATCTATTTCTGTACATGCTTTAATTCATAGTGGGTCTAAAATGCCTGAATGTCAATGGACTGTAAATATGTGGTTAGAGTAGGTATGTACTTCAGTGGTTTTAACATCAAGATCTATGCTTAAGTGCATTGCTGATGTGACAAACCAGATCATGTCAACATATCATTTATTTGCTGATGCAGACCTAGCAAAAATATGAAATAAACTGTGTTTGCACTAACTTACCAAAGGAACAGAAAGCAAATTACTCCATATTTTGTCCATAGTGAATCTCCTTATTCACATATATTATTTTTGACTAATGAATAAAAGATATGTGAACGTATGCTTGGAAAATTGTAAAGACTGCATATTGAGTTCATAAATGTTGTACAAAAGTTTGTTTCAATGGTAACATCTATCCAAATTTAAATATATATCTTTATATGCAACATGTAGTAACAAATTATTATTTGTACTGCACAGCCACTGACAAAAATGCTATGTGACTAAATGAAGCAGAGTGTCCAGGGCACTGTTTAGAAGAAAACACAGAGATTCAACATATGGCTTTCTGAGGAAAAATAAGTTAATGGAAGTCTTGTTCAAGACTCCTGGAATTCCAGCTAGGTAATTTTGATTGGGGTATTCAGAAGGGAAGGATAGCTGATATGGAAGGCAAATCTCAGCAGAGTTTCACTCTGCTATGGGCTACTACAATAGAAACATCAGGAAAAACAGTAACCTGTTCCTCATCTAGATATTTGGTGTGAGTGAATCAGAGTAACTAAACAGACCGGTCCATTCATGCCATTGCATAAGTTTTGAGTACCCATCGCTGACATTTAGTGTTACAAAACTTGGAGAATTGTAATCTATAGTTACATGTGCTGCAAAGGTGGCTAATGGTTTCAGTTTGCACATTTCAGATTTAGTTAACTAATTGTCCTAATTTTTTAACGTATAGAATCATAGAATCGTTAAGGTTGGAAAACACCCTTAAGATCATCGAGTCCAACCGTTAACCTATCACTGCCAAGTCTTCACTATACCATGTCCTCGAGCACCACATCTATCCGTTCTTTAAATACCTTCAGGGATGGACACTCAACCACTTCCCTGGGTAGCCTGTTCCAATGCTTGACCACCCTTTTGGTGAAGACATTTTTCCTAATATCCAACCTAAACTTCCCCTGGCGCAGCTTGAGGCCATTTCCTCTCGTCCTATCGCTTATTACTTGGGAGAAGAGACCGACCCCCACCTCGCTACAGCCTCCTTTCAGGTAGCTGTAGAGAGCAGTAAGGTCTCCCCTCAGCCTCCTCTTCTCCAGACTAAACAACCCCAGCTGCCTCAGCTGCTCCTTGGAAGACTTGTTCTCTAGACCCTTCACCACCTTCGTTGCCCTTCTCTGGACACGCTCCAGCACCTCAATGTCCTTCTTGTAGTGAGGGGCCCAAAACTGAACACAATACTTGAGGTGCGGCCTCACCAGTGCCGAGTACAGGGGCACTATCACCTCCCTGGTCCTGCTGGCCACACTATTCCTGATACAAGCCAGGATGTCATTGGCCTTCTTGGCCACCTGAGCACACTGCTGGCTCATGTTCAGGTGGCTGTCAACCAACACCCCCAGGTCCTTTTCTGCCAGGCAGCTCTCCAGCCACTCCTCCCCCAGCCTGTAGCGTTGCATGGGGTTGTTGTGACCCAAGTGCAGGACCCAGCACTTAGCCTTGTTGAATCTCATACAGTTGGCCTTGGCCCATCGATCCAGCCTGTCCAGGTCCCTCTGTAGGGCCTTCCTACCCTCCAGCAGATCGACACTTCCACCCAACTTGGTGTCATCTGCAAACTTCCTGAGGGTGCACTCAATCCCCTCATCCAGATCATCAGTGAAGATGTTGAACAGGACCAGCCCCAACACTGAGCCCTGGGGAACACCACTCGTGACTGGCCGCCAACTGGATTTGACTCCATTCACCACCACTGTCTGGGCTCGGCCATCCAGCCAGTTTTTAACCCAGTGGAGAGTGCACTTATCCAAGCCGTGAGCAGCCAGCTTCTCCAGGAGAATGCTGTGGGAGACAAAATTTAAAAATAAACCTACGCTTCTCAGTAGGTATTTTAATGGTGAAATATGCTCTTTTCCTCAGAAAACATCTTTTCTCTGCAGCCAAAAGTTCTTGCAGAGTGCACTCAGCAGACTGCAGAGTGCCTCAGTTTTACTAGGTTTTGTTGGGAAATAATCTCTACAGAAATTTCTTGAGAGGAATGGCCTTCAGCGTAGCCCCCAACCCCTGATTTCCCTGGTTTTGAGTGGCTATGACTCTGTACTCCTCACCTGGTAGATGAGAACTCTAGCCACCATATCAACATTGCCAAAGACTAAACTACTTATATGCAATTGAACAGGCTTCAACAGGACAGACAGCATTTTATGCTACTGACAAGTGATGGCAAGAGAACATTGTCTAAAAGCTCTATGTCTCACATGTATGTAACTGTCCTTAGTCCTGAGTTATTGGATAATCCAGGATCACATACTTTTTCTTTTATTTTTGTTTGATTCCTTTTGGGGGGTTTGTTTGTTGGTTTGTTTTTTTTTCAGTAACAAATCCAGGAGTTTTATTTTACATCTAGAATAGAATGAAAACAAATTGTAGAACTTTTTTTTTCTTTTTTTTTTTTAAAAACAGAATTCTTGTTTCCAAATACTTGTATCAGGGCCTGATTGTTCTCTTATTTGACTGAGAGCTGTACTTGAGCAAATCTTCATCTCATGTTAATTGTGCCACTTCTGTTAATTTTCCTTGGGGCTGTCCTAAAAGATAGGAAGTTGTGATGTCCTTTACAATCTGTCATGTAGAAAATAAAACAGATTTTGAATCAGGCTTTTACTCATATTTACATTTCTACTTTTATTTTCTGAAACAAAGACTATAATATTTTTTAAAAAATATTGTGTACTGTACGTTTTGCACCTCACTTATCTCATTCGATCAAAGTAGACAGGTTAGATTCACTTTCTGGTTCGCAGTGATGAAGAGTACAGAAAGCATTTCTATTTTCTCAAACTTATGTAAAAGCCGCTGGCCTATGAATTCTAATTTAAAATTAGTAGTACTACTTTAACCTTACCTGAATTTAGAATATACAAATAACTATATTGGAACAGACCAAGGAACCATTTAGCTTAGTATCCCATCTCACACATGTACAATAGTCGAGTCCCAGGAAAGACTCCAAATATAAAATAAATATACTGTGATACCGTGCAGAATATTCTTACAGCTGCAAGGATTTTCAGAAAAAAAACTTTCTTCCCTAGAGCTTGTGTCTTTGCATCTAACAGATTTCAGTGAATTTCTCTTCCATGACCATATCCAATCATTTTTGTAATACATATAAAATTGCAATAACTGCTGCATCCTGAAGCAAGGAGTTTCACAATGTAATTATTTAGTGCACTTTTTAAGATTCTTAGGCATATATGCTTCAATAGAGGAAAGAAATTGCGTTATGTTTTATTAGAAGTCATAATTATTGGAGATGTGATTGATCTTAACCAGTTTTAGCCATCCAAAAGTAAGGAGCTCGTCCAAACTGGCTGCTTAAGTTCTGGTTATGAACAATGAGAGAGAGGGAACTGCACAGGACAACTCTTTCCACACACCTCCCTCTTACCATTGAATGAATCACCCTGTACGTATGTCTATTTGTCTCCATTAACTAAAACTGGAGCCAGGACAAGTAATTTCAGTGAGATGCCAGAAATTTTAATCAAGTGGATGTAAATGGGGTGAATCATTTTCCATATGACTTTGAACAGGATGAGTCTTCATTTGGCCTCAAAAATATCTAAAACTCCAAATATTAAATGAACTATTATTTGTGCTACATGGTCTATATATACCATCTAAAGTATGACTGTATTCGCAGGTATTTCAGAATGTATCGGTAAAACGTCACATCTTTTTGCCAGAGGACTATACAGGAACTCCTTTATTAGCAATGGAGAAACTTTGTATTTAAATCTTGGTGGAAGGTCATATCTTACATCTTTAATTCATCTTGAAAGAGAGAGATATTGATGTGGCAAAATTAGTTTAATTAAAGATTGTCCTATGTTAGTCAAAACTGACTTGATTATCTTGAATGGGGAAATCTTAAATTTACTGGCACAGGTTTGGCACAACCTTCTGAGACATTTTTGAAAGCCTTTTTGCTGCCTCTTATTCTTTCAAAACACTTGTTAGGGTAATCTCATTACACAGGATAGCATTTGCAATTAATAGATTTTCTAGGATTATCAAGAGGGTATTAAAGCAACATAAATGAGAGAAAATGATACTATGACAATCAAGTTGCACATACTTAAATATTAAAACCAGCCTGTAGGCTCCTTATTATGACAAATCCCTTCACAAACAGTCATGCAAGGAACACATCCTTTAGCTGTGCATCCATTAAAGGAAGCATCTGCAGGTGGCATTTAGGATATCGAATTCAGGTATTTAATTTGCACCTAATTTTAAAAATCTTAAAATAGTCATGGTTACTGTAGATCCCTTGCCTAAATGCCTGAAATAACGTGCAATGAAGAACCCAAGCCAAAGCTATTTTACAGTAGAAGAAAAAATATTTTAGTTTCATTAATGTAATAGAGAATCTTAACATAATAGATTATAAAACATAATTTGTTGACCTGAACATTTGCAGTCTTCTAGGTGCTAAAATTTATGGTCTTTCTACATTTAATTTTTTGTAATATCTTTCTAGTTATCTTTAAAACTACCCTGAAATCAAGAAAAATAAATGCTTTTTCAAATAATTATTGACAGAAGTTTCAAATCTGAAATAAAAACATTGAAACTATTTAAGCATATTCTGCATCATCCATGAGTAGTCAGATTCCAAAATACAGAAACTGAAAAAAGAGAGATTTATGATAAGTCATCCAATTTAAATCAAGATGTGAAAGACTGACTTTTTTTTTTCTTTTTTAAGTTTCAATATAAAAATTATGGAAATAGGGAAATATATGGTAAAAATATGGATTGCTAGTTAAATAATGTACACATCAGATAAGGGAATTCAAAGAAAAAAAATACTGTTGACTAATGGAGATTATGAAAGAAGAAAATATTTTAAAATATAATATGAACAAAAAAAGAACATCTGCTAGCTGCAGATGGTAAAAACAGAAATAAGGATTTAGAAAAAGCAGAAATATACAGTATATATTTCTGTTCTGTATTTGGAATGAAGTAGGTGGATATATCAATCCCATATGATACTGTGGATAAAATATAAAGTTTACCATCTGTAACAAAGGGAGATGTGAGGCAGCATCTAAGGGCTGAGAAATAGCTTTACAGATTGAGGCATAAACAGATCAGTTTAGCCATCTTGCCAAAAGGAAGAAAGAGAGGGACTTCACCTTTATCTGAAATCACTTACACAAGGAAAAGTGGAAGTTACTCAGGGGCTTTTCATTCTTACGAACCAAAGCATAACAAAAGTCAACTAGATATAGAAATTAACAAAGCAGCACTGGAAAAGAATCTAATTTCTCAGAAGGGAAAATAATTAAACAGAGAATTGCATGCAATGGGATGGTTAGTCTTCAAAAGCCAAGGAATTTAATTTTAACATAAGCAATTTAATTCTTGTTGCCAGGAGAAATGCCCTGAACCATATGCTCTGGAATAAGGGATAGATGTGATCCTGGGCTGTTCTGGTAGACCTTCCTGTTTTAACATCTCTCAAGTGTCTTATCTTCAGAGGTTTGGCTGCCCTCAGTGAACCTTATGTGTTAGTTAAGAGTTCGTTACTTGAGGATTGAAGTCCAATGTGGAAGAGGTGCAAGATATACTGGGAACCTTGAGTTGGTGACCTAATGGTCCCTTCTGGTAAAGTACAGGACGCAGGTGCCGTTTCTGGTTTGGGAATTTTTCAGGATGCTAAGTGGAAAACAGAGTTCCCCTTTCTGGAGCAGTAGGATGTACATAGTGATTCCTCTCAGGGAACTGCAGAGAAGGGGTTAGGTTTGATTCTAGATATTTCTTCATATCCAGAGAAGTTACGCAACCATATACCTCTTTAGAGCGACTCTCTAATATATATACACTCCTTAGGGTTACTATGAAAATATTAGTTAGGGATAAGCATTCATTGCATATGTTAATGTTAAGAAAATTGCTGTAATATTAGAAGAGATCCATCATTTTATTTTTAAAATATGGGGGAATAAAAGAAAATGAAAAAAAAACCCAAACAAAACACTTATCAAAGTCACTGTGCTAGTTGGATTCTTTCAAATCCCTTAAGGGTTTGGATGTATTAGTCTGGTAGTGGCGTTGTTTTCTGGGGCTTCATTAATTTGATCCATTCTTTTAGAACATGTGTATAACACTACAAAAAAAGTATTATTGGTTTATAAACTACACTTGTTTTTTCAGGGCGATAAACAGAATGATGAATGCAGTCTTTGTTCAATCACCTTTTTATTCATGAAAGGCGAACCCATGGATTCTGAAAACATTTATCTACATCAGGAGTAAGCCATAAACCTTTCAAAAATGCTCCCAGTAATCCAGGAAGGAGCTGCTGATTACTGTCATAACAAAGAGGATTCAATAATGCTAATGAATTTTCTTATGATAATCAATAACCTGGTGGAAGACACTTGAATCTTAACGAATCTCCCATATGTAGCCCCCTTCTTGCAAAAATAGAAATGGTTAGTGTGAGTTTGTGAGAATACTTGAGCCTGTCAGATTAATCATGGAAAGATGGACGTTTCCATGAATGAGAGCTTCATGCTAGTGGCAGATGAGCCTGAAAGAAAAGTTTCTAATTTCAAAGTTGGGAAGTGGGCCTGTTGTTTATCTAAGCAGTTTTTACTTACTGTCTCGTGGACTTTTGTGGGCACATTCAGAAATCAATCACATTTAGAAAAATGTAAGGTTAGGTACCTGATCTTCAGACCCTAAGATGAGTAAGGTAGTATTTGGCCTTAGCTTCTAGTTTTGCTGTAAATTATCAGTATGACTTGGGATTCAACATTTTCTTAACTCTGTGTTTTCCTTTCTGGATGCATGGCCAGGGTGACATATGTTTTGGTTAACTTCAGTGGTATACAACTGGGCAGTTCAAGTCAATGAAAAGGGAGGGGGCTGGGGGTGTGCCTTCCAGGGGCCATTTGTCCACCTGTCTTAGATAAATATTTTAGGAAGTAATGAGTAATCTTCTTGAGGGTCCTAGTCATGAAAGGTGTAACAAATTACTAGTTTATGATCGATACCTTTTAGATGCTGAAAGTTATGCAGTATTAATCCTGTTCATGGTGTGCATGCTGTGGCCTCAACAGCATTCAGATAAAAAAGAATGCTCTTGTAAGACACCCAACTTATATATCCAGTGAGGCACTGCAAGGGTTTAAAGCTATCTATATGCATATCAAAGCAATGGAGAATCAGGATTTGATTTCAGAAAACAGACAAGCCAAAGTAAACTATTTCAATTCAGTAATGGTAAAATATCAAAATACAATTGATTTTTGAATGCCAGTTATCCTGACTTTCTGATTCATAGAATCATAGAATCGTTTAGGTTGGAAAAGACCTTTAAGATCATCACGTCCAACCATTAACCTAACACTGCCACATCCACCACTAAACCATGTCCCTAAGCACCACATCTACACGTCTTTTAAATACCTCCAGGGATGGAGACTCAACCACTTCCCTGGGCAGACTGTTCCAATGCCTGACTACCCTCTCGGTGAAGAAGTTTTTCCTAATATCCAATCTAAACCTCCCCTGGCGCAGCTTGAGGCCATTTCCTCTTGTCCTATCACTTGCTACTAGGGAGAAGAGACTGACCCCTACCTTGCTACAACCTCCTTTCAGGTAGTTGTAGAGAGCAATAAGGTCTCCCCTGAGCCTCCTCTTCTCCAGGCTAAACAACCCCAGCTCCCTCAGCCGCTCCTCATAAGACTTGTTCTCTAGACCCTTCACCAGCTTCGTTGCCCTTCTTTGGACACCCTCCAGCACCTCAATGTCCTTCTTGTAGTGAGGGGCCCAAAACTGAACACAGTATTCAAGGTGCGGCCTCACCAGTGCCGAGTTCAAGGGGATGATCACTTCCCTAGTTCTGCTGGCCACACTATTTCTGATACAAGCCAGGATGCTATTGTCCTTCTTGGCCACCTGAGCACACTGCTGGCTCATGTTCAGGTGGCTGTCAACCAACACCCCCAGGTCCTTTTCTGCCAGGCAGCTCTCCAGCCACTCCTCCCCCAGCCTGTAGCATTGCATGGGGTTGTTGTGACCCAAGTGCAGGACTCGGCACTTAGCCTTATTGAACCTCATACAGTTGGCCTCAGCCCATCGATCCAGCCTGTCCAGATCCCTCTGTAGAGCCTTCCTACCCTCCAGCAGATGAACAAGAGAATGCTGTGGGAGACAGTGTCAAAGGCCTTACTAAAGTCCAGGTAGACAACATCCACAGCCTTTCCCTCATCCACTAAGCAAGTCACCTTGTCATAGAAGGAGACCAGATAAGTCAAGCAGGGCCTCCCTTTCATAAACCCATGCTGGCTGGACCCGATCCCCTGGGTGTCCTGTACATGACGTGTGATGGCACTCAAGATGATCTGCTCCATAACCTTCCCCGTCACCGAGGTCAGACTGACAGGCCTGTAGTTCCCCAGATCCTCCTTCCGACCCTTCTTGTAGATGGGTGTCACATTTGCTAACTTCCAGTCAACTGAGACCTCCCCAGTTAGCCAGGATTCATCTGTACCTATTTACATATAGAGATAAAACTCAATCAGTTTGGGGTAAAATATACATTGAAATATTGAAATTTCTGCTCCATATAGAAACTTTCACTTTCTCTCATATATCTGATTACACAAAGTAGTATAATCTCTAGACATAATGTGTATCCTGACATTTAGCTTTTGTTTCCCATTTGGTTCATTCCAGCTTTTTTTTCTTTTTCTAATTTTTTTTATTAGTATTGTAAATCTGAACTGTAAAATCATCATGAAAATACACCAAATCTGAAAAAAACCTTTCCTTCTCTAGGGGGATAATTTGCGGGGATAATAAATGTCCCTAGCCAACCTAATACATGTTACCATCATAAATGCTATCATCATCACTCTGAATTTAATCGAAGTCCAAGGGCAAGAATTTTTTTTCCATCCTTCCAATATTTCTAGATTATTATGGCTCTCCTCTGCTTTTCTTTGGTTCAAATGGGATCATTTAGCTCTGCAGAATCTGCCTAAATACAAGCAGATAGGTCCTCAGTCTGCAAAGCATGTGTTACAACTGGTGCCCAAAATCCTGATCCTGTATGGGGATTCCTATGTTCTTATATGAAAATTTAGATTAATATACGTAACTGTCAAATGGATCCACAGAAGATGAGGACTCAACTTTCTGTCTATTTTCATAGAATAGAATCATAGAATCATAGAATCGTTAAGGTTGGAAAAGACCCTTAAGATGATCGAGTCCAACCGTTAACCTAGCACTGCCAGGTCCACCACTAAACCATGTCCCTAAGCACCACGTCTACCCTTCTTTTAAATACCTCCAGGGATGGAGACTCAACCACTTCCCTGGGTATCCTGGTCCAATGCCTGACTACCCTTTCGGTGAAGAAGTTCTTCCTAATATCCAACCTAAACTTCCACTGGCGCAGCTTGAGGCCATCTCCTCTCGTCCTATCACTCGTTACTAGGGAGAAGAGACCGACCCCCACCTCACTACAACCTCCTTTCAGGTAGTTGTAGAGAGCGATAAGGTCTCCCCTCAGCCTCCTCTTCTCCAGGCTAAATGACCCCAGCTCCCTCAGCCGTTCCTCATAAGACTTGTTCTCTAGACCCGTCACCAGCCTCATTGCCCTTCTCTGGACACGTATAAAGGGATAAATCATTGGTATGAAAGAGACTAACCTTGGGAATTAATCCTGGTTTTTGCATTTCTCCAGAGAGTCACATCTTGACTGATCAATTGATTAATTGGTTGGTTTGTTTTGCTTTCTTTTTCTAAGAAAGGTGTCATTACTGATGGTGTCTTTTCCACCTCCATGCCTCAAGCCTCTCTCTGCAATCGTTGTGCTTGTTTTTAAACATTTGAAGAAGTGAGTAACCTCTTCAGTTCTTTTATTTTTTTCAATTAACTACATGCCTACTAGCCAAGTGAACAGCCAAGGATCATTACACCATTCTTGCCATATCTGAAAATCTGTATTTATCTTATAACACGCGTATAAGTAGAGAATTGTTGCTAATGCTATACTAGACATGGGGAACAGAAAGGGCATAAGTGTCTTGTCAATGTCCACTCAGTGGTGGAGACTAAATAAAGAAGAAATGACTACAAAAGCCAGTCCATTAATAAACACCCTTAAAAAACACCCCATCAACAAAGCAACAAAAAAAACAGCAAACAAACAAACCAAAGAAATGTAAAAAAACAAATGGGACTCAGGTTTGGCTAGGATTTTGGTTTTATTTGAGCTGAACCATAATTCTCTTCCCTTAAAAAAAAAAAAAAAGAAACATCTTAGAAGTGCCAAGACCCTACAGTTATTAAGAATTATTAAGAAACAGTGAGATTGGCATAAATATTAATTTTTCAAAGGAACGAGAGGGGAAAATTGAGGTCTTCATTTCTAGGACAGGCCTTTCAGAAACACAACCAGGATCCATTCCAAATCCTGCCTTGGGCTTCGTTGATGTGCAAAGAACATGAGATATTCTGGAAAAAAATACTTTTATCTAAATAAAATACCTTTGTCCACTATTTTTTGAACAAGACCATGGATAAATTAAGCTGATTCATCTGGAATCCACGGTTAAAAGCCTAACCACTATATCAGAATTACTGAAGTCACGAAGTCCCATCTAGAATTACTGCCTGATTGAATCTTGCCAGATCTCATAATGTGATATATCCCACAACCCTATATATCTACCCAATCTCCTTGCATGTAGAGGAGCAGCTGCCAAACTTTTCCTCTCTGAAGGTGGTACAGAGCTGGCAGTGAGACCTTGCTTTTTATTCCCTGCTAAATTTCCCATGAGACTTCAGCAAAAAATAACAAATAAATAAATAAATAAATAAGGCCTTGTAGTAGGCCATTAAACCAAAACTGATTGGGATGCCAAGGATATCTTTTCCTTCCATTTTTTCTAGAAAGGTTAGTATAGCTCTAGCGTAAGCAACTTAAATGGTCTCATTACTTACTCTTTAGCAGTAAATAAATTATCAACAATATGAAACTGAATGCTAGACTGGTTAGTTATTCCATCCTGTCCATCATGTATCTAATAATGCCTACTCAATGTAGCTCGTGCACAATGTATTTTCTGTGCCCTTAAAGGTGAGAGTATAATAATAAATTGGATGGTTTTCTGAATTAAGCTGTCTTTGAAATTAACTATTTCATTCACTTGAATATACCAAAGCAAATTTATGATTATGATTATGATTAATTGTATTACAATGAACACCAAAGCACGTAATAATGATTTGTTACTTATAAAGCTTTGCCAATATTTTGTAAACCCAAGCGACATGATATGCAAGAAATCCAATTAAACCCTCTTAAACAAACAAAGGAGAAAGGGAAGAAAGGACAGGTCTTGCAATGCTAAACATTTCCAAGGACAAACAGAGGCCACAGGAACTCTTCTTTACATGTCAAAACTTTGCCAGGTTAGCTCCCATTAAACTTAAGCAAGAGAGAAGAGGAGAGTTGACAAGAATTGATACACACTTTCACTCAATATTCAAGCTCTTATTCAAACAGAATCTTACCAAGTTACTACATTACTCCACTTCTTTTTACTCCGTTATTGCTTTTTTTCTTGCCATTCATAAGGTTATTCTCTTTTTAATCTTTTTCTGTTTGAACTTCCCTTGAAATCATTTATTAAAAATATATTAAAGCACGAGAAGCCAAATCAGTATCTACTTCAGCAACTTCAGTAAGATCCAGTAAATTACTCTCATATTCAACTCAATAACTACTACATATGTGAAAAAAAAAGAATATCACCCAAAAGTACGCTGTCCTCAGTTGAAGACTACTCAGTTGAGTAGTTACTCAGTTGGAGTTACTACTGAAAAATCTTTTCTTTCTCATTTGACAGGCATGAGGCTTTTGAACTAAAGTGAACTTCCTTTCCTGCCCTTATCAAATAAATATGTAAGAGGAAGCAGTTTAGCAAATTTTTCAGCCCACGCTCTAAAAACTTACAATTTGGAAAACATCTTGCTAGAGGTCTGCCTTTGCAGCCGAGAACCTATACCACTGCAAAGATTTATTCAGAGCCATAATATATCTTTACAAAGGATATATTCCAGTTCTTTAGGTAAAATGTACCTTATATTTCAGGGAAGTAAGGTGGGCCAGGAAATCATTATGGTGTAAAAGGAACACATCAACTGCTGTAACCTTTCTGGCTGGCTGGCTGTCATATCTACAGAGTGTTTAGAGTGTTTATCACCTCAGCTGTTCAGATGGGATGCGAATGCCTTAAGGGGATGAAATTTCTATATTCTTTCCTTAGTTTTCCTAGTAGGTAGTCTTAGACTTGTACTACTGATTTGACTGTGCAATCTGTACTAAAGCAAATATAATGTCAACTTCTTGCAGTACAGGAAATAATCAGAAACTATTTTTAATTAATGGAATTTCTAGAGTTGATTATATACTTATTGTTTGTGTCTAACACATTGAAGACTGGGGAGTAAGGGAAGAAAGCAGGAAGGGAGGGAGGGAGGAAGGAAGGGAGGAAGAAAGGAAGGAAGGCAAGAAGGGAGGGAGGGAGAGCAGGGGGGAGGGAGGGAAGAAGAAGAAAGAAAGATGGGGGAGGGGGTGGAAAGGGGGTGGAGAGAGAGAAAGGATGTTTTTTACAGTAGATAGTAGCTAACATGTCAAGGGAACAAAAACAAAGGTCAAACCAGAGTAAAGAGGCCAATTTATTACAACTGAAAGGAAAAAAAAAAGGGCAGGGGGAATAAAGGAAAACCTCTATCTTGTTCCCCATGGAACTGAATGAAAAACCTATCCCATCATATCTGCAGATTGTAGGCTGGTGAATTTTAGTGTACCTTACCTTTTGTCAGCCCATGCACTTGAGATAAAGCCTTCTGAAGAGAAAGACATATCAGTCTCACAGGCTTGGGAATTCTGGTTTTCTGTGGGAGTGTCTGGCCTTGGTCAAACAAAATGTATTGCAGTTTAGAGAGAGTGGACATGATAATGCAAAGTAACTTTGTGTGTGAGAAGTGCAGAACTCCCAGAAAGATTAAAAGAGAGGCAAAGAAAGAAAGAAAGGAGGAGAGAGAGATATTACTTGTGGATGAAGTAGAATGCATTGGAGGTTTATAACCTGCCCCTGGAATGTTATTTCTAGGAACCATAAAACAATCAAATAGTCATGAAGAGTGTCCAGTCATGTCTGGAACACCCACCTGAGGAACTGCTTAGCCTATTGGTCTCTGATCCATGCCTTTGTATTATCATGTCAGCTCCAGGGATGTCACATCAGTCCTTAGTGAGACACTTCTCAGGGAAATCTCTCTCACTATTTCTCATTTAGGTTATTTTCATTTACAAATGAAGAAAGAAATGTGCATGTTTTCTTTTAAACTGGGTATCTCTAGCTGAAATTAGAGATGCCAAAGAACTGAAGTGGAGCAACCAATATCTATAATTTTTGCATAAATAGAGAACTAGATTTTGCTTTTTTACAAAGAACACAATTTTATTGGCTCTCCAAATCAAAATCATTTACATAAGGATGAGTTTGGTTTGTGCTTCTATTCTGACAAGCTTTTTTCTTTTGTCTTTTAATTCTGTTATACTCCCACACTCTCTAAATGTGAAACAGAGATTAGTACTAAGCAATCTTTAGCAAGCTTGATCTCTATTGCCCACTTATTTATTTACTTTATGAAATGCATAATAACTTCTCTCTTTTCAAATTAAGTAGCCTTCATTCCCTTTGTCTCTTCTCCTGTGGAAATCCCGTGGACTGTGGCTACTCTCTACCTTAACAATAAAGAAGAAAACTTGGTAGTCAGATCTAAATTTTGTTTCTTATCTTTTCAAAAATTGTTTGTATTGTATTAGACACATCATTTGTGCATGCTTCTCTTTCACCAGCTATATATTGATATTATCCTACTCAAAAACTATGTGCCAACATTAATTCTTTAATCACTGTAAATTACTTTGAGAATCTACTGTGAAGCTATGTCCATATGTACTTAAGATTCAGAATATGTACAGATGCTCATAAACAATCAGGTTTCAAGGGATTAATGAATTACTGTTTGTCAGCTGAGGTGGAATGACTGGATATGCTCTTCAACTACAACACAAACATGTTTCCTTTAGCTAGCCTAAAGAAAAAAAAAAGCAAATGTAAAATCTAAACTTTGGTTGGATGATAGCAGAACATATTTAGAAAAAAGAAAAAAAACCATCAAGACTAGGATTTTTAATACCTTGATTCAAGGATTAGCTCTGCCAAAGATTTTTTTTTCATATTTTGGACAAGTTAATGTGTCTTTTAGCTTTCTACCCAGAGGGAGCTAAGCTTTTTGCAAGGTAAATCAATAAATACATGAAGAATGCTCAGGTAGTGTAATCAACATATGAAAAGAGATAAGTTTTTCTAGTCTTGCTGGACAGAGAAAAATGTTGCTTTATCTTTCTGTTGACTTTTGATTGACTTTGGAGCAGGTTGATAATCAGCTCTGTTCAAATAATGAAAATGTCTCTATATAATTAGAAAGTAGAACAACTCTGAAAAAATGTGGAAAAATCGCCAAATTACATTCACCTTGGCTGTTAATAGTTATATTTTTTTTCTCCCACTGTTTTTTGCAAATTTTTGGTAGGATGCCTCATAAATTGTGGATAAGGCAATCAGATAATGAATTCTCCCTCTGCTCCAAATTCCTGCTGGCAAATGTTATCTTGAGTTTATTCTATTTTGAGTTAATCTTCTATTATTTAGTCCTTAACTCTTCCTTACATTTTGTAGATACCTTACTATCTTCAGACAACTGCAAATTCCTAAATATACTTAGTTAATAACAGAATGTTAATAATTTGATTTACTGACATTTTACAGCCCACTACCTCTAAGTGCTGGAGTCCAACAAATTTTTTATCATAGATTCAAGGCAGGTGGTGTCTGTTTCCTGAGTAACAGCTATTACTGGCAAAAGATTGTCCTTCCCAGAGTAAGAAATGGCCTCCTTATATCACTCCCTCTATACACTGATGCTATAAAACTCCACATCCACACTGCATCAATAGAGCTCATTCTCTCTCTGTCCTGAGTCTAGATAATAACATTTTAAATTAGAGAACTTTAATTTAATCATTTAACTGTTGCAACCTTTATGCAGCTGACTGCCTGCCATTCCTTGGATATAGGAGGGAACTTACATATATACCTTTACTACAAGACAAAACAAAGACAAAATTAAAGAATGTGCCAAAAATTAGAAAGAAAAATCACCCATCCACTCCCAGAAAAGACATCTTGTCCTGGTTGCACCTGGGATAGAGCTAATTTTCTTCCTAGTAGCTGGTATAGTGCTGCATCTACGCTACAGAACCAACCAATGCCAGTATCAGTTGCCCCTATACACAAGAAAAAATACACAAGAAAATCATCTCGTTTAGTAAGGGCTGATGATGAGCCAGGGCCATTACGAGAACAGGAGGAGGAAGAGGCAGAACCCATAAATAAGATGGTAACCTCCCGATCCCTGTCCCTGAGCAAGCTGCGAGATATGTGAAAAGATTTCAGTCGTTGTCCGGGCGAGCACATCATCACTTGGCTGCTCCGATGCTGGGATAACGGGGCCAGTAGCCTGGAATTAGAGGGTAGGGAAGCCAAGCAGCTGGGATCCCTTTCTAGGGAAGGGGGCATTGACAAAGCGATTGGAAAAGGGGCAGAAGCCCTCAGCCTCTGGAGACGACTCCTGTCAGGTGTGAAGGAAAGGTATCCCTTCAAGGAAGATGTTACATGTCAGCCAGGCAAGTGGACCACCATGGAGAGAGGTATCCAGTACCTGAGGGAATTAGCTGTGCTGGAGGTGATTTATAATGACCTGGACGACGAACAGTTACCCAGAGATCCAGATGAAGTCCAGTACACATGACCCATGTGGTGGAAGTTTGTATGGAGCGCACCATCATCGCACGCAAATTCATTGGCAGTAATGACTTGGAAAGATGAAGAGGGACCAATGGTGGATGAAATGGCTGGCCAACTCCGACAACACAAAGAAAGTCTCTCTTCCTCCCTACGGGCCTGCATCTCAGCTGTGGTCCAGCACCTGTGTCCCAGAAGGTCCAGCAACTCGAAGAGGATATATCCTACTCCTCACCTGTATGGGCCAGTATCTCAGCCATCAGGAGCAAGCATCCCTCTGCTCAAGAGAGAAGATATAGTGGATACACACCACGGGGCACCCTGTGGTTTTATCTGTGTGACCATGGAGAGGACATGAGGCAGAGGGATGGAAAATCTACCTCGACCCTAGAGGCACGGGTACGTGAGTTGCAAGGAAAAACAACTACAAAAGGTGGTTCTCCCAGGAGAGTTGCGGCTCCAGTTTCCAGCGAGCAGTTCCCCAGACAGAGCAGAAGGGCTGATTTTGCTTCTGATCCTAATAAAGGGATTTTTGATTCGCATTTACAAGAAGGGAGTAACGAATGCTATGACCGGGACTAGAGGGGCCCTGCCTCCAGCCAGGTGGAGGAAAGGGACAACCGGGTTTATTGGACTGTGTGGATTCGATGGCCTGGCACATCAGACCCACAGGAGTATAAGGCTTTAGTAGACTCCGGTGCACAGTGTACCCTCATGCTATCAAGCTGTAAAGGGGCAGAACCCATCTGTATTTCTGGAGTGACAGGGGGATCCCAACAGCTGATTGTATTGGAGGCCGAAGTGAGCCTAACCAGGAAGGAGTGGCAGAAGCACCCCATTGTGACTGGCCCAGAGGCTCCGTGCATCCTTGGCACAGACTACCTCAGGAGAGGGTATTTCAAGGACTCAAAAGGGTACTGGTGGGCTTTTGGTATAGCTGCCTTGGAGACGGAAGAAATTAAACAGCTGTCTACCCTGCCTGGTCTCTTGAAAGACCCTTCTGTTGTGGGGTTGCTGAGGGTCAAAGAACAACAGGTGCCAATCGCCACCACAACAGTGCACTGGTGGCAATATTGCACCAACAGAGACTCCCTGATTCCCATCCATAAATTGATTCGTCGACTGGAGAGCCAAGGAGTGATCAGCAAGACTTACTCACCTTTTAACAGTCCCATATGGCCCATATGCAAAAGTCTAATGGAGAGTGGAGACTAACAGTAGACTATCGGGGCCTGAATGAAGTCACGCCACCACTGAGCGCTGCCGTGCCAGACATGCTAGAACTTCAATATGAACTGGAGTCAAAGGCAGCCAAGTGGTATGCCACCATTGACATCGCTAATGCGTTTTTCTCAATTCCTTTGGCGGCAGAGTGCAGGCCACAGTTTGCTTTCACTTGGAGGGGCATCCAGTACACCTGGAATCGACTGCCCCAGGGGTGGAAACACAGCCCCACCATTTGCCATGGACTGATCCAGACTACATTGGAACAGGGTGGGGCTCCAGAACACCTGCAATACATTGATGACATCATCGTGTGGGGCAATACAGCAGAAGAGGTTTTTGAGAAAGGAAGCAAATAGTCCAAATCCTTCTGGAGGCCAGCTTTGCCATAAAACAAAGTAAGGTCAAGGGACCTGCACAGGAGATCCAGTTTTTAGGAATAAAATGGCAAGATGGGTGTCGTCAGATCCCAATGGATGTAATCAACAAAATAACAGCCATGTCCCCACCAACCAGCAAAAAGGAAGCACAAGCTTTCTTGGGCATTGTGGGTTTTTGGAGAATGCATATTCCAAATTACAGTCTCATCGTAAGCCCTCTCTGTCAAGTGACCCGGAAGAAGAATGATTTCAAATGGGGCCCTGAGCAACGACAAGCCTTTGAACAAATTAAGCAGGAGATAGTCCATGCAGTAGCCCTTGGGCCAGTCTGGGCAGGACAAGATGTAAAAAATGTGCTCTACACTGCAGCCGGGGAGAATGGCCCTAGCTGGAGCCTCTGGCAGAAAGCACCAGGGGAGACTCAAGGTCAACCCCTAGGGTTTTGGAGTTGTGTTATCAGGAGCCTCAGACAAGAATGCACCCAAGGACCTGACTTTCCAACTGTGACTGGCATATCCTGGGGGAGTGCAGATAAACCCATTGAAACTAAGACAAAGAACCTGAAAAGACAAGACCACATGTGGAAGAAAAGACTCAGAGTTCATGAAAAGAACACTAAGAGACCCCTCTTCAATAAGCACTAGGAATCACCAGGGACCATCGAAGACCCCCCCATGGAAGCCCTCGGAGACTCAGGCCGCATGTGTAAAGACTATGCAAATATGATGATTAATTCCAGGAAATAGAATGAATATGTATAGTAGTTCTGGGAAACCTAATGCGTATGTATGTAACAGGAATATAAGCTTTGACTGATGCAACATACGGCATGCACATTAGGTGGAACTATCCCCCGTGCATCCAGCACTGCAATAAAGAGAATGCCTGCTTCTTAATGCTACATTGGTGTTAAGAGGTTTATTCCTGATTTCGGTGACAGATGGGGATACAGAGGATCCAAGGCTGGCTATACTCCAACTGAAAAAGAGATATTGGCAGCATATGAAGGGGTTTGAGCCGCTTCAGAAGTGGTTGGTACTGAAGCACAGCTCCTCTTGGCACCCCGACTGCCAGTGCTGGGCTGGACGTTCAAAGGGAGGGACCCCTGTACACATCATGCAACTGATGCTACGTGGAGTAAGTGGGTCGCACTGATCACACAACAGGCTCGAATAGGAAACCCCAGTCGCCCAGGAATCTTGGAAGTGATCATGGACCGGCCAGAAGGCAAAGATTTTGGAATATTGCCAGAGGAGGAGGTGACGCATGCTGAGGAGGCCCCACTGTATAATAAACTACCAGAAAGTGAGAAGCAATATGCCCTGTTCACTGATGGGTCCTGTTGTCTTGTGGGGAAGCATCGGAGGTGGAAAGCTGCTGTATGGAGTCCTGTACGACAAGTTGCAGAAACTGCTGAAGGAGAAGGTGAATCGAGTCAGTTTGCAGAGGTGAAAGCCATCCAGCTGGCTTTAGATATTGCTGAATGAGAAAAGTGGCCAATGCTCTATCTCTATACTGCCTCATGGATGGTGGCAAATGCCCTGTGGGGGTGTGTCCTGGTTTCAGCTGGGATAGAGTTAATTTTCTTCTTTGTAGCTAGTATAGTGCTGTGGTTTTTGGATTTAGGATGAGAATAATTTTGAGAACGCACTGATCTTTTGGTTCTTGCCAAGTAAGTTGTTGCTAAGTAGTGCTTACACTAGTCGGGGACTTTTCAGCTTCCCATGCTCTGCCAGGTGCACAAGAAGCTGGGAGGGGGCATATCAACAGTATACAGTAAGAATCACCCAAATTAATGAAGAATGAACTCTGATGAAACCAAGCAAAGTGCAGAGGTGATAGAACCAGAACTGGCTTCAGCATGCAACAATCCAACACCACACACCATCTCTCCTGCCCTGAAAGACTGTTATGACAGATGAAGCCCTAAGTCATGAACTAAATGAACTCAATGAATGTTTTAGAGGGATTGCCCATAGACTAAGGAAATGATACCTATGTGTGTGTGTATATCTATATCTATCTCAAAAGACTGGAAAAGTGGTGGTGATTAATTGGAATGTATTGGAAAGTGTAAGACCTGGGCATGACGTATATGGTATGGAATAAGGGGTGGATATTGTCCTGGTTTCAGCTGGGATAGTGTTGATTTTTCTTTCCAGTAGCTGGTATAGGGCTGTGTTTTGGATTTAGGATGAGAATAATGATAACACACTGATGTTTTAGTTGTTGCTAAGTAGTGCTTACACTAGTTAAGGACTTGTGCACTGCCAGGTGCACAAGAAGCTGGGAGGGGGCACAGCCAGGACAGCTGACCCAGACTGGCCAAAGGACTATTCCATACCGTATGATGTCATGCTCAGTATATAAACTGGGGGAGTTGGCCGTGGGGCAGTGATCGCTGCTTGGGGACGTGCTGGTCATTGACTGGCGGGTGGTGAGCAATTGTATAGTGTATCACTTGCTTTGTATATTATGAATGTATTATAATATTATTATTATCATTATTATTACTACTACTACTATTACTACTGTTCTATTTTATTTTACTTCCATTATTAAACTGTTCTTATCTCAACCCATGAGTTTTCTCCCTTTTACCCTTCCTATTCTCTCCCCCATCCCGCCAGGTTGGGGGGAGTGAGCGAGCGGCTGTGTGGTGCTTAGTTGCTGGCTGGGGTTAAACCATGACACATCTACTTTTTCTAAGTAAATATGTTCAGTATCTTCTGTGCCAAGAATTTATTGCAAGTTATAAGGTAATATTATAATTTATTGTTATTCAGTATTTGTTCTCTGTCATGGTCCTCATGCCCCAGGAATGTAATAGAACCATAAAATGAGCTATGCACTGTAAAAAGTCATCCCAGAAAAGACAGTCTATTGTCTCATGGAATTACTATCTACATATCAAGAGTTTCTATGAAGATGAAAATTTGGACTGCAGCCTTGTCTGGAAACCTTCAATGCCTCTTAAAAGACAAGGTTGAGAAAAACTGCAGTTTTCAGCCCAGCACATCATGGCCTGAAAGACAATGAGAAAACTTGAGTAAGTCACCATGTGGGATTTGGTACCAGATTCAAATATCTGTGAGACTCATGTTAGACTGGTATTCGAGCTCCTAGTGTTGTCACTTGACATTTAGTCATGAAGGTACAGTTCAACCACTGTAAATGACTAGTGACATTTTAAATGCCCTACTGATACTCCAGAAAAAACAGGTCTGCAAGAGGCCCTGTATTATATCTTCTAACCATGAACTGATGTTGCAGGTAGTCTGGAGTTATGACACTAGATGCTTGTATATATGCTGTGTAGACTATATTGTGTCTTCGGGACTGGACTCAATGGCAGAGTCTCTAATAGGGTCTAGATAACTAGGTGTCCTGGTTTCAGCTGGGATAGAGTTAATTTTCTTCTTTGTAGCTGGTATAGTGCTGTGTTTTGGGTTTAGGATGAGAATAATGTTGATACACTGATGTTTTGGTTCTTGCTAAGTAGTGCTAAGCTGTTGCTAAATAGTCGCTAAGTAGTGCTTACACTGGTCAAGGACTTTTCAGCTTCCCATGCTCTGCCTGGTGCACAAGAAGCTCGGAGGGAGCACAGCCAGGACAGCTGACCCAGACTGGCCCAAGGGTTATTCCGTACCATATGACGTCATGCTCAGCATATAAAGCTGGGGGAAGAAGAAGGAAGGGGGGGATGTTCGGCATCATGGCGTTTGCCTTCCCAAGTAACCGTTACGCGTGATGGAGCCCTGCTTTCCTGGAGATGCCTGAACACCTGCCTGCTGATGGGAAGTGGTGAATGAATTCCTTGTTTTGCTTTGTTTGCATGCGCAGCTTTTGCTTTACCTGTTTAACTGTTCTATTTTATTTTACTTCAATTATTAAACTGTCTTTATCTCAACCCATGAGTTTTCTCCCTTTTACCCTTCCGATTCTCTCCCCCATCCCACCAAGGGGGGAGTGAGCAAGCGGCTGCATGATGCTTAGTTGCTAGCTGGGGTTAAACCATGACACTAGGACATGTATAGACATCTATAATGCAGAAATTTAAATTTGTCTTTGAATCTGGATTGGAATATTACCCAATAAATATTTTATTTTCTACCAAGGTTCAATTAGGTTGGCTAATTCAATTAGATAAAGATTTTTTTGGGAAAAAATCTTTTCAAAGGGAATTTTTTAAGGTTTATTTATTTTGATATATCCCTCTCTGCAGCATGGAAGATGCCTATTTCCATCTTTGAGTGCTTCTGAATATTAACAAAACAAAACAAAAAAATTCATTAGCTGATAATGCAGCATCTCTCCACTTCCACAGCATAAATTAGCCAATGCAGAAAAAGAAATTATTACAGAATTACACAATAAATCACCTGTCCTTAACCAGTCAATATTAAGTAAAGACATGGCTATTGCAAATCCTGTCTGATCTCCTTCATGCCAAGAACAAAGCAAATTCTAAATAAGTCATTTAGATAAAAAGGTTAAAGTTGTGACAATTCCTTTCACTGAGACTCAAATAAAAGCAAGTTATCTGTCTGTAATGGTCTGTAATGGAACCTACTCTGCATAATTTAGGTTTCTAATTTGTGCCTAACTTTCAGGTGTTTTATGTGTCTTTGAAGGCCTGCAGGAAAAGATCCTATCTGTCCAACATAGATATCTAACTGTAGCCATGCAGAATCTTCTTTTGGATGTTTTCAAATACCTTTCTTCCTGTACTGATAGACAGCAAGATTAGTAAATTTTTTTCTGCCCATTGGGCAGAGAAGCTTCTTTTTTAAAGGATTTCCAGAAACAAAGTTTCTATAAGACACAGATATGGATCATCAAAAAAAGCCCAGCTTACAAAACATGAATTAAAAAGCCTTCAGAACAAAACCAACATTCTCAATTGCCCAACATTTGATGATTTTCTAGACCTTTGAACAAGCTATTTTGAACAAAAAGTGCATAAGCGGGCTTTAAAACTCTCTGGGACGGTATCATGCTAGCTATGAAATATAGACCTTCTTCAGAAGTTCTGACACTTGGGTGGTGGATGATTTTGCCAAATCCCGTAAAACTCAGTGTTAGTATTTCAAAAAATTTCATCAGCTCTGGAGCTGTAAGAATTTGGCAGCATAGTTTGGCAATCTATGCATTAAAACCAGTTTAGAGTCAATTAATTTCTGGAACAAAATGGATGTGATGCATTCATTTCAGATTTGGAATGAGTAATCCTCTTTATTTCCCTCTGGCCGCAGAGGACACAGTGCTTCTAGGCCACTGGGCTAACTGCCTATATGTTTCATGCACCAATAAATTAAATGTATTTATTTACTTTAAGCCATTGCCAAGTGTACTATGGGGACATATTTATCCAATAGATCCAGATCAAATAGATCCAGCCTGTTCACAGACTTCAGGAAAGTCTGAATGTAGGCCCTATTCATTGCCTGCATTTCGCATCAAAGGCAAGTCTGTATGGTTTTAGCCACTGAAAAGGTAAAGGGCAAAGCAGGAGCTTCACTCCCTGCCCTGAAGCCTTCTTTCAACACATACATATACACTCCATCATCATGTAGCAAAACTGTTCTTCAGGGATCATTTCTCAGAGCAAGAGGACAGATCCTCTACCGCTCAGCTGGGACTGCCAACCAGGGTACCAGGTAGTGCCAGCTGTGTGATGCGCACTTTGATGTTGTGCTCACTGGTTTGAGACTACCAGCTCAGTGGAGGATCACTGACAGCCATCACATCAGAAAGTGAAACAACGAGGTACAACAAAGCACAAGATTTTAAGTGGAGAGGTAGTGTGTTGTGAAGCAAAAGAAAGTGAAGGTAAGGAACAGCACATCCAGGCTCCTATCCTCTGTAGTATGTTGTCATTCAGCTGTCTTCTTTAAGATATTTCAGTGGAAGATCTGGCTTGTAAAATGTTAAGGCAGCAATTCCTTTAATGCTTTATGATGTATCTTTATTTAAAATTTGTTATGAAGCAAATCATTGCTATGTCACTTTGCACTCTTGTTTGCTAACGGAAGAGCAACAAGAGTACATGAGTACAAGAGTAGATGAGTACAGAGTACTGTTACATATAACAGTAAAGGATCATTTTCTGTAGGGAGTTAAACAATCCCCTGAGTTGTCCAAACCTGTTAAAATCTGAAAGGAGAAGTGCTAGAAGAACCTAGAGCAAGCATGTTTCCCGAAAATCAAAGTGTCCCTATTTTCCAAGGTCCTTCCGTCATTTCTGATGGTTTCCAGTGTCACTGTGGATCTTTAATTAACTGAGGTTCTGATTAATTGTCTTGTTTCCTTAAGAACCTCTTCAATGGCATTATATGGATGGAGGTTTAAAGGGATCAGTACAGTTACATCAGGATCAACAGAGATTTCTGTAATCACCAATTTTTGTGCTAGAAATGGCATGAAACTGGAAAGCAGTGATGACTGGTAGAGGATTGGGGATGGACTTGACAGAGTTAATCAGAAACATCCATGAGCCTTCATGTCTTCTTTTACCCCCAGGTCACATGCCTTCACATACACACACACACATGCACACACACACACACAGGCTGATCATACAGATACTCATATCTGCTGCTTGCACATGTGACAGTGATAAACAGGTTTCTGCTAGGAACAATTTAGCTGGTAATAAATCATTCTGGTAGGGGCTAGTGTGCACAGGTGAATAGCCATGATGCAAGGATATAATTGTGCGTAATCAATGCAAACATGCTCTAGTGGAACGTGACAAAGACTTACTTAAATACATTTAGCTAAAGCCTAAAGGTTAAAGCAGAAGCAAGGTGATGGGGGTCTCGGATAACACCAGGATATCTTCCTAGTGTCATGACAAAGGGAAGCATGAGACAAGCTTTGGCTGAACTGGTGTTAGGAAAAATATGAAGGAACAGTCTTTGTGTCAACATTCCTCAGGATTCCCCACCATCTCAGGAGCCTGGAAAATACAAAGTACAATACAGAGTACCTAGGGCAACTATAAATTATGATCAACTCCTGCAGAACAGAGAATAGCCTCCTAAGAAACTGCTTAGGACTTTGAGTTTTGGTGTTGTCTCCCTTCACTGCCCTCAGTTGAAAACAGGTTCTTTAATGAGAAAATGTTTTGTTAGAGTCATAAATTTCCCACAGAGACGTATTTGTTTCAGCTAAACTTTCATTAGGAAAAACATCTCAGGTCCTCAGTGGAATTTATGGGCAAAGCTCAAACTCTAGAAAAGATCCCATATCATAATAAAATATTTAGGGTATTATGTTATGAAAGATCAAGCTAAAAATCTGATCCTGATTAAATCAGATCAAGGAGAAAAAATACTCATGCTCCAGATGACTATTCTAATAGCCAAGGTAATTACGACAGTTCTTTTATTCTTTTCTGTAAGGGTTATTGTCATAGATTCACCCCAGTTAGCCTAGCCTGCAATCAGAGCAGAGAGGTGTTTTTCCTTCAGAGGCAGCTTCAGCCCATCCAAAATTTGACTGACCTTTCAATTGCTTCTCTTTTACATTTAACTCTCCAGGGATAACAGAGCAGCTAAGCATCCTGTATTAAGGCCTAAGAATACAGGAGATAGACTATTCCATTTTAGGAAACTATATCAACACATAGTGGACTGAGTGACCGATAGATGTTAACCTGCAAGAGTGATTAGAAAGCTCACTTGAGAGGTGGGTGACCCAGTGTCAAACCTCTGTAAATAAATCAGACATTCTGCTGGCCTAATGCAACAGTCCTTCTTTTCCTGCTTTTGAGTGCCTTTTTTTTTTTTTTTGAACTATTGGTTTCAGATTAGGACAGGACATGAACATTTTTGGGAATATCAGGAAAATAATTATTACAGTACAGGAAAACCATCTCTTTCTTGGATCTATATACAAAGAAACAGACACATCTTTGCTCTTTCTGGTCAGTAAGATAAAAAGGTATTAAAAGCACTGTTCTGGTGCAAGATGTTGTATAGATTTCTTTTAAAAAAATGCAAGCTATGATCTACAACTGGCAAATTGCCCTATTAGTGTAAGTTTAAAGAAAAGGATTGAAAGGTGCAAATTGGAAGGAAGCTTGCTCCCAGGAATCAATAGGTCCAGAAGAGTCTATTATAATAACATCATGTCCCTGAGAGGGCATCAGGGATAAGCATGTTATTGTTAAATTAGGTGGCGCCATCTTTGCAAGGAAAACAGAAATGTAATGTTGCTAATTGAACTATAAAAATAATAATTACCTTTGATGTAGGGGAAGGCAAAGTCACTTAGCAATGGCTCTGATTGTAGAAATTGAAACTGTTATCATCAGAGCCCAAACTAGATTAGAAGTGAGCTCTCAAATTATATTTGGATGATACCAAACATACACAAGGCTTTAAATGTTTTCACTACATGAGAAACAGCTTTTCTCTTCTCCCCTCCCTCACCAAACAGCCATATGTTCTTATCTGTAGCAGCATCTTCTTTGCAGTAGCATACATTTCTTTAACCAGCTTCATTCCAGCTGCAAATTTTTCCTGTGGAAAATGCAGTTTACAAAACAGTATTAACTTAGGGGACGTTCTGCTTTAGTGAAACTATATTGGCTGTGATTCTTTCCTGGCTCAGGATTTGTTTAAGGAATGTTGCCATGATTTGAAATGGGGGATGGTGGGTGGAGGTGGTGTTTATTCAGAATGCTGGGTCTTAATTTCACTTCTGATGCTGTCAATCAGTTATTAATTCTCTACTGTTTATAAAGGGGTAGAGCCAAGGATTGAGTGTTACTGAATAAGCCAGTTGTGAAAGGAATTTATGAGGAATCAAACAGAAGATTTTTGCAAAGGATTATGATGATTTTTTTTCAGTTCAGTGTTATGCACAATACTGTGTTACCTTGTGGTGAAACATTAGTTCTGACTTGGAACACTGAAGCCATTTATTAATTTTCTTCTCAAAAGCATAAAGAACTTCTGTATTTGAACTACATTCAAAACCAAGAGATTTTACACTGGAAGAGTAAACACCAGATCTCTTTGATTTTATGAAGAACCATAAAGTGTAAAAATTCTTGGGAAAACAAGGACTATGCTCTTTGATTCTAGGAAGAAAAATCCATTAAAAAAAACAGAGGGTGAGGGAAGCATTGGAGTGGGAGGTTGGCAGCTAATGGCCAGCATAAACAACACATTGAATCACCATTCCCTATGACTAGAGACAGAGTGGTGAGCAGATGTACTGTCAGAAAGAAAAGGACTAGCAAGAATTCTGCATACCTGGCCATTTCTGGTCTCAACAGATCTTCAATATGGAAAATGAGGAAAACAGTCTAAAAACATGGTTGAGCAATAAACTGGAAATATATAAATATAATGTACAGTTGTAGATAATGGTTCCACTCAAATCCTAGTAAAATGAGGTGTCCATCTGAATGAGACAACCAAAGTTTGTGAGATATTTTTTACTATGGGGAATAGAAACAATATTCTAAAATGCAAAGAGTAGGACAGCCTGATGCCTTCCCAGACCAAGGCACTAGAGACATGGATAAAAACTTGTGGAAAATTCTGAAGTTTGCGTGCAAAGGTCTTTTAGGTGTTACTGATGGTGTACATTCTTTTTAATGGCAATGCTTCTGGAACATTGCACAATGTATATAAGAGATTTCAGGGATCTTAAAAGAAGGCTACAACAGAATACTACTCATTTAATTTTCTCAGAAATCCTTTCTGTCTTGTAAAGGTAAAACACATAAAAGAGAAGTTTCTGGAAGTGAAAAACAGTGTAAGTATGGTCCTCTTAAATTTATAACACTTTGCTTGACCAAATTTGTTCATGTTTTGTGTTAAATGAGAGCTCTGAAACTTTGGATGACTTCTCTTTCAGAAATTAAAAAAAACCTTCTGGACCAGCAAGCTGCCTAGAAAAGACCAGAATGCAAAATTATTTCCCCATACGACAAAATACCCATTTAAAAACACTTCTCTATGCCATATTTGACTGAAAGTTTCATATTTGTGTGCATGTGTGTGGGTATATATTTAAATGAGGGTAAGAGTGTCAGTGAGGTGTGCCAAAAAGACATGCCAAAATTGTATTGGCTCAAATATTTTTCTTATACCATATAGAATATCAAACCCTACTTTAAATTATTACTTAATTTGTATATCCACAACTAAACATATATGCAAGCAAACATGCCCACTGGAAAACCCATAATAAGAAAGACTGAAAGCTGATTACTTAAAAAGAAAAAAATTCCTGCAGATTAGAACACTCTCATTGGAAATTGTATTCAAAACCAAATATATGTCTTAGCTAGTGGCTACTCTAGACTTGTGCTTCTGACCATAAATTATCCTGGGAATTAAAATCTTTTTAGATGAGAGTTTAATTGAAACCTGTATATCCTTGTGTAAATTTTTAGGTTTTGCCAATTAGTTTATTCTGATTAAAACCAAATTAGTACAAAGAAATAATTCTAAATAATTGTAGTCAGGCAGGTGTTAAAATAAGAGAAAAAAAAAGGTGAAAAGCAGGAACAAACATGTACTCATAACAAAATTGGAATGTTGAGAGCCAAATTAATGAAGACACCAAAGGACATGAGGAGAAGAAATTATTTAATTGCCTGTACACCACTGCTTGGAGCCTGGATAATAAACACAGGGAACTGGAATTGCTCATTTATGAGCATAAATTTGACCTAGTTGGTATTACTGAAACCTAGTGGGAAGAGTTGCATGACTAGAATTTTAAAGTAAGTGGATATAACCTTTTAAAGAATGATACAGTGGACAAGGGAGAAAGGAGAATGGCAACCTATCTGAAAGAAAACCGAAAAAAAGAGGAAATTTTAATTGACTAGTATTTATGAATCAATGTATTTCTGCCCTGTAGTTGGGGAAAAGATAGAAGTTGTTTTCAGATCACTGGATGATGGAACTGAATACTTTGCATTGAAACAGTAATTACAGAGAAAGTGAAGGAGGAGATGATTGCCAAAAATCTCAGTACTTACACTCAAGAGTTTCAAAAGATCTGGATGAAGTTTCCTCTGGAATGTAATGGACAACAGGGACTCTTGTGGCACAGAAAAATCCCCAAAGATCTGAAAAAATGTAAGGTACAGAAACATTTTGAAAGGAAAATGAGATGACCCTGATAAATGTCCTTTTATCAGTTTAAAGTTAACCTAAGGCAAACAATGAAATTGCTAATATGAGTTTTAATTAACAGAGAATTAAAGGAAGGTAATATAACTAATATCAAATAAAATTGGTTTATAAAAATAGACCTACAGTAATTTGATGCCTTTTTGTAAAGTACAAGTGAAGAGTGATGATGCCAATTCTGGTTATCTAATGTTTAAACTTCCAAAGATTCAATCTGATATCAGAAATGGTTTTGTCAAGAAATGAGAGCACTACAAAGTCAACATGTTATCTTCAAAGTAGGCTAGGTCTCAAACTGAAATGAAATCAAGGCATCCCCATAAAGCAGGCATACTTTTGAGCAGAACATCTTTCCTGGATACGTTTTCGTAATGGGAAGCATTAAAAAACAAACAGCAAAAGCCTTTGGAACTGGTTGCTTGACAAGTGAACAGAACACACACAGAAATATATGCATCTATATGTATATTAATGTGCGTATATGTATGAATATACATTGTGAAATATAAAACTATACTTCTAGAAATTAGGAACATAAGCTAATATTAAAGAGCAAGGAAAATCAACTTTGAGAATGAGTGATTCTGGAAGGGACTTCATCATAGTGATCATAAGGGTTAGTGTGAACACTGAACATACAAAGAGGGCAAATTAGACCAAACCAATTGCAATATTTCTTTATTTGACATTGGTATAGCTGTAATTGGAATACTGTGCACATTTCTTATCTCTGCAGATCAATGAGGAGATCTGCAAATTAGAAAGAAAGCAGAGAAGAACCAAAAAAATTCAGTGAAAGCCTGCTTTTATTGCTATACTCGGGGAGATCCATCTGGTTTGTAAACAGAAAAAAGTTAAAGGCATGATTGGGCCTAAGACAGTCATTCACCTTTGATCTACACTTCTAACAGTTATCAAAGTGTAAGACTGTTTGCTTTATCATAGAGGTGTCTCTAGCAGTGATTCACTAGGCTCTATGACAGCTGAAATGAATCACCCTCCGGAGGAGCCTATTTCTGACTGCACTGACTACAAAAGGAGATGAGCCAACTAGCTTTGGCTAAGCCAACACTTGAAGTTAACTTAGATGAATCCTACTTTAAATGTCCTCACAAGGAGCAGAAGTTTACTAAGAGAAGGCTCTTCATCTTAGTTAGCAGACGTACGAAATGCAGACACTGAGTGCTGAACAAATGTATTTTCCAGCCACCTGGTACCTTAACCATTCTTGATAAGTCTCTATATTTCTCCTCCAACTACTGGGGAAAACAGAGGTGATTACACCTGGAAGTATTTCATTTTGGTACTTGAGGTTAGATCAGATCACTTTAAGCTATTCAGACTAGAGGTGGTGTGCATTTTTTCTTCCTTTTTGTTCTACAAAAGCAGTGTTCCACCGTTCAACACATTTACAGTGCATTGTTATGCGTGCTCCCTTCCTAAGAGCTTCTAAGTGAAACCAGTAAGGTTTTCATTTGTTTCTCTTATCTAAAATAAATCACCTAATTTAAATGAGTGTTGATTTAGTGAATTTCTATAGTTTGTGTTTTTCAATAAGTCTTACTACAATGGTCCCACCTGACTTCAGAGGTCATTTTCTCTGCTTATTGGTGAGCTTGAACCCCAATTGACAGAACAGCATCAAATATGAATCAGTTTCTAGTTCAAGTATATTATGAAATGACACTTTAAAAAAAAAAAAGTCCAGTAAATGGAAAGGCTGGTTTTTGTTTGTTTGCTTCAAGACAAATAACATTATTACTGCAATAGTTGTTTTTAAAGGACATCTTGCATTTTTACTCCAAATTTCTCTCAGTGTCTCAGGCTGTAATTAGCGCTAATCATCCTCTACTCCTGGTAAAATAACCAAGCAAAATTCCATTACCTGTCCAGCCAAAAAGGGTTTCTGCTTGCCAGCTTCTTTATACTAATGCTTTCAGCCTTGTAGATGGAATGGAAGCCACATAAATAAAGTGGAAATCTGAAGAGAGCACTTCTGGACGTTAAGGGTAGTTTGAAGCAGTTCCATAAATGTGGGGGCGTGTCTCCATGGGCAGAGCCCCTACTTGAAACTTAAAAGACATAAACCATTACAGGTACAGAAGCTGTGTAGTTGCATTAACACACTGCAGTAACCAAGATAATATGTAATTTTCTAGGTACCAAGTTACTGCAGTGAGGAGCTTTTGAGTCAGATTTGGCTGAGAGCCAGTCAGCTGGGAGCATTACTACATACTGCACAAGACTTTCTCCAGCAAGCCATGGACACATGGTCGTTGTGGTTGTTTGTTTTCATGAGAATATGCAGGAAAATTAAGGAAAACTAACAATGTGTGTGAAGGCAAAGCACATAAATCGTGTTAAAGAGTTGCTTGGCTTTGCAAAGGTGCTTCAATTCACATGAAGCCTGTATTTCCAGAGGTATCTTACCCTGTTAATAGAGAGTTCTTTTAGCAAAGTAGAACCTTCTAAACTTGTTTCCGCGTCTGCCTGGCAGTTCAGTTCAACACAAATTGCAGCAATTGTTAAGGCCATTAAAATGCCTGATGATCATCACAGCTCTGAGTGCTGTATCTTAGTTTGAATCCTTCAATTTTCTTTAATCTCTCTTTTGATTTCTAGGAAATGCCATTGATTTAAAACCAAATAAAGCAAGTGGAAAAGTTAAAGTACCCTTGCATAATGGTTGGATTAAGTTCTTATTTAAAATTAACCAGCAACATTCTGCAAGTTTACATTAAAGAATGAGAATATATCTCTTTGGGCAGCCCCAGGAACAGTGCTGCAAACTTATCTGAATGAAAAAGGTTAGATTTTGTCCAAGGCAGGACTAGACAGCCCTTGTTTCTAATCCAGTTTGCAAATTGCCATGTTCCTAAGAGCCTGAAAAGTTCCTTAAACGTACAATAAATAATTTCTATTTTCTTTTTTGCCCTATAAATATTTTCCTTCCTGAGATCAAATATTCACTGCTGTAGAATCCTGATAATCAGAATCTACATTGTCACTGCTGTGTCCTTTTATAAATCCCCACTTAAAACTCTACCTTTTCTGTGATGCCTACAAATCACTGCCATCTAGTATTGTTTAGAGATCAATAGAGCTGTGGCAGTTTAAGGAGTTATCACTTGTCAGCTGAGCAAAGTAACTGTTTGTTCATATATTCTTAGCCTACTCCAAATGAAAAGTGAGTTAACATAACTTTCTTTGGTGAAGTGAAAATTAAGCGATATCATTACCTAGCAATTTGAGTGCACAGAGAATACAAATTTTAGGTACTTACCAGAAATAACCTTGTTACATTACATTTGGCAACCCAAGCTGCTGGTATAAATCTACCTATATTGGATTCCTAAATTTGGTGCTATTTACAACCACTTAGACAAGCAAAGAATTTAAATTAGACAAATTCTTTTTTTTATTGTAATGTATTTTCCTCTCTCTGGACCTCATTTGATGCTTTACTTACTTGTCTGATATTATTGAAATCTTAATTTAAGAATTTTAACAGAAAGGATTGTTTTTGTGTTTGCTGCTTTGTTTGATAATTATGCTTCAAATCATCAGCAAGGTAAAGAAATTTCCTAGTGATGCACAATTAAAAGGCAATGCCAAAGAAGAAAAGTCACTATTTACAATCCAAAAAGAAAGAGATGGCCTCAGAAGCTGAAGTCATAGAAATAACACTGGGTCGGAGATCGCATGCTGAAGGATTAAAAAATTGTAAATTTACAAAAAGCCAGGAATTTACTTATTTGTTGAAGTCCAAAGGAAGAGAAAAACTCCAGATACAGAAAGAGGATCTCCAGAGCAATAGAAAGACTGTTATAAGGAGAGAGATTTTTGAGATCGGAAAGGAAACCTTGGGAGGATCCACAGAACATAAAGGGCATCACTAAATGCTCTGTATCTCTACTTCTAGTTTCTGGAATTAAAAATTGATATCAAATTCCATCCTTGCCACTTTTACTCAGAAAAAGACTTGGATACAGAAAGAGTGGTGGTGAATGGAGTCAAATCCAGTTGGCGGCCAGTCACGAGTGGTGTTCCCCAGGGCTCAGTATTGGGGCCTTTTCTGTTCAATATCTTCATTGATGATCTGGATGAGGGGATCGAGTGCACCCTCAGGAGGTTTGCAGATGACACCAAGTTGGGTGGAAGTGTGGATCTGCTGGAGGGTAGGAAGGCCCTGCAGAGGGACCTGGACAGGCTGGATCGTTGGGCCGGGGCCAACTGTATGAGATTCAACAAGGCTAAGTGCTGGGTCCTGCACTTGGGTCACAACAACCCCATGCAACGCTACAGGCTTGGGGAGGAGTGGCTGGAGAGCTGCCTGGCGGAAAAGGACCTGGGGGTGTTGGTTGACAGCCACCTGAACATGAGCCAGCAGTGTGCTCAGGTGGCCAAGAGGGCCAATGGCATCCTGGCTTGTATCAGGAATAGTGTGGCCAGCAGGACCAGGGAGGTGATAGTGCCCCTGTACTCGGCCCTGGTGAAGCTGCACCTCGAGTACTGTGTTTGGTTTTGGGCCCCTCACTACAAGAAGGACATTGAGGTGCTGGAGCGTGTCCAAAGAAGGGCAACGAAGCTGGTGAAGGGTCTAGAGCACAAGTCTTCCGAGGAGTGGCTGAGGGAGCTGGGGTTCTTTAGTCTAGAGAAGAGGAGGCTGAGGGGAGACCTTACCGCTCTCTACAGCTATCTGAAAGGAGGCTGTAGCGAGGTGGGGGTTCGGTCTCTTCTCCCTAGTAACAAGTGACAGGACTAGAGGAAACATCCTCAAGCTGCGCCAGGGGAAGTTTAGGTTGGATATTAGGAAGAACTTCTTCACCGAAAGGGTAGTCAGGCATTGGACCAGGCTGCCCAGGGAAGTGGCTGAGTCTCCATCCCTGGAGGTATTTAAAAGGCGGGTAGACGTGGTGCTTGAGGACATGGTTTAGTGGTGGATTTGGCAGTGATAGGTTAACAGTTGGACTCGATGATCTTAAGGGTCTTTTCCAACCTTAACGATTCTATGATTCTATGGTTCTATGATTCTATGATTCTATACCATGGACTGGTATTCAATTACATTTAATGGGAGTTGTATCATTCTCATTTAACTGCCACCCTTTTTTCTTTCATTCACTGTCTGTCCCTTGTCCTGATTTTCAAACCATCTGGCATTGTCAGTTCAAGCAGTGTAGTTTTATTAATACTTTTCTTTTCTTTCTTTTTTTAAAAAGTGCTGTACTGCAAAAAAAAAAAAAAAAATTGTGGCATTTTCCTTTTAGGTTTCTGACATATTTAGCCAGCAGAAATGCACACTGCATCAGAATCACAGAATCATAGAATCGTTAAGGTTGGAAGGTGGAGGAGCAGGTCGGTGACTGTTACCTCTTCGATAACTGGGGCTTCATTCTGCATCCTGTCTCCATCTCCCAGATCAGGGGCCTGAATACCCTGAGGATGACCAGTCTGACTATTAAAGACTGAGGCAAAGAAGGCATTAAGTACCTCTGCCTTCTCCTCATCCTTGGTGGCAATGTTTCCCTCCACATCCAATAAAGGATGGAGATTCTCCCTGGCCCTCCTTTTGTCGCTGATATATTTGTAAAAACATTTTTTGTTATCCTTAACTGCAGTGGCCAGTTTAAGTTCTAGCTGGACCTTTGCCTTTCTAATCTTCTCCCTGCATAACCTCATGACATCCTTGTAGTCCTCCTGAGTCACCTGCCCCTTCTTCCACAGGTGGTAAGCTCTCCTTTTTTTCCTGAGTTCCAGCCAAAGCTGGAATTATGCTTGGATTATTTAGTCCAACCTAAATCTCTTCCAAAGGAAAAGTTCACACTGAGGAAAATTAAAGTCAGAAGAACAATTGTCCCCAATCACATTCCGAAGTTTGAGAGTCCATTTATCACAGCTCACTCTTTCTCTGTGCATGCTCATGTCTACATATGAAAATCAATGTTTCTTACACATATAAACACCGTGGATCTGAATCAATTTCTCAAAGCCAAAGAGGGTTAAATATTTAAACAAGCTATGTATTGAAATGCATTTTTAATGCTGTGAAGTCATTCTGATGAAAGATTACTCAAGAGCCTTCATTACTGAGTTTAGAGAGGAATGTGGTATTATTGGAACAGATGGCACAGCTGTGTGCAGCCTCAACCTCAACCCTCCCCCTGGGTTAAATCCAAGTGCCACTCCTGTGCAAATTCATTCGCTGTCAGCCAATGGACTGAACAGATAGATGGCTTCGTCTAGCTTGCACATCCATACATGAGAGCCAGGATGGTTAAAGTTTTTAAGAACAGGCTCCTTAATGAGAACGGCACCTTCTGTAATCCCTTGTTTCCTACATGCAGCGGAAGGCAGGGAGGGGAAGAGGGAAAGCAATGCCCCAAGCATTGAGAATGAACTCGCTGTGCTGCTCTGTGACTTAATTGCTAGGATTATGTAGTATCATTATGTCAACTGTAATTGTCTCCGTTAATTTCAAGCTGGCATCTCCCCCACCCCCACCCCAACTTTCTTTCTTCTCTCCCACTTTTTGAGTGAGTGAGTGTGGGTGTTGGGAGAGTGGCAAAGAGAGGGGAGAACCATCCGGACACATTTTGATGATTATTAATTAAAAAATACAAAGGAAGAAAGAGGCGAGTGTGAAGTCTGGGTCTGCGATGTGCCAGTCCAAGAAAGGATTAGCTGCATGGCTATTAACACTGTCACAGCTGCAGGGAAGAGGAGCTTCACGCCTTAGGAGAGTGATTCTGGAGCTTTCCCTTGTATTGAGTTTTCAGTTAGATACAAAGAATGTCAGTTTATGATTAAGGCCCTGGCTTCCAGATTTATATGACAGGATCAGATTAACCACATTCCCTTTAGTCCATGTTTGCAATACTGCATATTGAGGGTGCACAAAGCATCAAAATGCCTCTCTCCTGGTCTTGCACTAATGTAATTTAATTGGTTTCTGTGGAAAGATTTGTAGTTTATGTGTGCACCTCTTTATTCACCTAGTAAATAGACTGAGTTTTCTGAAAGGTTTCTATTACAGCTAAACAACATTCAGCCATATGGCATGGTATTTTGGAATAGAAGCCAGAATCCAGATTAAAGAAAAGTTATGTTCGGGCAGTGTCTGCTGAGGAACAATCAGCCTGGTAGACTCCATCAAAGCATCCTCCCATAGATGTAAGTATCTTCTGTGAGCTGAAGCACCTACCAGGGTGCTGAATACCCAGGATGGAATTAACATGTCAATTTGATATTCTAGAGGAGATCACATAAATGACTTGTATAACATTAGCTCTTCCTTACCACTACTACAGAAAATTCATTTCACATCTGTTAGGACCGCATTTACAAAGGGGGAAAAGGATTCTGGCTCAGGACCTAGCAGGCCTCATTGAGAGAGCTTTAAACTAGATGCGAAGGGGGAAAGGGATAAAACCAGGATTGCTAGGGATGAGCCTAGGGCTGGCATGCCTGTGTTGGTGAAGAGATCAATAGCCCAATTAAAGTGCATTTACACCAATGCACACAGCACGGGCAATAAACAGGAGGAGCTAGAAGCCATTGCACAGCAGGAAAACTATGATGTGGTCACCATCACGGAAACATGGTGGGATGACTCACACAGCTGGAGTGCTGCAATGGATGGCTAAAAGCTCTTTAGAAGGGAGAGGCAAGGAAGGAGAGGTGGTGGGGTAGCCTTGTACGTTAGAGAGTGTTTTGACTGTCTAGAACTCAATGACGGTAATGATAAGGTTGAGTGCTTATGGGTAAAGATCAGGGGGAAGGCTAATAAGGCAGATATCCTGGTGGGAGTCTGTTACAGACCACCCAACCAGGACGAAGAAAGAGATGAAGTATTCTACAAGTGGTTGGCTGAAGTCTCACAATCCCTAGCCCTTGTTCTCGTGGGAGACTTCAATTTACCAGATATCTGCTGAAAATACAACACAGCAGAGAGGAAGCAGTCTCGGAGGTTCCTGGAGTGTGTGGGAGATAACTTCTTGACGCAGCTGGTAAGCGAGCCAACCAGGGGAGGTGCCCTGCTGGACCTGCTGTTTATGAACAGAGAAGGCCTGGTGGGTGATGTGGTGGTCAGAGGCTATCTTGGTCACAGCGACCATGAAATGATAGAGTTTTCAGTTCTAGGAGAGGTAAGGAAGGGGGTCAGCAAAACCGCTACCCTGAACTTTAGAAGGGCAGACTTTGGCCTGTTTAGGAGTCTGGTTGAGAGAGTCCCTTGGGAGGAAGTCCTGAAGGGCAAAGGAGTCCAGGAAGGCTGGATGTTATTCAAGAAGGAAGTCTCAAAGGTGCAGGAGCAGACCGTCCCCATGTGCTGCAAGTCGAGCAAGCGGGGAAGAAGACTGTCCTGGCTGAACAGAGAGCTTTGTCTGGAACTCAAGAAAAAAAGGAGAGCTTACCACCTGTGGAAGAAGGGGCAGGCAACTCGGGAGGATTACAAGAATGTTGTGAGGATATGCAGGGAGAAGATCAGAAAGGCGAAGGTGCAGCTGGAACTTAAACTAGCCACCGCCGTTAAAGATAACAAAAAATGTTTTTACAAATATATCAGCAACAAAAGGAGGGCCAGGGAGAATCTCCATCCTTTATTGGATGTGGAGGGAAACATTGCCACAAAGGATGAGGAGAAGGCTGAGGTACTTAATGCCTTCTTTGCCTCAGTCTTTAATAGTCAGACTGGTCATCCTCAGGATATTCAGCCCCCTGATCTGGGAGATGGAGATAGGATGCAGAATGAAGCCCCAGTTATCGAAGAGGTGGCAGTCACCGACCTGCTCCTCCACCTGAATGCTCACAAGTCTATGGGGCCAGACGGGATCCACCCGAGGATACTGAGGGAGCTGGCAGAGGAGCTGGCCAAGCCACTCTCCATCATTTATCAGCAGTCCTGGTCAACCGGGGAGGTCCCAGATGACTGGAAATTAGCTGATGTGATGCCCCTCTACAAGAAGGGTCGGAAGGAGGATCTGGGGAACTACAGGCCTGTCAGCCTGACCTCGGTGCCAGGAAAGGTCATGGAACAGATCATCTTGAGTGCCATTACGTGGCATGTGCGGGACAACCGAGGGATCAGGCTCAGCCAGCATGGGTTTATGAAAGGGAGGTCCTGCTTCACTAACCTGGTCTCCTTCTATGACAAGGTGACCCGCTTAGTGGATGAGGGGAAGGCTGTGGATGTTGTCTACTTGGACTTTAGTAAGGCCTTTGGCACAGTCTCCCACAGCATTCTCCTGGAGAAGATGGCTGCTCATGGCTTGGATAAGTGCACTCTCCACTGGGTTAAAAACTGGCTGGATGGCCGAGCCCAGAGAGTGGTGGTGAATGGAGTCAAATCCAGTTGGCGGCCGGTCACGAGTGGTGTTCCCCAGGGCTCAGTATTGGGGCCTTTTCTGTTCAATATCTTCATTGATGATCTGGATGAGGGGATCGAGTGCACCCTCAGGAAGTTTGCAGACGACACCAAGGTGGGTGGAAGTGTCGATCTGCTGGAGGGTAGGAAGGCCCTACAGAGGGACCTGGACAGGCTGGATCGTTGGGCCGGGCCATATGAGATTCAACAAGGCTGAGTGCTGGGTCCTGCACTTCGGTCACAACAACCCCATGCAACGCTACAGGCTTGGGAAGGAGAGGCTGGAGAGCTGCCTGGCGGAAAAGGACCTGGGGGTGTTGGTTGACAGCCGCCTGAACATGAGCCAGCAGTGTGCTCAGGTGGCCAAGAGGGCCAATGGCATCCTGGCTTGTATCAGGAATAGTGTGGCCAGCAGGACCAGGGAGGTGATAGTGCCCCTGTACTCGGCACTGGTGAGGCTGCACCTCGAGTACTGTGTTCAGTTTTGGGCCCCTCACTACAAGAAGGACATTGAGGTGCTGGAGCGTGTCCAAAGAAGGGCAACGAAGCTGGTGAAGGGTCTAGAGCACAAGTCTTATGAGGAGTGGCTGAGGGAGCTGGGGTTGTTTAGTCTGGAGAAGAGGAGGCTGAGGGGAGACCTTATTGCTCTCTGCCTGAAAGGAGGTTGTAGCGAGGTGGGGGTTTGTCTCTTCTCCCCAGTAACAAGCAATAGGAAACGGCCTCAAGCTGTGCCAGGGGAGCTTAGGGTTGGATATTAGGAAGAACTTCTTCACCGAAAGGGTAGTCAGGCATTGGACCAGGCTACCCAGGGAAGTGGTTGAGTCTCCATCCCTGGAGGTATTTAAAAGGCGGGTAGACGTGGTGCTCGAGGACATGGTTTAGTGGTGGACTTGGCAGTGATAGGTTAACAGTTGGACTCGATGATCTTAAAGGTCTTTTCCAACCTTAACGTTTCTGTGATGCTATAGTAATTCTTGGTCTTTATATAGCACTTTTCACTCTTAGGTTTCACAGCACTTTTCAAGGAAGTAGAAGAGTCTTTGACATAACCATATTCCCATCAGGAATGCACAGTTCACTCAGAAATGAAACACTTTACAAAACTGGGTCAGCTTCAGTATTGTTCTGAACAAAAATGGAATAAAAGCTCTCACAATTCAAAATACTCCATTTTGACATTGTTGAAATAAGCTATTTCTTTCTTTTTGGCTCGCTCTTCTGAAATTACTTTCCATTCCTGTGTTTTAATATTGCATAACATACTATATAATACCATTCCATAACATGGTACATCGTAATACAAATGATAAAAAGTCAGTTGAAATGTTTCAAATGCGTCATAACGATCTAAACCAGATTCTTTTCTTGATGAGCAATTAACAGTTTCGGTTCTTCTTTCAAGCCATATGCAGCTGAAATTGGCAATTCTGTCGTTTTTCATTAAGTTGTAATTACATCTGCTGTATAACCAGAGCAAGTATACTTATTCCTGTTTTACAGATGAGAAATTTGAGTCACGGAGAAGAAAAGAACTGAAGCTCAGAAAACAGATGTCAGCAGAGCTGGAGGTAGAAATTCTAGTTCTGAATAGAACTAAACATCTGGGGGTTATCTGTGCAGACAGACTTTTTTCCAAATTTCAAATATTTTTCTTGCAACGCATAGCAATAAAAGCAGTATTTATTTATTTATTTATTGCTCAGTGCCTCACTAAATGGATCAAATCCAGAACCTCTAGTAGCCCAAAATTTGGAAAATTGATCTAATATGTCAAAGAAGAAAAGTCCATAGAAATTCTGTCTGGAACAAAGAAGATTTGCACAAAAGAAAATTTACGAGAACTCCAAGGTTTTCAAGTTAATGTATCAGCATTTTCAAGTGAAAAATAATTTAATCTGACTATTTCCAGCTATATTCCTAAGTCTTTGTTCCCTGCAGGATTTAAAATCACTACTTCTCTACACATTTGTGAAAGAAATAGGATTATTGAGTGAAATATGCAGTAGAAGCTGATTTGAGGGTGGTATAGCAATTTCCAAGAGTAGAATTCTGATCCACGTTGATCTGATATGATAAGTTAATTACATTTGAAAAAAATCCAGAAGTCCAGATCAAGAACAATAAAGAGGGGTCATCAGTATTCAACAGGTGTTTCAGAGAAGCCTGCTGGTTAAACCTTGGTGAATTTTTTGAGCTCATACATTAAGAAGAGGATTCAGACTGTCAGCAGTAAATTGCATTGCCATCATTTCACTTAGGCTTTCTTGTTTTGTTATCTCTTTTTTGGAGAAAATAAAAACCTTTTTCTTTATTTTTTTATGTAAAAGTTTTGGATTTTCCCTTTGAAAATACCTATTCAAATAAAAAATGTATTTCACAATTTCTTTATTTCAAATTTTGTTGTTGAAGTGTTGAAAAGGTGGATAAAAAGGAACATTTACTTCAAATTAAAAACATATTTTTAACATTTCAATTTGTCAAAATTTTCAACCAAAAGCTATATCTGGCTCACCAAATAGGTTTTCTTTTTCACAAGCTTTGTGTAAGTGTTATCCACGCAAAAAATAAATCCATTACTTCCACTTTTTCCAATAAGTTCATTCCATCTTTCTATTCTTGCATGTCCTCTAGAATGTCTAAACTGAAGAGGAACAAAACTCTCAATTTTTTAGTTTTAATTGATATATAGCCTGTGCTCTTTAAGCATACATCTGTAATATGAGTCTATGTTGAATACATGCAACAAAATTTATATACATATTTTACTGAATGTCTCTGACTGTGTATAGAGTCTAGGTGTAAGGGTGCAGATGTGGATCTCAGGTTGTATTTTGTCCAGCACATATCTAGAAGCAGTTCCTAAGGTGGAGGTTGCTATGGGCTTACACAATGTGTGGAGAAAGACCTTTGAGAGGCTAAGGGTAGTGTCTCAGCATGTGTAATTTTGGGTGAATAGGCCTCGTGTTTGTGGAGGCATTTGGGTGTGAGGTGTGAGGGGACAGGTTTCGTTTTGAATTCTGTGCATGCGAAAAAGATGTAGCCTTCTGAATACTGAATACTGAAAAGATAGTGGTGCCCACAGGGAAGACTTAATGCACCCTCTGGTTCAGACACTCCCAGGTCTTAAGTATCTTCCTGTGCAGCGTTCAGGAGCCTAGAAGTGTCTGCACTCCTTACATAGTCAATAGAAAGAAGCAAATATCTCAGCCAAGAGTTCTGAATTACTTGCATCATGTCTGCTTTTTAAGGGCTGCAGGGTCTGAATAGGCTGCTAATATTTTTCCTCCTAATCATAACTTATCTTGCAGACTCCCTGACGAAAACAAGATTTTTTTCATGTTGAAATGTCTATACAAAGTAAAACAGTCCCATATACTAAGCCAGTAATTACTTCTAATGCATGGTCTAGGACTACAATTGAAATTTCATTTTTGGCATCTGTCACATTTTTCTCCTTCTTCTGCTCAGCCCCCGGAATCAGATTTGATTCAACACAGATGATACAGAGGTTTAATTTTCAAGATTTCCTGCAATGCCACCCCTACTCTGTTTAGCTTATAAGAGCTGAATAATACGTAAACTTCAACTGGGTGTACATAAAACTGGGAGTTGTTGAGTCCTCTGAAGTCTGAAAATCCACATTGCACCAGGTCTCTGGGGCTGTTTACCACTGGGCATTAATGTGCTTAGGAGAAAACACTTGCTTTACATTTTTACTAAATGACTTCTTTGCATGGTTGCATTGCTACTCAGGAGCACAAGTCACTGCCTATGCAATGTGTCAAAGCAAAGGGCTGAGCTTGGGTAAGAGTTTCCTCTCTGAACACTGTTCTGAAGCAAGAAGGATTTCACCATAGAAAAGCCACTGCTGACAGGGTCCTAAAGTTGTGTATTAAGAGAGGAGAATGGGATCAATATGTGTCATTCTTTAAAATACTTCTAAAATGGTGTATAGGACAGGATGAAGCTCCATGATCTTTCACTAAGGTAATTCCTTGTTACTTTATCAACTTTTCTTAGCTATCCATATGGTCTTCTTACAAAAGATTTGTCATATAAAACATTACAAACTGAAAGTTAAGTGAGTAGGACAAGCCAAGGGTCTTTCAATTGTTGGAGGAGGGAGAGAGTGCCATCCAGAAAGTCATTCACCCACTTTAAAATAAATGTCTAAATTAAATCATTTTCTGGAGGCATCCAGTTAGCTTCATTGACCTCATGCAGAAATGGTCTTCTATTTGCTAATATTAGACATATAACTTTGATGACTAAATTTAGGTGAGATGAAACATGCCTTCAAGAAACTCTATGATAATTCTGTAAACCATATCCTTTTGTGCTCCCTCTCTCCCCTGACGTTTCTTTTGTTCACTTGTCACTTCTTATTTCCATGTCATGCATCTTAACTTAGACAGTAAGCTCTTTGAAGCAGAAACCAGGCCTGAATATTTGTCTTAACACTGAATAACCAGCTTAATCTACTAGTAGGATAGGTGGCTGTAGAGTGCCTAAAACACTAAACAAATTAACTGTGTATGATTAGAGTTTTATTAGAAAATCTGCTCCCCCTTTGCAGTACACCAGAGGAAATTCCACTAAGGCCAGTAGAATGTACTGGGTTTTAGTTTTTAAAACTGAGTACAGTTTTAACTGTTTAGGTTTTTAACCAAGTTTAGTTATAAAACCATAGTTTTATATAGATTATAGTAATAAACAACAAAGGACTCCTGATCCTGACAACTCACCATAACACCCCACTACAGCTGAATGAAGCCAGTGACCTTGGGATCTTGAGGAACAGTAGAAGGGTCAACATAATACCACAAAAAGAAGTAAAAACTAAGTGTTTTATAACATTATAACTCTATTGCCACTATTGTTGAAACTTTTTCTGCACAAAAGTATTCTTTTTCTGTAATAATTAGATCTGAACTAATAATTATAAGACTGATAAGATTTCAGTTATACTAACAATAAATTCTTGGCTTTATGTATAGATAGATACAAAGAAGATATGACCTTTTCAGTGTTCAGATTTTCTTTAGGTTAACTGAAAGTGTTGCTATAAACAAAACCGTGACTCTAACCAACTAATCACTGGAGTATTTACCTGCAAATTCTCAGAACATCCAGCAAGTAACATCCAAAAAACTTGAAACTTGACCTAAATGTAAGGTCTCACAGTGTCTTTAGGGATTTTCCCCCCTCCCCCCCAGTATTATTTTTACTGTAAGATTTATCAGACACCTGTAAAGACCTGCCCTTGGTTCAGGTAACATCTGAATATGAATGTAAATGTCTTCTTTTTATCTATTAGGTATCTTTATGTCAACATCTTATACCCAGAAAATACCTTCAGGTCATACACTTTGTTTAAGGAGCAAATGAAGAAACAACACTACCTTTCTAGAGAAGGTTTTGTTGTTTTTCCTCTGAATACAGAACTTTTACATCATCAAGATTGTTGTTTCTCTGATAAACAGTTGTAATATTTTTATTCATGGGAAGGAAGTCCTACACAATCCTCCAAATCCACCCTCACATGCCATAATCTGGGCCAGGCAATGTATTTTATACTGTGATTAGAAGGGGAGTCTAGGATGATTAGTTCAGCCTTAGCCACCATATTTTACATGCCTACATTTAGGTGAAAGGAATTCTAACATAAGTTTATGAGGCTTTTTCATCTTGTTCTCTCTGTCTTGGATTCTCAGTTGGACTAGAGGGGCAAGGAAAGCTACCTCATATATAAACTGGCCCAGATAACAGTAACAGCTCTAGAGATCAGGAAGACTATTTCCACCAAAGCACAGAAATTTTGTGACCTTCTGAGAGGTTTAGATTCCAGACATACTTCAGGTAAGTAAACTTGTGTACTTATTGGAAATAGGCACATGTTTCATGGAATCATAGAATCATAGATTCATAGAATACCAGGTTGGAAGGGTCCTCAAGGATCATCTGGTCCAACCTTTCTAGCACAATCTAGACAAGATGGCCCAGCACCACGTCCAACTGAGTCTTAAACGTGTCCAGCGTAGTGGAGTCAACCACTTTCCTGGGGAGATTATTCCAATGACTGACTGTTCTCATTGTGAAAAATTTACCTCTCGTGTCCAATCGGAATCTCCCTGGGAGTAACTTGTACCCGTTACCCCTTGTCCTCACCATGTGACTCCTTGTAAAAAGGGAATCTCCATCTTCTTTGTAGCTCCCCTTTAAGTACTGGTACATGGTGATGAGATCACCTCTAAGCCTCCTTTTCTCAAGGCTGAACAAACCCAGCTCTCTCAGCCTATCCTCATACGGCAGGCTTCCCAGACCTTTGATCATCTTGGTGGCCCTTCTCTGGACCCCCTCTAGCCTGTCCACATCTTTTTTGTATAACGGGGACCAGAACTGTACATAGTATTCCAGGTGTGGCCTGACAAGCACTGAGTAGAGAGGGATAATGACTTCTTTATCTCTGCTGGTGATGACCTTTTTGATGCAACCCAGCTGCAATTGGCCTTCTTGGCCACAGCAGCAGGTGGTTTCCTCCGCCATAACTATGTGTACTCTTTCTCTCTCAAAATATCCTCCTGGCATTTCTTGCTGCCAAAGACCACAGATAAATGGTTAGACAGACATGGATGGGATGCCATCCAGAGGGACCTGGACAAGCTTGAGAAGTGAGCCTGTGTGAACCTCATGAGGTTCAAGAAGGCCAAGTGCAAGGTCCTGCACCTGGGTCGGGGCAGTCCCTGTTATCAGTACAGGCTGGGGGATGAAGGGATTGAGAGCAGCCCTGAGGAGAAGGACTTGGGGGTACTGACAGATGAAAAGCTGGACATGAGCCGGCATTGTGCTCTCGCAGCCCAAAAAGCCAACCGCATCCTGGGCTGCATCAAAAGAAGTATGGCCAGCAGGTCGAGGGAGGTGATTCTGCCCCTCTACTCTGCTCTGGTGAGACCCCACCTGGAGTACTGCATCCAGCTCTGGATCCATCCTCAGCACAGGAAAGACCTGTTGGAGCGGGTCCAGAGGAGGGCCACAAAAATGATCAGAAGCCTGGAACACCTCTCCTATGAAGAAAGGCTGAGAGAGTTGGGATTGTTCAGTCTGGAGAAGAGAAGGCCCCGGGCAGACCTTATTGCAGCCTTTCAGTACTTAAAGGGGGCTTATAAGAAAGATGGGGACAGACTTTTTAGTAGGCCCTGTTGTGATAAGACAAGGGGTAATGGTTTTAAACTAAAAGAGGGTAGATTTAGACTGGATATAAGGAAGAAGTTTTTTACAATGAGGGTGGTGAAGCACTGGAATGGGTTGCCCAGAGAGGTAGTAGACACCCCATCCCTGGAAACATTCAAGGTCAGGTTGGATGGGACTTTGAGCAACCTGATCTAGTTGTAGATGATCCTGCTCATTTCAGGGGGGGGATGGACTAGATGACCTTTAAAGGTCCCTTTCCAACCCAAACTATTCTATGATTCTATATTTTGTCAAGGCTCAAAAAACCCATAATAAGCATCCAGTCTGACCTCCTATGTAACAAGCCAAAATATTTTACCAAGTAATTCTTGCATCAGGCCTTATTCTTGGATGTGCTAGAGGCAGTCTTTTAGAAAGATATCCAGGTCACATTGTCACCAGTATTCCCTGAGGCTCATCACATATCTGACTCCCCAGGACATCAGCAGGGGCTTTGGAAAATCATCAGAGTGTCCTTTCAAACATAGATGCTTGCAGTATGATTATAGCTTCCAAAAACAGTGACGCAGACAGCAAGCAAGGGGAGCGGATCCACCCTTATTTTCTGAATGTCTTGCAACAGAAATATTAAGTCTTACAGAGTCTCTTCGTTGAAGAACAAGGGATGTAATTTAGCATGCAGCACTCCCAGGAAGGCAAATGACTGAAAACTAATTGTTTTTCCCATTACAGAGAACATCAGTGATTGTACCAGTGTCAGTCTCTTTCAGAAAACATTCTAAACAAACATTATTTGTTATGTGCAGCAATAATAATAGTAATGATACATTGCATTTGTACAATGACATCCATCTTGATGGATACTAAAGTGCTTTAAATTCTTGGTGATCTGTTTCTTTCATATGGCTGACCCAGACCTTGGATATTTGGATAACGAATTGTTATCATAGTTAGCAAAGAACTGAGCAAATCTCCCTAACTTTGCTGACTTGTGTCCAAAAACTTCTTGCCAAGGCTCACTTGTTTGTCTTCTTCTGTCAAGTATTTCCCCTGGTGAACATTAATACTTAACATTTAGTATCTAAATCTTCCAGGATTGGAGAAGAGACAGTTTGTTCAGTATCACCTTGGTTCAGCTCTAAGTTGTAGCATAGTATGATTATTCTAAGTACTACTGTCAGTGGTTATTCACAGCATTGCTACTATGATATACAGTGATCATTGTTATTATTTTGACAATGATTATTGCTATTATTCAACTTAGTGTTTTAATTCTTGTTGCTGTAGTGTGAATGTTAAAATTGAAATTATACTAAAACTAACAGTAACATTAAAGATAATAATAATAATAATATTCTACAGAGAAGCATACTTCATTAAAGAATCCTAATGCAGTCTCTTATAATAAGGGTTCCTAACAATCCAAGATGCAAATATGCCCTCAACTTAAAATAAAGAGATACCCAGATTTGGGCAGGAATATAATAAGTTTTCAAATGCCAGTGACAAACTCCCATTAGTTTCAACTATGCAACACTATGCTTTAATAATGCCAATCATCAATTACATCTGGAAAAGAAAAGGAATAACATTTGAGTTAATACATAAGGTGGTATGTACCTTCAGTAGGTGAACCAAGGAAGTCAATTAGTGTTTCATCTCACCTACTTAACTGTGTAAATGCTAGATGTTGAGTCTAAGTTGGTCATATAGGCTTTCTCTATTTGCCATGGAGACATCCCCTCCTAAGAACGCTGCTTAAGATACACGAGCTGAAGCATCTCTGAAGGTTTCTTCCTCTATCAATTTGCTACAGACAGAGCCTAGGTATACACACCTCACTTCTACAGAAGGAAAGTTACAGAAAACAACTTGAAAGTCTTTTCCTGAGTGACTGTGTGTTTTCATATGGATTTCACAAGTGTCTGTATAATTCTCCTTTTTAACCCATTTTTGGTTTACTACCTAGAGGCAAATTAATATGACAAGGTACGTATTCCTTGTGCATCTCAGAGGTCTGAAGTATTTTATGGGATGAGACAATGGAATGAAGGGTTTCCAGCTAAAGCCAATGGAGTCACTAATCAAGGAAGAGGTCTCTAGGGGTGATTGCCATCTGAAGCATCCATCTCCAATACCACCTGGGTCCTTAATTTTTTTCCATTGAAGTACTGCTCCAGCCCACATTTGAGAGTGAAAAGGACCAGAGAATGCAGCAATGTGACCTCAGTTCAAGAAATGAGAACATTTCAGACTTTTTAACATTTGATCTTAGAGGGTATGATCGAGGCAAGAAGCCCTTTGAAAGAAATTTTATCTGTTCACATTGATCTATCTGCATCAGACAATGTGAAACAGAACAGAAATTGAGATAAAACTCAGCAGGGCTCTCAGGTGGCTTGACATAGAACAGAATACAGTTTCATGTGACTGAGTCCAGATGCAAAGCTGTTGTGTTTATTTGATGCTGCAGTCTTTCTTTTGGACTTAAGATGGTTAATAAAGACCCAATTTTGTTATACCTTCAGTGGGCCTTCAGATCCAGGAAGGCCTATACCTAATTTTGTTAAGGAATGCCTATACTCGATTTGCATTTTTTAAGTACATAGGAACCTATCCTACCAGGAGCATCAAGTAGCATGAACCAGCATCTACCAATCACCCCACCAGCACTCAGTCTCCTGTTTCACTTGTTTCATGTACTTAAATTTAAGGGTTTTCAGGATCACAATAGAAATCAGTTGTTCCCAGATAGTTGAGAAGCCTGTAGCTGAAATGAAGGCTGAAATTTGTCCTATATGTCATTCCAGCCACAGCCCTTCTGCCGTGCATTAGAGCAAAATGGGCAAGAAGAAAGATACAAGTTGCAAAATGATCAAAGGAGAAGGAATAATTACTTTTTCAGGTTTAAAAATGACAAAAATATGAAAGACTAAGTGAAGAAATACTGTGGTTTTATACCTATTGTGATTTTTATACTTTTCTAAACCTATACTAACTGGGTTTTAGAAACAGTAGAAAACAACCCCCCCCAAAAATTATTAAAAAAATAAAATAATTTCATTAGACAATCTTTGCTTTTCTGCTAACATTTCTGGATTCTAAATTTTAGTTAAATGTGTTATTGTTTCAGTTTAAGTCTTGAATGTGAAATATACGATTTAGGTTAGTTAAATGCACTGAAGCCTCTGAAACATCACCACCAGAGCTTTGAATGAAATTAACAAGTGCATATACAAATTACATCTTATTATTCAGCAGATGAATTTTTGCAAGGTTAAATTTTCAGTTATCAAGGTGTCCTGGTTTCAGCTGGGATAGAGAAGATTTTTCTTCCTAGTAGCTGGTATAGTGCTGTGTTTTGGATTTAGGATGAGAATAATGTTGATACCACGCTGATGCTTTAGTTGTTGCTAAGTAGTGCTTACACCAGTCAAGAACTTTTCAGCTTCCCATGCTCTGCCAGGTGCACAAGAAGCTGGGAGGGGGCACAGCCAGGACAGCTGACCCAGACTGGCCAAAGGGCTATTCCATACCATATGACGTCATGCTCAGTATATAAACTGGGGGGGAGTGTGCTGGGGGGCAGTGATCGCTGCTCGGGGACGTGCTGGGCATTGGTCGGCAGGTGGTGAGCAATTGTATAGTGTATCACTTGCTTTGTATATTATTATTGTATTATTATATTATTATTATTACTACAATTACTACTATTCTATTTCATTTTACTTCAGTTATTAAACTGTTCCTATCTCAACCCACGAGCTTTTTGATTTTCACCCTTCCAGTTCTCTCCCCCATCCCACTGGGGTGGGGGGAGTGAGCAAGCAGCTGTGTGGTGCTTAGTTGCTGGCTGGGGTTAAACCACAACACAAGGTTATCCATCTTTCTGCCTAGACGATTTGTGAGGGAGATATAGAGCCCCTATTCTCCAGGGATTAAAACTTTTCTGATGAAAGGAACATCACCTTTAAACTCAACTAACATAAGAATGTTGTGGTCTCAGGTTATCTTGATGCACAGATGAGACTGAGATTACAAAACAGAATATGATTAGGAAAACCTCTTTTTCTGGCTGCACACAAGCACAAGGAATAAACCAATGCTGTCTGAAACTCACGACTCCATTTTGCAAGAAAATATGAGTGTAAAAAAAGGAAGAAAAAGTGTACATGTTGGTGTGAAGACAAAGAATTTCAGCATTTCCTGCAGAAAGGATTCTTCTACTTTAGCAGTCAATACACTGCCCTCCTAAGGTAGATAGCCTAAAACTAGAAGCTTAAAAGTTTTGAGACCTCGGGATTAATTTGGGGGTCCCAGACACATCATGACCCAATGGGAAGCCTTGAAAAACTGAAAAGCTATCCAAAACTGTCAGTGAGAAACAATCACAATACCCTACACTTAATTTAGTTTCCTGTTATGTTTATGTGTTATGAATTCTTAAAGAGAAATTCAATTGAGTGATACTACTGTGATTTTATGCAATTATGTTTAAACTACATAATTGGTACAACTAGATAAGTGGAACTGTGGATTGTCTTAGGATGCACCAGAGAGATGTGAGAAACCAAGCCTTTCAATTAGAGTATAAGAATCAAACAAATAGCCCAAGTTAAGATATTTGCATAGCCACTGAGTTCTGTGAGTAAACAGGTTCCTTGGCTTTCTTTGATGATTAGTTTTAATTAGCTAAGTTTGAAATCCAACTACTGTGAGTTCCACTAAAGTTATGAGTGAAATAGAAAGCAGAGGGTCATTTTTTGGTTACTCAGCCCTGAGAGGAAAGAAAATTGTATGTTAGTAAGTCCTACATAGAGTTCTGATGCATGTAAGCAGGGCTCTGAGGGGTGTAGTGACCACAATACAGTTTAGAAAAGCATGCTTCTGACAGAAGTAGTGGTTGTTAGCATTGTCCTCAAATTTAATGGATGAAGCACACTTTTAAGCCGCAGGCTCACTTGTCAGCCTCCAAACACAGGTCTGTCCTGTGTGGCGTAGCAAGGGAATTTGCGTAAGCTTTGTGAATGGAGCTTGTGTCCTGTGCTGGGTGACATCCCACTGAATGAGCTGGTCTCTGACAAAAGCATTATGAAGGAGATATTGATTCATTCCTCAGTGAGAGGGGTCTCAAAGAAATTTCTGACAACAAGCCTCACTAATGTTGTGCAATCAGTGTAATTATCAGATTTACTTTTGCAACCGTCATACCAAACATTAAAATCTTCCTTTAACATTTACTTCAGACAGAAGAAAATTAATTATAGAATCATAGAATCATAGAATATCCTGAGTTGGAAGGGACCCACAAGGACCATCGAGTCCAACTCCTGTCCCTGCATAGGACAACCCCAAAATTCACACCATATGTCTGAGGGCATTGTCCAAATGCCTCTTAAATGTTGTCAGGCTTGGTGCCATGACTACCTCCCGGGGGAGCTTGTTCCAATGCTCCACTACCCTTTGGGTGAAGAACCTTTCCCTAATGTCGAACCTAAAACGTCCCTGGCATATCTTCCTGACGTTCCCTTGGGTCCTATCATTGGTCATCAGGGAGAAGAGATCAGCACCTGCCCCTCCTCTTCCCCTTGTGAGGAAGCTGTAGATCGCGATGAGGTCTCCCCTCAGTCTCTTCTCCAGGCTGAACAGACCAAGTGACTTCAGCCGCTCCTCGTATGGCTTCCCCTCTAAACCCTTTACCATCTTCATGGCTCTCCTCTGGACACTCTCTAGTAGCTTCATATCCTTTTTGTACTGTGGTGCCCAAAACTGCACACAGTACTCAAGATGAGGTTGCACCAGTGCAGAGTAGAGCAATTAATCATTTTTTAACCATGTCCCATGATAAGCATGAACTTATACAAAACTGAAACATGAGAAAAATTAGGTAGTAGGCAGTCTGACATCCTTTCTGCATGCCTTCCCCACAGCAAAGTTCATTAGGATTGGGCAGACATTTTAGATGTCACTACACTTTTGGGGGACAGGTGACACAGGAATATCTGTACAGACTGGTCTTCATGATTGAATCATCTACCACACCCTTGAGTGGATGCCGAGAAGAGTATGAAATGGCCTATAACTTAAAAATTAATTTTTTTTCTCATACCTGTGTTCTTTGCTCCTGGGAATCCTATTTAAGATCATAGCTAACAAAACAGGTCTGCATGTAGTGAAAGTTAGATGAAGAGAGATGTTTCCATGAAAAAACATTCTGGAATGATGTGATTCCAGAAATTGGTGCCCAGCATATTGATAGAGCTAAGAGTAACACTTAGCTTTAAACACTCCCTAGAAGCTGGAGATAGATAATCCAGACCAGTTTTACTCTGAATTGTGTCACATAAACATGTAGTAATATAGACAACTTCAAAAGATAGGACGGTCTTCAACCAAATAGATTTGTTCAGAAAGATTCAGAGCTGCTTATCAATCAGCTAAGTAAAAAGGCAATGCCCTAGCAAATACATTGAATCATAGAATCACAGAATGCTTTGGGATGGAAGGGACCTTTAAAGGTCATCTAGTCCATCCCCCCTGAAATTAGCAGGGACATCTACAACTAGATCAGGTTGCTCAGAGCCCCATCCAGCCTGGCCTTGAATGTTTCCAAGGATGGGGCATCTACCACCTCTCTGGGCAACCTGTTCCAGTGTTTCACCACCCTCATTGTGAAAAATTTTTTCCTTGTGTTTAGTCTAAATCCACCCTCCTTTAGTTTAAAACCATTACCCCTTGTCCTGTTGCAGCAGGCCCTGATAAAAAGACTATCACCATCTTCCTTGTAGGCCCCCTTTAAGTATTGAAAGGCAGCAATAAGGTCTCCCCGCAGCCTTCTCTTCTCCAGGCTGAACAACCCCAGCTCTCTCAGCCTTTCCTCATAGCAGAGGTGTTCCATCCCTCTGATCATTTTTGTGGTCCTCCTCTGGACCCTCTCCAACCGGTCTATGTCCTCCATTGAGGGCCCAGGTCTAAGGAGCTATTGCTTCCCTGGACAGTTTAGGGGAGGGTATTAACAGAGGAAATTGATGCGTTCTTTGTTGAAAGAATCCTGCACATCGGAAGTTAACCTGAAGAAAATAGTCTTAGCTTTTCCTCCAGAAGAGGATTCAAATGCATACCCATTTTGTCCCAGATGATTAATTTTTAGGCATGTAACTTATATGCTTAGCAAAGTATACAATCATCTGAGTTCCTTTAAAAAGAAGATATTTAAGGGGAAGTTTAGTGTACTGAATCATTTTCTACAGGTCTTTTCCTTTCTGTCTCTGTAGAAAGAGCTTAGATGACTTATTTAGATTAAACACCGCTAGACAGATCTTGTTCATACTTGACTAAAGAAAGTCATCAGTCTACAACATTAAATGCAGATGGAGGCCAGAGTAACAGTATGTCTCTGTTAAACACTTAAATTCAAACTCTGAACTTTATGTTGATTGAAAAAGTCAGCTTGGGGACCAAGGTGAAAACAGATATCCCCCTAACTGGCAAAACATGCCCATCAAAAATGCAGTGCAGGTACCAGCATATAGGTCATTCTTGCATATTATTATGCTTATACATATGTAGGTATTTAGATATGAGGGTTATGAGAATGGAATATAATCATACCCAGGTGCACTTATAACACTATTCCTCCTAGTCAGTGACCATACATATTGGTTAGAAATGTGCCTTTTGTTTCTCCACTAAATTGGTAGTTTTATCTGTATTTAGACAAACATAATGACTTTATAGGAGCTATAGTGAGTATAGAAGAGTGAGTGTGTGAAAAGACAAAACAAGTGTGTTGTATTGTGAGTCTGCATGTGTCAATCAATCACATCAATGCTTGTAAAACAGAGAAAGTTTCTGTGTGTCAGTGTAGGAGAGGGAAAGGTAGTTCCTATAACTATATGTGCAAGGAAGTCTGTGATGAGCTAATATGTAAAACCCGAGGGGCAAGTTGTTTGTGTATGACAGTTTGCTCATGCTTAAACCCCCAGCTTTTTAGGGGGGTTCTTGTTGCAAACAAAAGAACCTCTGCATTAGTCCGTGAGCACAAGACAGTGTGATCACACGTGTACTGCACAGAAGAAGGAAGAAACAGTGCATGTGATGGAAGGAGATTCTGTGCATTTCTGTGTGTGCACGTGCACATCTTTGCCCTAGGCAAGTTCAGTTCTTAGTTGGAATCTTGAGAAATTGACTTTACTGGGATTTGAAAGAGATCTCAGGTGAACTAAATTTGTCTGCTTTCTTTTCCCACTAGTGCAGCCGAAATGGATTCTCAGTCTAATAAGGTTTGACAAGACCTGGCACTGGAGGCAGATGCCAAGGAATCCAACTAGTCAAAAGCATTAGAGACACCATGGGCACCAGAGGATAGAGGTGTTGCCATGGGAACAGAGCAAAAGACGCTCCATGGTGGCTGGTTAGGAGGTTTGTTTAAGAGGGAGCCAAGCAGCTGCAGCCTTGCTATCACCCTATGCTTGAACAATGGTAGGTAAATTCCAGCCTCCTCCTTGCTCCACGAGGAGCCGAGGAATTTGATTCTGCCTCCTTACATGAATAATGCTGAAATCACTGACATGGCTGGCACCTCCCAAAAGGTATCTGCTGCAAAAGAAGATGGCTGGTTTGGTACTCAAGGCTACAAACATCTGATCTGCAATGGGCACTTGAGGGCATGGAAGATATTTTTTTAAAGGATTTGACGACATCATTTTTAGTTACAAAGCTATCAGCCTCCCTTCCTCTGCCTTCCTTTCCCTCTCTCCCCTGCAAACTCTCCCCCACTCCCTGAAACATGTGCAGCCCCTTGTGAGGAGCACTGCCAAAAAAGAAAAACTTATTATGAAATCAAGTACTGCTTCAAGGGGGATTTATAAAAGTATTGTCCCTTCCAGAAAATAATCACAAGGGCTTTTTATTGTTGTTTTCCTCTCTTCTTTACATATGCAAATCTATAAAGATGGAAATAGGGTGTGAGGAAAGCAGAGGGGAACTTTTTTGGCTCCAAATTAAAATACCAGCTGAGCAGCTGCAATACTGTAATTATCATAATTTGTGTTTCAGTAATGTCTAGAATCCCCTGAAAATGCCACATCTCCACAGTGCTAGGTGCAGTACATAATGTAATAGGAGACAATGGGTAGCCTGCAGTGCTTGAAAGGAAGAATAAAAAGAAAACAGCAACATCAAACTAAAAACTATATCTGGAAAAATGCATCCTTATACAACCTCAGAAATGGAAGGGAGAGAATTAATAGGGAAGGGATTGAAATTATTTATTAAAGAGCACTTAAAGATCATGTAGCAACATTAAGCAAAAACTAGGCTTTGGATACAACCTCTCATCCAAGTTGTCTCTGTCAGCAGCTAGAAGTGTCTCAGGTTAATGATCACAATACACATACATATATATCCATACCTCTGTCCCTCTATGAATGTGTGTTTCTATCTGCTCATTTATTTTCTGATAAATGCTGCCTCAGCACTGACCACTGCCAGAGACAAGATAACTTTTGTCCAAACCAATGCAAATGTTCTTAATTAAATGGTTGTAGCTTCTGTTTATGAAGCCCTACTCAGTACATCAGGTTGCTACCCTCATTTAAACAGATGTTTGTAAGTGGGCATAGGACCTAGAAAGGCATAACTTTAGTAACAAGTCGGCGAGGAGCACAGCGGCGGCAACGGTAAGTTCCGCGGCTGAGCGCGTGTTGAGGAGGAAAGGGGGGGTTCCCGGAGCCAGGGAAACCCGCGGATGTGCAGAGACGAGCCGGCAGCTCTCGCGAGCGCGGATGACGCGGCGGAGGCGTTGCCAGGAGCAACCGCGGGAGATTTAAAGGGCCCCTAGGGAGCGCAAGCGACTAGGGTGTGGCATGGCAGTTCGCGCAGGCAGGGCCCTGCCATTTCAAACGGAGGCTGCAACCCACTTGCAAGGAGCTGAGAACAGCAGGAGCCATGGTATCCACCCGGCAAAAAGCTGTGCTCTCAGGGTCCCTCGCAGCCCCTCCAGCTGCAAGAACTGATGCAGCCACCCAAACAGAGCCTTCAAGGGAACATGCAGCTGTCCAGGTCCCCAGTAGCAGGGAGTGCCCGAGTTTCAGGTCAGTATGTGATGGCAGCAGTGAGCTTACCTGTGGGAGATGTGCCCAAGTAAAGGAGCTGCTCAGCCTGGTGATGGAGCTTTGAGAGGAGGTGTCCAGGCTGAGGAGTATCAGGGAGTCAGAGAAGGAGATTGACTGGTGGAATCATACTCTACCATCCCTGAGACAGATGCACCAGCCAGCTGCAGCACAAGAGGCAAAGGACCCCCTACTCTCTCACCACCAGGCAGAAGGAGGAGACCCAGGAGATAGGTGAGAATGGAAGCAGGTTACCGCTTGGGGCGGCAGGCCAATCTGCTCTCAGCCTGCCTCACCTTCCCAGGTGCCTGTACACAATAGGTATGGGGCCCTGGAATCGGATGGGAAGACAAGCGATGAAGTGAACACAGGCCCTTCTGGGATGGAGGGGTCATCTAGGCAGCCTCCACCCTGCATCACAACCACCCATGTTAAGAAAAAAAGAAGGGTAGTTGTCATAGGTGACTCCCTTCTGAGGGGAACGGAGGGTCCCATATGCTGACTGGAACCAACCCACAGGAAAGTCTGCTGCCTCCCTGGGGCCAGGATAAGAGATGTCACTAGAAAACTCCCTAGTCTGATAAGGTCCTAAGACTACTACCTGCTATTAGTTCTCCATATCGGCAGATATAACAAAGAAAAATCTTAAGTCAATCAAAAGGGATTTCAGGGCCTTGGGGGCAGTTAGTTGAAGGATCAGGTGGTGTTCTCTTCGATCCTTCTGGCAGCAGGGAAGAACAGTGAATGGAACAGGCAGACCCAGATAATCAACACGTGGCTCCGAGACTGGTGTCATCGGCAGAACTTTGGGTTCTTCAATCATGGGATGGTCTATTCATCCCCAGGTCTACTGACATCCGATGGGATGCACCTCTCTCAGAAGGGGAAAAGGGTTTTTGCCCAGGAGCTAGCAGGGCCGATTGATAGAACTTCAAACTAGATTGGAAGGGGGAAAGGGACAATACCTGGCTAGTCAGCGACAAGCAACGGGATGGCACGCCAAAATTCGAGGAGCTGTGTGCTAGTGAGATTCCTCAGGCTGCTCCACAAGGTAACAAGCACAATGAACCGCACTTGAAGTGTTTTTTACACAAATGCACGCAGCCTGAGGAACAAGCAAGAGGAGCTAGATGCCTCGGCCCAGTCCCAGAGATACAATGTCATAGGCATAAGCGAAACCTGGTGGGATGAGTCCTGTGACTGGTGTGCCATGATGGATGGTTACAGGCTCTTCAGGAGGGATAGGCAGGGCAGGCGAGGCGGGGGGGTGGCATTGTATGTAGCGGAGGGGCTGGAATGCATGGAGCTAGCAGTTGGCGATGGCACAGTTGAGAGCCTCTGGGTAAGGATTAAGGGACAGACAAATAAAGCGGATGTCGTTGTGGGAGTCTACTATAGGCCGCCCAGCCAGGATGACGACACGGATGAGTTAGTTATTCTTTAAGGAACTAAGGGATGCTTCCAAGTCATCTGCCCTTGTCCTTATGGGGGACTTCAACTTGCCAGATGTCAACTGGGAATACCACACAGCTGGTACAAGCAGGTCCAGAAGATTCTTAAACCATCTGGATGATACCTTCTTGGTACAGGTACTAAGGGAACCGTCCAGGAAAGGTGCCTTCCTCAATTTGTTGCTTCCTAACAGAGAGGGTCTCGTGGGCAAAGTGGCGATTGGTGGCTGCCTTGGCCACAGCGACCACGAAGCAGTCACATTTAAAATCCATGGTAACAGGAGGAAAACTGCCAGCAGGACCTCAACTCTGGATATGAGGAGAGCTGACTTGAGGCTGCTCAGGGAACTACTTAGTAAGGTCCCCTGGGAAAAAGCTTTTGAAGGTGCCGGGGTCCATCAGTGCTGGTCACTTCTTAAGTACTGCCTCCGAAGAGCCCAGGAGCAGGCAATTCCAAAATGTCGGAAGTCAAGCAGGCGAGGTAGAAGGCTGGCTTGGCTGAGTAGGGATCTTCTTCTAGAACTAAGGTGAAAAAAGAAAATGTATGAGCAGTGGAAGCAAGGTCAGGTGACATGGGAGGACTACAGAGAGGCTGTTCGCCACTGTAGGGAGGAAATACGCGCGGCCAAAGCTCAACTAGAGCTGAAGCTGGCCAGTACTGTGAAGGACAATAAAAAGGGCTTTTTTAAATATGTAAATAGCAAAAGGCAGGTGAGAAATAACATTGATTGGCCCATTACTTGACGAGCATGGTCACCTCACAAACAGGGACATGGACAAAGCAGAGAAGTTTAATGCTTTCTTTGCCTCAGTCTTCAACACCGATGATGGCCTCTGGGGGTCTCTGGGCTAGAGAACCATGACTACGAGAACGACAAACTCCCAACCAACCCCAAACTTGTGCGGGATTTGCTGCTCCAGCTGGATCCCTATAAGTCAATGGGGCCCAATGGGATTCATCCGAGGGTACTGAAAGAGCTGGCTGATGTCATAGCATGACCTCTCTCAATGATTTTTCAATGCTCTTGGGAATCTGGGGAGGTCGCAGTTGACTGGAAGCTGGCAAATGTTGTCCCAATCTTCAAGAAGGGCAACAGGGATGACCCTGGTAACTACAGGCCTGTCAGTCTCACTTCTGTGCCTGGCAAAATCACGGACAAGATTATTCTGGGAGTTATTGAAAAACACCTGAAAGACAACGCAGTCATTGGCCCCAGCCAGCACGGGTTCACGAGGGGAAAGTCCTGCTTGACTAACTTAATTTCCTTCTATGACATGGTTACCCACCTAGTTGACCAAGGGAAGCCGGTCGATGTAATCTTTTTGGACTTCAGTAAAGCCTTCGATACTGTCTCTCACAGTATCCTCCTGGACAAAATGTCCAGCATACAGCTGGATAAACACAGAATGCAATGGGTGAGCAATTGGCTGATGGGTCGGGCTCAAAGGGTTACAGTAAATGGGGTTACATCGGGCTGGCGACCAGTCACTAGTGGGGTTCCGCAGGGGTCCATCTTGGGGCCAGTGCTCTTCAATATCTTCATAAATGACTTGGATGCAGGACTTGAAGGTTTGTTATCAAAGTTTGCTGATGACACAAAACTGGGAGGAGCCATTGACACTCTCGAGGGCAGAGAGGCCCTGCAGAGAGATCTGGACAAATTAGAGAGCTGGGCAATCACCAACCGTATGAAGTTTAACAAGGGCAAGTGCCGGGTTTTGCACCTGGGACATGGCAACCCTGGATGTACATACAGACTGGGGAACGAGAGGCTGGAGAGCAGCCTCGCGGAGAGGGATCGCGGGGTTCTGGTCGACAGCAAGTTGAACATGAGCCAACAGTGTGCCCTGGCAGCCAAGAGGGCCAACTGTGTCCTGGGGTGCATCAAGCACTGTATTGCTAGCCGGTCGAGGGAGGTGATTGTCCCACTCCACTCTGCACTGGTGCCGCCTCATCTTGAGTACTGTGTGCAGTTTTGGGCCCCACAGTACAAAAAGGATACAAAGCTACTAGAGAGTGTCCAGAGGAGAGCCACGAAGATGGTGAAGGGTTTAGAGGGGAAGCCGTACGAGGAGCGGCTGAAGTCACTTGGTCTGTTCAGCCTGGAGAAGAGACTGAGGGGAGACCTCATCGCGGTCTACAGCTTCCTCACAAGGGAAGGAGGAGGGGCAGGCGCCGATCTCTTCTACCTGATGACCAACGATAGGACCCGAGGGAATGTCAGGAAGATATGCCAGGGACGTTTTAGGTTCGACATTAGGGAAAGGTTCTTCGCCCAAAGGGTAGTGGAGCATTGGAACAAGCTCCCCCGGGAGGTAGTCATGGCACCAAGCCTGACAACATTTAAGAGGCATTTGGACAATGCCCTCAGACATATGGTGTGATGTAGGAATAAGTGAGATAGTGTTTTACTTTGACGAGATGCAGCTGTGCCCTTGAGGCTTGTTACAGGTTCGCAGGAATGCAGCTGTGGCCTTGAGGCTTGTTACAAACAAGTTTGTGAAACTTAGAGGCAGAAAAATAAGGATGAGATTGGATTCATCCCTGAAAGAGGAATTCGCGCGCACCAGCTTGAAGAACCAATAAGTAACGCTGAAGAGACGCGTGGATGCAAGACAGTAGCCAATGAGATGGGTTTTGCTTGCTCGTGAACGCTAGATCATATTATAAAAGGGATAGATTGTAAAAATAAAGGGTCTTCGCTTGTCTTCGCCTGAACTCATATGCGGAGTTCGTGTCTCATTCCCTTCAAATGGTGACCCCGACGTGATCCAGAGGAGGCAGCGCTGCAAGTAGCGTCCAGAGGGAACCCCAGCTGAACGACTCAAGCTGACGGCAGGACCGCAGCTTTAATCCCTGGACATCACCTTAAGAAACAGGTGAGCAGCTGGGCAGTAATCATGGGAGCTAACATATCAGCTGAAGAAGAAGCTATAGTTAAACTTTTAACGCAGCTATAAGCGAAACGAGGAGTGAAGTATGACGCATATAAAATAAAATTATTACTGAAGTTTGTACAAACGCAAGGGGCTCCCTCTACAGTCTCTGCAGTATTTGATGTGAAAACTTGGGAACAGGCAGAGGAGATGACTTGGGAGGCGGCGTCCAGAGGGGACACCACCGCCACCGAAGTCATGACCACTTGGCGATTAGTGACTGAGACCTTGTGCTCATGGCAAGCTGAAAAAAAAAAAAGAAAAAAAAAAGGAAAAAAAAGAAAAAAAGAAAAAAAAAGAAAAAAGAAAAAAAAAAAAAAGAAAAAAAAAGAAAAAAGGTACAAAACGCAGTCGCTCAAGCAGCGCAGATAAGGAATGATGAACAGAGTGAAAGCAAGCCCCAAGACAAGGAAGCTCTTATAGACTTGGGGAAAATGAAAAGAATGAGAACTTGGGTGAAACAAACAAGGGAACAGGACTCAAGACCGCCTCCCCCAAGTTCCATTCCAATGAAATCCACTCCGTCCTGTCCCCCGTGTCCGATGCAGCCGCCCGCGCCGCAGGCTGTACCACAGCCTGAGCGAGCCTTCGACCCCCGGGATCGGTGGGAGCAGCTCCGTAGGGAAGCGCTGAAAGATGGAGAAACCGCGGGGTTCGCGTTTCCGGTGCGGGTACAAGATAACAGACCAAATGAATGGATCCCCTTTCAATGGGATCTGATTAAGGAATTAAGGAAAACCGTCACTGCATATGGTTTAAATACGCCGTTTTCTCCTTCACCTGCTCCTATGCCTTCAACACCTCTGCTAGACCTTCCGATCCCTGCAATCAGTACCCCTCCACTTCCCTGCCTGCCCGCCCCAGCCCCTGCCCCTGCTGCGTCGGCACTCGTACCGCCTTTCTCTACCTCTCCTGATGCCGTTACTCCACAAACCCATAATCAATTGCCGCCCGAGGAATGGGGGGCGTCAGCTGCCTGCTACAAGGTGGCAAAAGATTAGACACCAAGCATTGCAAGCGGGGGATACAGCTTTTTGTTCAGCGATAGCGTGTCCCATCATACGCAGCAATGCAAATGTCCCCGATGAGCATGAACCTTTTGTCTATAATGTTTTAAAAGATCTACAACAAACAGTTGCCGCACATGGACTGGGTTCTCCTTTTACACAATCCCTGCTACGGGGAATATTTACAAATGAAATAGTACCATTTGATATATGCACGCTTACTAATCTTATATTGACCCCAACGCAAAAGATGATCTTTGAAAGCACCTGGCGTACCGCCTGCCAAAACGCTACAATTGTTAATATGCAGCATCAACAAGGCGACCCTTTACAAGGGGCAGGACTCCCACAGCTTATGGGGGATCCGCCGTTAAATCACCCAACGTTACAGGCACGATTACGACCAGAGATATTAGCACAAGGCAGAGACCTTGCTTTACAGGCATTACTAAGAGTGCCAGATGCTGGAAGAGCGACAAAATCATTTACATTAATAAAGCAAGGAAGAGGAGAGGGATATGTCTCATTCTTAGATCGTCTTAAAGAGGCTTTGGAAAAACAAGTCAAAAATGCAGAAGCAAGAGAGGTCCTACTCCTAAAATTAGCCTTTGAAAATGCGAATACGGACTGTAAAAAAGTGCTTTTGCCTCTAAAAAAATCCCTCCTTAATGGACATGATAGAAGCCACCCAAAAGGTGGGGTCAATGTCCCATCATATGGAAACATTAGCTACAGCTTTTGCCACCACAATGAAAGTACAGAAATCATGTTTCTTCTGTGGAAAAACTGGACATTTTAAAAGAGATTGCCCACAGCTAAGAAAAAGAGATACGACGAGCTCTAAACAGATATGGACTTGAAATAGCCCCTGAAAAGGTGCAAAAACCCAGCCTTGGAAATATCTGGGCTGGAAAATCTTGCAACAAACAATTGAACCTGCAAAAACAAAAAGGGGGAACGCCAGGAGCCACTCCAGCAGACAGACTAAGTAAAGCCGTGTATGTGTTAAGCTACCTGAATATGTCTGAAAATAATATTCCAGTTATTATCTCTCATTTTCTGTCTCTTCAATCAAAAGATTTAACAGCCACACCACAGAAGGCCCGAGTTTTTACAAAATCGCTACAAACAGGTATTTGGGAAGGTCCTTTTGATCTACTAACCTGGGGCAGAGGGTATGCTTGTGTCTCAACAGATGTAGGACCTAAGTGGGTACCCGCAAGGTGCATAAGACCGGCTCTTGCATCGGATAACAAGAACGAACAGCAGAAGACACTGAACTCTGAGAAGACTGATGGGGAATGACTTATCAGATAACTCCAAATTAATCCATAAAGCAATCAAAGATTTGAAGTTAGCAAATTACAAGTCAGTGATGGATTTGGTTGGTTGAATCACTTACTAACAAGTTGGGGAATTGGTGGGTGGATAATGTCTCTAATCAAAATGGGTTTTTTCTTGTTACTAATATTTTGTGCTATAATAATGATAGTTTCTTGTCTAGTGTCTTGGGTATAGAAAATGCTATAGAATATGATTAAACAAGCTTTTGTGATAGAAAAACAAAAAGGGGGATTTGTAGGAATACGTGAGATTGTGTTTTACTTTGACGAGATGCAGCTGTGGCCTTGAGGCTTGTTACAAACAAGTTTGTGAAACTTAGAGGCAGAAAAATAAGGATGAGATTGGATACATCCCTGAAAGAGGAATTCACGTGCAACAGCTTGAAGAACCAATAAGTAACGCTGAAGAGACGCGTGGACGAAAGACCGTAGCCAATGAAATGGGTTTTGCTTGCTCGTGAACGCTAGATCATATTATAAAAGGGATAGATTGTAAAAATAAAGGGTCTTCGCCTGAACTCATATGCGGAGTCCGTGTCTCATTCCCTTCAGTGTGAATTTTGGGGTTGTCCTATGCAGGGACAGGAGTTGGACTTGATGATCCTTGTGGGTCCCTTCCAACTCAGGATATTCTATGATTCTATGATTCTACGATTTATGCAGCGCCTTTTCTCTCAGAAGGTCCCAGTGCCTGGTCATCAAAATCACTTCCCTAATCATGAGGATGCAGCCTTGATTTTTATCTGTGACCTGTGATGCTGCACAGCAAACAAGGAGACAAATCCCATGAATGCTAAAGCATTTTGTGCAATTCAATTTGCTTTTGTGAGCAAAATCTTCAGTTTCAAGCTTTGGTACAAAGTGGACTAGCACAGTTTAACTTGGAGTACTTCAGAAACATCATGATTACAATGGTGTGTCGTCCCTCTTAGAAAGTTAAGCTTGTACTTAAATATACAACTACCTCACTTAAGCTTTGCTATCAAGAAATGACCATCTAGTTGAGTCATTCATCTATGTCCTCTCCATGTCTTGGAATGAGGGAAGACTCACCAGGACATCAATAGTCTCAGCCTGAGGTCAATACCTAAGAGACCCGGCATGAAGAACACTCTACATTCATTCTCCATTGAATGTACAGGAAGGCAAGCCAAATGAATTATTCAAACACCCAACTTTTAGAGGTATAAAATCAGTTGAACTGGGTCTTACCTTAGTCAACAATATAACTTTCAGAATCCCTGTTTATTGACTGCAGATCATATATAGGATACTTTCTATAGATACACACACACGTCTTCATGTGTTTATATTTATTTATGCAGAGATTTGTAGCAATTACAAATGTATGTGCCTAAGGTATTTAAGAAAGTACTTAAGAAGAGCGCTTCACAGAGATGACTAAATTTGGCAAACCTGAAACTTGTCTCAAGTTTCCTATCTATCTGGTGAAAAAATGTATGCAAATCAATGACTAAAGGGGAAAAAAAAGGAAAAAAAAAAAAAGAAAAAAAACAACAAAACAAACAAAAATCCCCTGAAAACCGTAACATGACATGAAAAATATATATTTGCAATTATAGATACCCATTTCTTAGCTAGATATAATTGGCTGAAGTATTAAGCATAAACAGCTGAAGTGAATGTGTAATCTTTTCAGAACTTATATTTTATAATGAAGGCTTTTGCAGAGATTATTGTCTTCATCAGAGCTGCTTCTATTGCTCAAGGAAAAGTATGTGCTTTATGAAAGAAAAAATCCAAACACAATAAGGATCTTGAAGCTGAATGTTGTTTCCATTGAACTGTGAACTTGAGGTTGTATGTAACTTTTACACTGACTTGACTGTAGTTGTCACATGAACTTCCCATTTTGTAGAAATATTAGAACATGGGGAAAGACACTGATAACACCTCTGTGCCTGAAGGAAGAAGGCAGGCTGCATATAGTAAGTTTGCTTTCTTTGGTGGGGGAAAAAAAAAAAAAAAAGGAAAGCAAGCATAAGCAGAGGTAAAAGTACTTATTTTATTAAAATAACAGGCAACTTGAATAGTTTTTATTTTGAAAACAGAAAGCTGAATCTTCTGGATTTTTTACTACAAGAAAACACTTCCTATGGAAATTTCCATTTTACAGATTTATTTTATATATATATAGATACAGATAGACATACAAACATGCATCTTTAACAGTCAAGTAGTGAAAAAGAAGTAACCAACTCAGCTAACAATCATCACTTAATGTTTTCTAACCACTGTACCCTACAAGGGGTCACTGGAAAATTCCTATACAAGGAGTTCTTTAGTGGCTAAGAAAGCCTTTTTTTAAAAAAAAAAGTCACCCACAGCAAGGATGTGGGAAGGAATGGAGAATGGTGAGGCTGAAGCCAGGGGCAGGATGGTAATTTATATTATAGGTATGTTTACATTATAAACTGGCACAGAATCCTGAGACAGCCTTTCTGAGGCTACCATTGATGGTCTGCCTGAATCCCTGCTGTGATCTCCCAGTAATCCCAGAAGTGTAACAGTTCAAAATATTTTTATAGTATACCTGCACTACTAATGTAGCATATCCAGGATTGTTCTTTGGCACTGACTTGCATAAGAATGGAGCAGTCATCATGTGAAAGGCTCCGTAATGCTTTAGAGCAGGGTGTCATCCTGAGATTGCTTACTTGAGAAGGAATTCTTTGGAGGAAACCATCCCATGAACATTAATTAAGTTCAAGTGTTTGTGTATCTGGCACTGTTTAATTTACTATAGTAGACTTAGACTTTAGGACTGTTCTACTAATGCAGCAGAAATGGGAATCATTAGAGCTCATAGTTAAATTGTGACCTGGACCAAACCACTCAGGAAAAATTCTTGATGTTAGATGTCAGTACGAGAAATGGTGATGAGACCTGTTCAGATTGCAGGGGGACTGATGGAAAGGGAACCATGTGTTCCAGACATTCATCCCATTTTCAGCAGACTTCTTGACAGTAAGTTCAGATAAATGTAATGAAGGCTATGTAGAGGAAGAAGAAAAATGGAAGTTTTGAGCCTTGGGGCTTTTTTGCTGTCCAAAGAAAGCTGAGAGAGAGAAGGGCAAAGCAAGCAGGAAATTCAGAAAGTACAGAGGGCAGGAAACTGATTTGAGGAAGCTGGGTTTTGCCAGAACGTGACATTTCCTGATCAGCTTCATGTCATGATTTGAGGGGTAGAAAGAGCCCCAGACTCACATTGCAATCTTTTTGAAATGCACTTGGTCTAATCAGAACCAAATTTTAGGGCTTGTTGATAAACAATTTACCAGCAGCTCTTTTCCAGCCCAGCAACCATTAAGACAAAAAAATTGGAACTAGAAGGGGTAAGAAGCAGGAAGAAGAAAGCACAGTTCACAGGCAACACTGAGAACAGGACATATTGTTCTGCTGATTGTTCCTTTAAGCATGGATAATCATGTACAATGATGTATTCACTTTAAGAGGATTCTCCATGTGGAAAATGTTCTTGAAAGGTTTAAACACTGTGAATGATCCAAAACTCGTCATAGTGTCATGGGAACAGGGGCAACGTAGAAAACAGCTATAAAAAAAGAGAAAGCAAGAGGGAGATAGTGAAGGAGGAGAGAGCTTTGCAATTTGATGCAGACACGATTAAGGATATTCTCGTAGGGCCAAACAGCCTTGACTGATGCAGTGAAAGTTAAGCTGTCTTTCGGACAGGGGAAAGCATCTTTCAGGATGCTCTCTTTGAGTGATTAAAAGTCTGTCTAAGCTGGGGTGGGTGCAAATATGAGAAGTGAAAACTCCCAGGAGGAAAACTAGCAAACTAATTTGTGCTATTTAGGAGAGGTCCTGTGGAGGAGATGCAAATGATTTCCAATGTATATAGATCATAAAGCTCCCGGAAAGTGACAAGTACAGTTCAGTTAAATACTTTCTCTGTAGCTTTCTCCAACACTCTTCTCCCCTCTCTCTTCCTCCTCCTTTTTTCTAATCCCCTCTTCCCCCCCTCCCCCCCCTTTTTTTTTCCCCTTTTCTTTTCTTTCTTTCTCTATCTGATATCAGTCTGGGCAGAATCAGGCATGACAGCAGCAGTCCTATGCAGAAGCCAGAGACAGTGAGGAGAGAAGCACTATGACATGAGTGCATGAACAGCCTAAACCAAGGATGCTCAAATGGCATTCAGAAGACAGTGCTTTTCATGACCACCTATGCTTGAGGAGGTCATCACTTGTCTCAGGAAGATATATTTTATATTCTTTGCACAGATTGTTTCTCCTCAGCTGGGTTGGGTTGGGAGGAATTTCTTGCATCCTCTCTGAAAGCAAAAATCATCCTGTTATTTTTAAATCAGATCCCTGGCCTAGGAAACTACAGACCAATTGGTCTAGAGTCAATAGTGAGCAAGGTTTTAGAATATACTTTGAAAGAAAAAAATATTAAATATAGAAAGATAAGAAAGATAAAATAGATGGGTTTACCAAAGATAAACTGCCAAACTGAACTGATGCCATTCCATGATAAGATAACTGATTTTCCAGACAAGTGAAATTTAATAAATCTAATTTGCCTGGAGTTCAAGAAAACATTTAATATGGTCCATGCTAGAAATTATTATTGAAGCTAGAGGGGATGGGAATTAGTTGAGGAGCTAGCTGAGGAACTATAAATGTGTAAGGAGCTGGCTGGTGGATTATTAGGGAAGAGGAACACTATTCTTGATCAGATGATAGGCTAGAACCACTGTTCCCTTTTCATTACTTGGAAATGGGAGTACGTTATTTCAGACTGCTGGTGACACAAAGCCAGACACTTTGTCAACACAGAGGGGAATCAGGATACTGCAGGAAAGGAGCAGACTGAGGAATTAAGTAATAGAACTAGAAAGAAGTGTATTAGGAAAAGTACAATGTCTTGTACTGAGACACAAATCATCTCATTTGTGCTGTATGTTCAAAGCTCTTGAACTGGGAATAACAGAAGAGGGAAGAAACAAGAGGATATAAACTGTTCATATTAGCCAATCAGAAGTTCTTGATCACCAATGTGAAGTGTTAATAACAGTAATAATAATAATAACAATAACAATAACAATAACAATAATAATTCTATTCAAAGGAAGCATGACTGTAATTTTACAAACCAATTGGTGACTTCAAGCAGTGTCCCCCATTCTGGTTCAAAAAAGGTATTAGGAAAAGTCAGCTTAGATTGGACTAGAACAGTGATTTGGGAGTGAAGAATCCATTCTTTGAGAGAGGAGTAAGACAGCTTGTCTGATTTAACCTGGGAAAATAAGGGTTGAATAAATGTATAATTTTTCTCTATAAAAACATTGAGGTGAGAATATTGGAACTGTTAAGGAGATGTTATGCAAGCTAGAGCCAGTGTTGCTGCAAGAAAATGATCATATTAATTTATTCATAAACAGTAAGGCTGAAGATTAGCTTTCCAGAAGGAGAAACAAGATTCTCCAGCATGAATGGCTGCAGAGATTTGGGATTATGAAACTGAAGTTTCCTACCTCAAACATAGGAACAGCCCTGATAACTTGTGGTGATAAATGATCTGTCCCCTACTTGTAGCTTACTTTGCTGGTACATTACACGTTCAATGTTTTGTAGCTAGTGGACCCCCACAGGAAAGAAGCTGGACAAGAAGCACATTGCTATGTTAGTATACAGTCAGTGTTTCTTCTGGAAGCTGTGTATATGGGCTTACAGATGAAAATTCACCCCAAGACAACTCATTGTAACCACCTGTCTTCACTCTCCTGGCACTGTTACCACACCTGCAGACAGGTTCTGGAAATAAAATTTGTAATTGTTACATACTGCATATAAACAGCTGGAGTCCTTTCCTCTGCTCTACTCTGAAGCAATGAAATCACAAGAAAATTACATTGGGTTTGAATCATTTTCACCAGTTAGCAAAAGAAAAATATAAAATGGAGAAGCTGAGACACAAAACTGAAATACACTCAGACGTTGTAGAAGTTGTAGGGGACAGAAAAAAAAAGAAATAAAAATATTTTGTATCAAACTGAGAAAAAAAAAAAAAGACAAATGAAGGTTTAGTTAATCTTTACCTTAGGGAATAATCTCAATGCTAGTGATTTCAGACTATAAACTTTTTTGGGATAAGAAACTAGTCAAACACACAAGTTCAAATCTCTGTTTCCTTTCAGCCTTCCTGTGTGACTCCAGGCAAGCTGCTGAAGGTAAGGTACAAAGTGAACCCATTGGACCCTCCAGCTTCAGCACTGGACTATCTCTGATAAATCTCATGCCTCTTTCCAGCAAAGTGATTCGTAAGCCAAGTTTGAGATCTGCAGACTATCAGTGCAGGGATTTTACATGTAGCGATTTAGAAAGCCCACGTGTTGAGCAGGCAGCAGGGCAGAGCTAGTCAACAGACAAAACTAACTCCAGGAATGTATCTGAACTCTCCTCCCTCTCCAAGGTGAAAAATGTCTGAATTAACACTTCACATCAGCAATCTGTCCAAGACTGGAAGACTGGTATATCTCCTGATAGAAGATGGCTGATGGAGAACCTGGTGCATTGATACAATCTGTCCCCTACCACAAGATAAAAGTCCACAGCTAGTCAACACAAAGCACCACAAAGACCAATAGACCTCTACTAAATCCTGCTCAAAGGGTGTTGATAGATTAACTTTGCACTCTTAGGCCTTATGCTAGATGAACTGTTGACTACAGTTCTAACTTTAGGCCAGATCTGTGATCTTCTACAGGTGGGATAGAACCAGCTGCAAAATATAAATCTGTCACTTGTCTACTCCAAGTTGAAACAAATGGATTATGTGTCCTCACCTGATCTACATCGAACTTGTACTGCTGCATAATGAAGGAGGTACAGTCATTAAAGACAGTGGAACTACCAGCCTGAAAACAGATCATTTTTTGGAGGTGGCAATGACACAACCTTTGCATGCTCACCTTTTGGCTAATGAACACACACAGAGTATGGGATCCTTAGCCAAAAGGAAGACTAATGTACATCATCCACTCTGTGAAGAATTCCTTAAACACCACATTGTTTAGTCAAGTCAATTATGGCGCAGGGGAGTTGGTCCACTCTCACTGCAGTTAAGAAAACAAACATGGAGGCAGCAAAAAGATAATTCAGAGTGAGCGTAACTCTATTTTACGTTACACGGTTTATAAAACCCGTAAATTATATACCCTCAGATTCTAGAAATAAGCCAATGCTGGAGAATTCTGAATTCCTTTCTTTATCTTGGGGACATAAATCCTTTTCTGATACTGGAAAACATTTCAGCCTTAGTCTCCTTGCACTTCACCCTCTTACTCAGAAGAGCAGAAGAAGAAAAAAGACCCTATTTCATAAAGATGTTGTGTAGAGAAGTATATAAACTATTGAGATCTGTTCTGATACAGAGAGGTCATATATGTGTGTGTGTCTGCATCAGAGGTAGCTAGCTAGAATTGATTGCTACATGAATAAACATTTACAGCTTCAGGCCCTGCAGCAGTAATGTCCTCTCTCTCATCTCGTCTCTGAGTTTCTAAACAGTCATGTCCTGCATGACTCTTTGCAGACTGTATATTGGAAAGGGCAAACTCTTGCTATTCTTCTGTGCTGTACACTAAGCCCTTTCTGCCCCCATTACTGTTTGATCTTTTACAAGGTTATCCTGCTATGAATTATAGGATATAATTAAGGAAGATGGTTTTAATCCTTCTCTTTGTAAATGTACAATCTATTTATACAAGACCCAGCTACATGATATTGTGAATATTGTGCAGTCTATAGCTGAGGGAGACCAAACCAATTTCTCTGGATAGAATAAATCCTCCTTACCCACACCCTTCAAACTTCAAACCAAACTTCATCCAAACATCCTTTTCTCCAATTTAGAAAAAGCTTCATTCATTTTTAATGTTCATTTTCATGTGAAAATGCTGTGAAATAGATTGTTCTCATGGTATTTTCAACCATGACCTGAATCAGAAAGTACCAGAAATACCATGAGGAAACTCACTCCTAGACTGATCTCTGGGCAAGCTTGCCTGGAGAAATTAATGAATGAAATTCATGCGAGATTTCTGGGAGAGTCCACAAATGCAAGGGTTCACTTTAAGGGGTAACTACAAAGGCCTGGGCAAGACATAACAATAAGAGGTTACACCAGAAAACATAAATCATTGGCCTTTTAAGCAAAGCGTGACTGAGCTAATCTAATTTGAAAGACTTCAGATAGTGGCACTAGTTGTGCCTAGATTGCTGAACAAGGGCTGTGCTCCACACCGTTTTGTCCCTGAGTGTCCACACTGAAGGATGCATTGCAGAGTTTCTATAGTCAGTCTAGTCCTGCCTTGTGCTGGGGTTTTATTCCATGGAATCTAAGGCACTTGGGGGGATGACACATGCCCTAGCCTCATCCTGACAAGTAGTCAGTGTATGGTCAAAGTGTGCACTTCAGCACAGTTGTTCCTTCATCCTCCAGTTTATATAGACATTACAGTAACACTTTAATATAACTTTTAGCTTCTTGCAGTAACATTGACCTTCTCCCTAGTAACAAGCAATAGGACGAGAGGAAACCGCCTCAAGCTGTGCCAGGGGAAGTTTAGGTTGGATATCAGGAAAAACTTCTTCACCGAAAGGGTAGTCAGGCATTGGAACAGGCTGCCCAGGGAAGTGGCTGAGTCTCCATCCCTGGAGGTATTTAAAAGGCGGGTAGATGTGGTGCTTAGGGACATGGTTTAATGGTGGACTTGACAGTGATTGATAGGTTAACGGTTGGACTCAATGATCTTAAGGGTCTTTTCCAACCTTAATGATTCTATGATTCTATGATTTAGAAGCATCGTCCCCATGCTAGGCATTATAAAACCATGGGAAGAAAGAACTGTGCCCCTAGAACTTCAGTTTGACATAAGAAAAGGGTAACGCTAAGATGGAAGCAGAGCAGTGGAAAGTGGTTTTGTATCCTAGCCTTGGCATCTTGCCCAGACCATTCAACAGCTCTATTTGAACCTATTGTCTATGTTATTCTTTGCTATCTGCACTACTATGTAAAGATGAGGGCTGGGAGTGCCTAGGCCTTCAGCAGCATGGTTCTTCAGCCAGGGCTGCAGTGATCCCATCTCTGATATACACTGGAGTGCAGAGTGATTTATAAAATACACACACATTACTATGCTACACATTCCCACAGATCAAAGAAAATTTGTCCAGGGTCTCCAGAACCCTCTGACACCATTGGATGACAGACTGAATCTGGAGATTTGTACAGCTATAAACTGTTGTGCTCCTGCTCAAGCCATGATGGAGAACATCTATGGACAGGGACAGGTTGGCTGGGGACTGATATGCTACTGGTGAATGCTGAAAATCTGCTGGAGCAGGGAAGGGTGATGTAGTGACCTCTACATACCTAAATCCTATAAAAATGAAGTCTGGGATAAGTCCAGAGAGACACAGTTGATTCTGACAGAATTATTCTGGATGCATAGCCATGTAACTGAAAGCACAAATTGGTCTGACTCAAACTGCTTTGGGATGAAAGCTACTATTTAAATGGAAGATGCTATTATTATTATTATTATTATTATTATTATTATTATTATTATTATTATTATTATTATTATTATTTCCCTTCTAGGGCTAGTGAAGCCCGTAACTTTCATCTTCAAGTAGAAGGGGAGGGTGGAAAGAGAGTGATCTTTTTTTTCTTTAATGATAGAAAAAAAAAATTAAACAAGATGTAAGGGTGCCATTCAAAATAAATGTCAGTGGGAAAGTAAAGAAAAAAAAAAGAAAAGAAAAAGGAAAGGGAAAAAGCAGAAACAAACAAACAAGCAAAACTGAAGTAGATTTGACCTCAAAGGAGCTGAAATTGAGTTAAAGTTTACTACTGAAGTTAGGTTTCCCTTGGGGGGTAGGCTGCCATTTAAGCTATTTCTTCTCTTTTACTTGTACAATATAATTCCCCTAATACAGAGCTATAGGTCAAAAAAGAGCTCTACTACAGCTGGGCTCCAATTTCCATTTACTAGCAAGAAAAATCTCCTCTTGTATAAAACAGCTTAGTATTATTTTGTGGAAGAATTATCTCCTAAATGCTACCTTACAGAAGAAGAAGGTAACGTGTATCCTGGTAGTCTGAAGCAAAATCTACTTCTTCAGTGCAATAGCTCTTGACAGATTGTTCTCCCGAGTCTGCTACTGACTCACTGTGTGCCTCTTTGCATTTTGTGCTTAAAAAAGGTGTTCTCAGTGTATCCAGTTAATTTTTAGGTGGTGACTGTTATTTTTATTTTCTCTTCACCTTTTCTTGAATTACATTCTCTCTCTCCTTCTCACCCCTCCCTTCACCCACAGTCATACACAAAATCATCGCTTCCGTTGAGATGAAAACCCACACAGACTGACGACTGATTGGACTGTGCCAGAGGCATAATTAAGCAGCTTTTAGACTTGACACTGATAATGAAAGAAAGGAGCAAACTGACACTAATCAAACAAACAAATAAACAAAAATACACTGGAAAAGTCCATGTATATGCTTTCTCTCAGCTATGGTACTTGACAGTGCTACTTGTAGCAGCAGGTGATAAGGAAGCTTCAGACAGAAGACTGATTTTTAAGTTGATGATGCCCCTTTAAAGACACACAGGGAGACTATATACCCCACTGCTGGCATCAAGCTTCATTTTTCCCTGCCTTCCCTTCTCTGAAAACCAGCTTGCTGCTGCCACAGCATAACCCCTGGCAGAGCCTCTGTTAGTGAAGGAAGCTAACTTCAGACTCTGGTGTTGCTTGTTGAGGCTGAGAGAATGTGATCTGTCAGTAAGGAGAAGGAGGGTTGAGCCAGAGATGGGTTTTGTGCTGTCTGGGAGTGCTGGAGGGTTTTTGATATGGAAGCAACAGCCCTGAATTCCTTGCATCCCAGAAGGAGCTTGAGACTGAATTTAAAAGGTATATTTATAATCACCCCTTGCTGTGTTTCAATACTTGTTGGAAAAGGAATGTTTCTGAAATGTCCACACTCTACACGTGAAACTATTCTGGCCTGTATCTATCTACTTGAAAGCTTAAGTGCATCTCATTTGTCTTCTTTTGGGTTGACCCTTTTCTTCTTTTGCTAAGATTTCCTTAAAAGGTTGGCATGGGCATGTTAAAACCAAAAGAGTATATTTTTTATTTATGTAACAGCTAAAGAGCCAGGGTTTCTGTTTCTCAGACTCAGTTTTTCATTGAAGCATTTTTTAGTGCTCTGTTATTCCTACTATCTATTGCTTTTCTGGTTAAGCCAACATATCATTCCAACTGGAGGATCAGAAATCCTGCAATTTTGAACAGAGGACTACAAAATCACAAAGTCTTATGCTGAAGAGTCAAGAAGGTGAGATGAGAACAAAAAAAGTATTGCTTAGCTTTCTTTCTGCCTCTCTCTGTAAACATCCTATGTTCTCACAGCATTTCAATATAGGCCTTGGGAAACGAACAGAAATGAACCTCTCTCGATATCCCATTTACCTGGAAACCAGCCAGATTTCTAAATCCTGACTGTTCTTGCTATCAGATTGTTTGTCTGTGTAACGGGGGCAATATTAACAATGAACTCATGATCATCCCCAGCAGTCAGGATGTGATGGATCCACCAGCTGCCTAGAGCTGGTGGTGCAATAAGCATTCCCCTCCTTCAGCGTAAGATAGGTGGGTCTGACTGCAGCTGGAATGCTCTGATAGCTGCCAGCTAATGACAGTCCTGCTTGTGTACATTACCTTCTTCCTTGCAACTTTTCTATTTACCTTGGTAAAAGGAGGCAGCTGGAAGAAGGCTTAATTTGATGTTCTGTTTACAATTTCAAAAGACATCACAGTAGTACCAATGCAACAAGTATGATTTTGCACGTCACTGGAGATCAGATTTACAACTACCAAAGCCACTAGTACTGAGAGGTAAAGCACATGCTAAGCACTGGGTTGTCACCTTCCTGAGACACAGAAAACATTTCTCATCCATCTGAGGTTTACACTAATTGAAATCACAAATACACTTCTCCTTTTGTTATGCTATTTTGATTATCAGTGAGGACTTGAAACAGGCAAATAGAAAATTCAAACCTCTCTATCCTGTACTAAAAGACTTCAAGGTGTACTGCCATTACAAACTTCAAAGTAAAATAAAAGTTAAAAGGCTGCCCATGTTGAGATGATTCAGCAGCATAGCATGTGCATGAGGGCACCATAAGGCATCTGGGTAGAATTCAAGCCTGTGGCCAAGGTTCAGTGCTTAGGTTTGTGCCATATCTGATCATAGAATCATAGAATCATAGAATCAAAGAATCGTTAAGGTTGGAAAAGACCCTTAAGATCATCGAGTCCAACTGTTAACCTATCACTGTCAAGTCCACCATTAAACCCTGTCCTCAAGCACCACGTCTACCCGCCTTTTAAATACCTCCAGGGATGGAGATTCAACCACTTCCCTGGGCAGCCTGTTCCAATGCCTGACTACCCTTTCGGTGAAGAAGTTTTTCCTGATATCCAACCTAAACTTCCCCTGGCACAGCTTGAGGCCGTTTCCTCTCGTCCTATCACTCGTTACTAGGGAGAAGAGACCGACCCCCACCTCGCTACAACCTCCTTTCAGGTAGTTGTAGAGAGCGATAAGGTCTCCCCTCAGCCTCCTCTTCTCCAGACTAAACAACCCCAGCTCCCTCAGCCGCTCCTCATAAGACTTGTGCTCTAGACCCTTCACCAGCTTCATTGCCCTTCTCTGGACACGCTCCAGCACCTCAATGTCCTTCTTGTAGTGAGGGGCCCAAAACTGAACACAGTACTCGAGGTGCAGCCTCACCAGTGCCGAGTACAGGGGCACTATCACCTCCCTGGTCCTGCTGGCCACACTATTCCTGATACAAGCCAGGATGCCATTGGCCCTCTTGGCCACCTGAGCACACTGCTGGCTCATGTTCAGGTGGCTGTCAGCCAACACCCCCAGGTCCTTTTCCGCCAGGCAGCTCTCCAGCCGCTCCTCCCCAAGCCTGTAGCGTTGCATGGGGTTGTTGTGACCCAAGTGCAGGACCCAGCACTTAGCCTTGTTGAATCTCATACAGTTGGCCTTGGCCCATCGATCCAGCCTGTCCAGGTCCCTCTGTAGGGCCTTCCTACCCTCCAGCAGATCAACATTTCCACCCAGCTTGGTGTCATCTGCAAACTTCCTGAGGGTGCACTCAATCCCCTCATCCAGATCATTGATCTTACATCTGAAGTGCAGGTAAAAACCAGCCCGAACAGCTGGTGATTCAATATATGCTTGATTTGGGCAGAATCCGAGAACCTTTAAAGTAAGTTTGCTGAGGTGATCACTGAACAATCTACAAATTTTTGCAAGGAATCTTACAATAAGGCCAGCATGTTTTCTGAAATTTCTGATATTTCATTTTCCAATACTGGGGTTTTTAAAATGTTTTAATGTTTTTATGTTTTTCAGTATTTGCTGTTTTGATCCAAGCTGGTAGTTAGCAGTCAAAACCCACAAACAGTCATGACATTTTCTGTGAACCTCATCAAGTTTCTCATTTCCAGACTTAGGGCAAAAGTGCTTTTTGCTTGTTGGTTCTTCTCAAAGCTGACACCAATTGAGAATAATAGCTGGAGCACAGGGATTCAAAACATAGACCAGAGAGTGGTTCCTCCCACAGTTCAGAGTTATACTCTGGGACTCAGTACCATAAAGTATTGTGGACATTGAAAGTTTTCATGACTTCAAAAGGCAACAGGGAAAAATGCTGGAAGAAAAATCCACTGAAGACTATGAAATATGGAGATTCCATATTTGACTGTACAGGTCCCAGAGCTGCAACTTATTAAGGTCTGAGAGAGTATGCAGAAGAAGTATCAGTCACTACCTGACTTGTTATACTCTTTCTTAGGTATCCTTTATTGATCTCTGTCATGGACAAAACTTCAATCTGACCCAGTAAGTCAGTTCTCCTGCACTTGTATCACCAAGTGGAAAAAAAAAAAAAAGAGAGAGACAAAAATTACTCCAATTGTGCTTACAGCCTGGGGTAGGAAATTAACCTTGATTTTTTGAGTTGTAACCATGTTCCAAAGCAAAGGACGACACCTCATTGCTCATGATTCGTGCTAACAGACTGATGGAGTCAATACAGGTACACTGTTGACCAATTTGTCTTTGTCACACAAGAAAGGGCAACAAGATGTCCTGGTTTCAGCTGGGATAGAGTTAATTTTCTTCCTAGTAGCTGGTATAGTGCTGTGTTTTGGATTTAGGATGAGAAGAATGTTGAGAACACACTGATGTTTTAGTTGTTGCTAAGTAGTGCTTACACTAGTCAAGGACTTTTCAGCTTCCCATGCTCGGCCTGGTGCACAAGAAGCTGGGAGGGGGCACAGCCAGGACAGCTGACCCAGACTGGCCAAAGGGCTATTCCATACCATATGATGTCAAGCTCAGTATATAAACTGGGGGAGTTGGCCGGGGGGCAGTGATTGCTGCTCGGGGATGGGATGGGCATCGGTCGGCAGGTGGTGAGCAATTGTATAGTGTATCACTTGCTTTGTATATTATTATTGCATTATTATAATATTATTATTATCATTATTACTACTACTACTACTATTACTACTATTCTATTTTATTTTACTTCAATTATTAAACTGTTCTTATCTCAACCCATGAGTTTTCTCCCTTTTACCCTTCCTATTCTCTCCCCCATCCCACCAGGGGGTGGGGGAGTGAGCGAGCGGCTGATTAGTGCTTAGTTGCTGGCTGGGGTTAAACCATGACACAAGATCAAGACCTTCAATGTTTACTAAGGTTCCCAAGCCTTTCAGGTGACCTACTTCCATGTGGTGATTTATGGTTTCCCAATGTAACCAAGTGGAATTTTAGGCGTTTGATTAACTTTCCTTTTAGATTTTTGCCTTTCTTTGATCATGAAACTCAGAACAAACCCTGTGAGCAGTGAGAGGGAGAGGGTGAGGCAGAAAGGAAGGGAGGAGCCCCAGGCAGCACCAAAAAGAGTCAGTCTCATTCCTTTGGTTCCTCCGACCCCAGTCCACCCAGCCTTAACTGTGTAGATTTGTATTTGAAAGGAAAGCAGCAAACAGCTACTTCTTGGCTCCTATTTGCATGAGCACAAAATATTCTATGTTGCTTTTTTAGGAGGACCTTGTTTTACATGGGATTTTAATACAAGTGTCCCACAAGGTCGAAAATAGTGACCCTTTGAAATGAAAAGATTAACACTTTTATAGATAGAATAGCAACTTGCAGTGGAGCATGAGAATTCTATCTTGGTTTTTTTTTTTTTTCTTTATAACAAATAAGGTTTATGAATTGCAAAGAGGAGACTGCCCCATTAAAAAACTGTCTTTTAGAGTATTTTCCAATTTAAAGCTGCATGCAAGTAGCACTCAGGATCATCCAAGAAAAGTCTGACTCACTAGTTTTTCAATTTAGTTTGTTAATAGCCTGCCTTTCATAAAAGCATCAAGCACAATAACAAAAATACCTAAATCAATAGGATGATGCAGCAATGCCTCAAAGAGATGATATTTTTGAAATAAATATATACCATTCAGCCTGGCCTGTTTGACACCAAATTTATATACTCAATAAGAAAGCATAATTAATGGTTCCAAACTGTATTTTCTTTCACCTATTTCACGTCTCAAGAAGGTGAGGGTTTTGTCAAAAAGAGGGGAGGAGGAAGAATGGAGAAAGTGTTCCATTCATAAATGAAATGAACCCATTAAAAATTACTCTCTCCCCAGCTCCCTACCAATGTCTCCTGGGGAGTGGTATGTATTTTATTAAGAAACAGAAGCGTGGAACGTGCTTGCATTTCACAAGATCTGTAGCCAGGTGATTTATCTTCTCTCTTTTCCCCTGCCGACTCCCTGGACATTCACTAATTTTGAGGGAACAAAGGAGATGAACTACGAGCCCCGATTTCCTATTGATGTCGATGCATCTGTACTAGGGTCCACCCTATCTATCTACCCACCCCTCTGTCCACCATGTGGACCTGTAATCAAATTTAATTAGCTACTTTTTGATTTTCAATGTTATCTAAAGACTTCTAAAAAATGAAGCAGGGTGTCCCGTGCGATTTGGAGAAGGAAAAAGTGTTGGGTATGGGACTGCTTTTTGAATCAAAAGCAGTTTGGTGCTTAATTGACTTGAAGGGTTTTGCAAGTCTCCCTGTCCAATGGGGAGGAAACTGGAGGGGGAAAAGTGTATTGACATTGTGTGTCTTCAGGCAGCTCAACTAAGAGCCTCAGTTAGTGTCAAGTCTTCCTTTTTAAACAAAGGAAAGAGATCAGAGTTAAAGTCATTGACTGAATAGCAGAAGGGGTTAAAGTATTTTTGCCCTCCAACTCTTTACTTCCTTTCTACCAGATGATTGTCCCTCCTGTAGCAAGGTCAGACAATACAGTCAATTCCTGGCCACACTAAGAGCCGCTGTGGGTTTCACAGGAGTTGCCACATGCCTGCAGTGTTTCTTTAAGCCAAGCACGGAACTGTGAGTTGGAGGACAGAGCAGCAGGCTCATCCTCCCTTCTCTCTACTCTCTTATGGTGGCAGAAGAGTAGGGTTGATAGACATGAAGGGACAATGATGAGGTGCATGAATCATCTAAGTGAGGTTTTCCCTTGCTGCCTGTGACTATTTTTTTGCCTGTGCCTAGAACATTTTTTTTTTCTCTTTGCTATACCCTCTTATTAATTCCTACTTTAAATTCATATGAAGCTCTTTTAGGCCATGGGTTGACTCATATCCTGTCTGGGTACACACAAACTTTGTAATGGAAACTTACCCCTGGGTTAATAACTGCATAACTAGTGTTCCCAAACAGGTGAAGCAATAGAGGGCTATTTTAGGAATAGTTAGGCAGTTGTGAGGCTATGATGGATAATTCCACAAGCACCCTTTAAAAATTGCTCCTGGAAGGATAGGAAGAAATGACCATGGGATGTTAAAATACTGATCTGGAACTACCTAAACTCTTTTTTGACCAGAGCACCAAAAACATCAGTTCTGAGGTCAGTACCAGGAAATAGCCACCAGTGTTCCTGATAGGAAGACAGTAATTTATTATGTTATTTTGCTCTTCCAGTCACAATTATGATTCCTACTTCACTTCTCACTGGGAGCATTTCTGTGAAGTAGATTTGACAAGTTGGCCCTCCTACGTTTAAGACGGGAGCCTAAGATTTTAATGCATATGTTATATACTGTTTTGTGTCTGTCATGGTTTAACCCCTGCCAGCAACTAAGCACCACACAGCCACTCCCTCACTCCCCCCTGGTGGGATGGGGGAGAGAATCGGAAGAGTAAAAGGGAGAAAACTCATGGGTTGAGATAAAGACAGTTTAATAGGTAAAGCAAAAGCCGAGTGCACAAGCAAAGCAAAGCAATTCATTCATTCATTACTTCCCATCGGCAGGCAGGTGTTCAGCCATCCAGGGCTCCATCATCCGTAATAGTCACTTGGGAAGACAAACGCCATCATTCTGAACGTCCCCCCCTTCCTCCTTCTTCCCCCAGCTTATATACTGAGCATGATGTCACATGGTATGGAATAGCCCTTTGGCCAGTCTGGGTCAGCTGTCCTGGCTGTGCTCCCTCCCAGCTTCTTGTGTACCTGGCAGAGCATGGGAAGCTGAAAAGTCCTTGACCAGTGTAAACTCTACTCAGCAAGAACCAAAACATCAGTGTGTTATCAACATTATTCTCATCCTAAATCCAAAACACAGCACTCTACCATCTACTAAGAAGAAAATTAACTCTGTCCCAGCTGAATCCAGGACAGTGTCCCATATGCTCAGATTTTTGCTGTGTGCTGTCATTCTGTGCTACACATTTGTGACAGGTGGAAATCCAAGACACCCTAAAGGGTACTACACTTATGAAGCATCCAAGATGTGGAACAGATAGCAACAGAAAACAGGAAATAAGAGGGACCTGAAGAAGTTAATGTGAAATGTAGCCACTTTTAGAGTAATGCAAAGTAACAGTTTGACAGCTAAAAGCTACCTAGCAGTTAATAATCCTATTTTCATCTAAGTTGCTTATTGCTATTTTCAAATTCCAACTAAGCAAACACAATAAACAGTCTTATGTTGCATGTACAGTAAGAATCTGCTTTAGTCAAGGAAAACTGAGACACTGAAACATTCACGAATCCTTTGTGGAGAAAAGGATAAAATCTAAGAGGCTTAAGTCCTAGTCCTTTCCATGAAGCATGGCACTGGTCTGCATTTTGTGGTCAGAAATCATAGCATAATAAGATAAATCTGACTTCTGATTCACTTTTCATTCATCCTGAAAAACAAACAAATAAGCAGAAAAGCCCAGTGTTCCCAGAGGCTTGTGTCTGAGGAAAAATTAAACAATCAGAAAAAGAAAAGAAAGAAGGTCTTCAGTATTTAGTCCTGTTTTATCACTGAGCAGGTGTTGATTTTTATTTTTTTTCTTTTTCTTCTTCCTTTTCTGCAGCATTATCCCAATATCTCATTGATACCAAACATAGCAACTCATTCATTATCCTGAATACCTTCTGAGCCAAACTGCACCCATAAATAGGGCTGCACTGACTCATAAATCTCCATGGCTGGATGCCTGAAAATGCATGTAGGATCCACCACTGGGTTTGGACATAATAAATAATGAAAAATGAGGCTTGGTAGTTGCCATATTTTGTAATGAATTGCAGCTAGGGAAAAAAGACAGTGGGAACTATCCTGAAACTTGCAAGATTAGATAGACCTATTTACAAAAGGGCTTATTTATGGTGGAGTGAAATAGTCTTTGTAGAATTTTCCTTGTTACATAATGACTTAAAAACAAACACAGGAATTACCATAAAAAAAAGAAAAAAAAAAAAAGGTGATACACCTCTGTGTCTCCTACAGAGGATATAATCAAATTAGAGTTTCCGTAATAGGTTAAACATTTTCCTTTATCAGGAATAAAAATTTCCCATGGAACAATATCAGTTCTGATGAAATTTTGGCTTTGTAGGGGAAATATTTTTATCTCCATAAAAACCAGTTTCAATCCCAGAATGGGAAGTTTAGGTTATATTTTTTCTTCAGATTTTATTTCTCTTACAGCACGTATTAAAAATAGATTATGGACATAGCATCACAAGCAAAATGCAACATCTTGATATCTCAACATAGAGAGTTCAGTTTAACTCAATGTTTTTATTGTTTTTGCCTCAAAAATCATCATCCTGCAGGCCATTTTAAAATCTTATGTGTTGACAAATCCATCACTGAACAATAATTACACAGCTAAATGAATAAGAATAACATAATATCTGTGGAACTGTGACTGCTAGTTTCAGCTAGCTCTACTAGATATTTCCACTGAAGGTTTAAAACCACAATATGAGTTATTAAAATGCCATCAGTTACAGTCACTAAACCATAGTATCTGATGTACTGCTTTATTTTTCTACGCCATATCTTTCATATTGTGCTGTGGCAAGTGTTGACTTTTTAATTGCAGTTGCAGTATGTCATCTAATTGGGCAATATTACAGTAAGGAAGATGCTCTCCCTGAATCCAGCTGGCAGTTAATTTACACCCAACACAAAACCAGCTGAAGTCCACATCCTTTAAAACGTAGACAGAATGGCAGAAATAGCCTCTTACTACAGGAAATCTTGGATTTTCTATGCTTTTATTTGAAAATTAAGACTCAAACTCCTTCATTTTAAATAAAGGTTTGGGAGTTTGTTCCTACTTTTAAGGAGAAATAAAGACTTATGTTTCAGAAGTTAGTGTTTGTGTCAAAATATGGACTTGTACTTCTCATCTTTTATTGTAGATTAGCTATGCTACCTAAAACAGAAGGTGTTCCAAAAGTCAGTTTAGGTGCTGAAATCTGAGAAGGCAGTACAGGGTACTTAATGTCAAGTCTACAGAAAATTTCTAGTCACCTAATTCAGAAGACAGATGAATTAAATCCATCTGAATTTTGAAATGCAAAGTTACAATGGTACCTGACAGATGCCTCAACACTTGTGAAAAATCTCCATCCTACAAAAGATGAAATTTTGAAATCCCAGAGAGGCTGAGTTTGCATGTTCTACATCTGTGTGATTTTAACTTTGAATCATTCACATTCTGGGCCTTGAGCAGCAGAGGAGGCCAATAATTATAGCACTCTCTCAAGAAGCAAAAGTGCAGGGTTCAAGTGTGCATCTTTCCAGTCCCATGAGAAGTCTTTAGTTAATCAGGAAAGGTTTGAGAGTGTTAATCAGAATTAACTGAAACATGAACTTGAAGGGAATGATTTAAATGCCTTTGTGAATGTCCTGGCTTATAACTTAGGTGGTCTTCAATCAGCTGTGCTTGCAAAAGTAACCAGGTTAATTCACTTGAGGCCACTTAGAGGGAGTTTTCACCCAGACAGCAATTCATGGGGTTCATATATGTCCTTCTCTAGACAAACCTAACTGTGATTTCACTGGTCACCACACAATTCTGAGCAAGTGATCTTGATAAGTATGTGATCTTAGCTGGCAATGAAGTTCTCTTGCCTGAGAATGACAGACTAGTTTGGAAGACACCTCCAGAGGTCATCTAGTCCAACCTCCTGTTCAAAGCAGGTCTAACTGGATCAGGTTGCTCAAGGCATATATAGGTAAATACTGAATATCTCGAAGGACTGATATCCCACAGCCACCCTGCTCCAGCGTTTGACCGCTCTCATGGTAACAGTTTCCTTCCTTATATCTAATTAGAGTTTCCTATGTTACAACCTGTGCTTGTTTCCTCTTGTTTTGTGCCTCCGAGGGCAACCATAAGATCTCACTGAGCCTTCTCTTCTACAGGTTGACCAGACCCATGTCATACATGGCGTGCTGCAGTCTCCTGACCATCCTGGAGCTGCTCTGCTGGACTCACTCCACTATGTCAGTGTCTGTCTTGTATGGGGGAGCAGTACTCAAGAGAGGTCTCTTATGTGCCAAATGGAGGGGAACATTCACTTCCCCAGGACTGCAAGCTTCACTCTTGCTAATGAAATCCAGTATGCAGTTAGTTTCATCTGTGCAAGGGCACACTATCAGCTCATTTTCAACTTTTTGCCCACCAGGAACCCTTTGCTTTTGCAAAGCTGCTTTTTATCTAGTCAGCACCCAACCTGTACTGTTGCATGGGATTATTTCATCTTAGATATGATGGCAAGTCACGCAGGGCAGTGGCCTCACCAACAAAGGGCACAGTCCCACAGTACCCAACCAGGGAGAGCAGAGAGGGTCCAGGAACGGTAACCAGGCTGAGGTGACCATCCAGTGGCCACTGAAGAGGTTCCTAGTGGTGACACAAATCCAAGGGGAATAAGCAATCCAGGGCCAGGATCAGATCTGGAGACAGTGACCCAGGTCAAAACAGTGTCCTGTGATTACCATGGAAGTCCAGCACAATGAGTCATATCTGACATCAGGTTGGGAAATCCAGTTTGTAGGTCAGCATCCAGGCAAGGGCCTGTATTAACAGGGTACACAACCAGGCAACACAGTGCAGCGTAGCTCAGACAACTCAGACCAATGTTGAGAGCCCTGAATTAAAACCAGCTCCCAAGAGCAGGGAGCCCCTGCTGATGCTTCACCCAACTCTTTTTACACAACAGTCTGAACCAAAATTAGACACCTGAGCCATATCAGAGAGCTGGCCTTAAGCGTAGGCAGCCAAACTAAAAGGAGAGGGGAGTGCACTTACGGCACGGAGACTGTTGAGCATAATGATCTGTGAGGCAGCATATTTGGTGTAAGTGCAAATAATTGCCCAGAGACCTCCTTGAAATTCCCAAGTTTGTGTCCGATGTCTGATTTCCAGAAAACAATTTTGAAACCTCAGAGTTCTTTGGGGGACTTTATCAGAGAAATACATCTTTTACAATTTCTTTAATATTTGTTAAATATCTTACCTACTGGCTATGCTTCAGGGGTGTTTTAATTAGCAAGACAGGTTTTTGCTGAGGTGTTCTTTTTGCCTGTGTCTACAGGCATTTTAGCACTCTGCGGTTTTCTTTTTGCCTGTGTCTACAGGCATTTTAGCACTAACAAATTGCAAGGTAATATCCTGAATTTAGATAAAACCCCCAAATCTGTAGACTTCTCCTTCTCCACTTTACCCTTTAATTCCAAAGTACAGTTTGGGAAGCTGAATTAAAGTTTTTCATCACTTAATTGTCTGTCTGTCCAGTATGTCATGGTGACAAATGCAGAACATCCTGGGAGCCAAGCAATTTGCATGATACAGTGGGATATGAATGATAAGGAACTGTCTGCAGTAGCGTTCAGTGCAGCTGAAAGTCCAAACATTAGTGGCTAAACAGAATATATAGTCTCAAAGAAGAATTTGTAGCACTGGTGATGAGAATAGAGAGTTACAGAATAAACCCAAATTTGAACTAGTTGAAAGGTTCTATTGTTCCTGGTGTGATACAGAATCCTTTCTAAGCTGAAGCGATTTTAATGTGAATCCTTAAGCCCTGCTATAATCGCATAACAAGACTAATTCAAAATAACAATCAACCTAATCTGGTGTTTAGTACAATCATCTTAAAGGGTCCAATTTATAACTCACTTGCATATGCCACCTACTTCCAGAATCCTTGAAAATTACATGCATGCTGTTGCCAATTCACAAAGAAGCTCTTTAAATCCATGGGTCTCCAAATCAATGTCTTCCTGTACTATGGGGAAACTTTCAGCTCAGTGCCTCACTCTGTTTATCCAGGCAGTTGAGAGAATACACATAAATATCGGAAGCAGAGATGATGAGGAGAGGAAAATATGTGGAGAGTAAGGGAAGCATTTCACTATGATTAGAGAAGCTATACAAATTGGTTTTTTTTTTCAGGATCCCAGAACTGATTGGTGCAATTCCCAGAAGGGAGAGAAATAGGACAATAATATCAATAAATGACTCACAAGAATGGATCTCCCAGCTCCCATGACATCACAAAAATCTTGAGAACTGCTGGAAATCTTTTGTGTAGTGCAACTGTGAAACTCACAAAAAAAAATTCAATAGAAGACATTGCCGTTCTGAGCTCTTCCAAGAACTCTAAAACTCTTCTCCACAGCTCTAGTAAACCCAGTAGACATGAGTCACATAAAGTGATCTTAGCAATGTAAAAGTTAGTATAGTAAGTATACCATATCAATGATAGGAAGAACAAAGTTGATTTTGAACATGTATTTTTTTTTCTGCACTGACAGTTCTTGTATTTGGTGCAATGGGCATCAGAAAGAAAGTATCAAGAAAGAATACTGAGAAAAGAAGGGATTTATTAATGTCAAAGATTCTTATCCTAGATTCTTTTAACTGTTTTTTTTCCTCTATTTTTTTCTTTTTTATTCTTTTTTCTTTCTTATTCTTTTTTCTTTTTTTTTCTTTTTAAGTCAAATTCAAACGCAACTTCTGTTCTCAAAAATTCTGGTGAAAAGCTGACTCATAACACAAATTTTGAAGCCATGCCTAATGACCCGTAGCTTCATATGTTCAGGTCCAGGCTTCATCTTAAGCCTCTCATTACCAGCTCCCATTTCTCAGTTCCTGTATTATATCTAAAATCTACATTGCCTGGAACTGGGGGAAGAAGGAGAGAAGCCTCTGGGACCTTTGTTTTTGCATTTTTTGTGTATGAGGGAGTTGAGACTTACTTTAGCTCTTTAATAGAGCTGAAAGGGCCAGCAGTCTCTAAGGAACCCTGATGTATTAAAAATATTTCAGAAAGAGTACCATTCTAATACAATCTTAGTACGCAATCTGAATGAAGATATGGGACTCTACTGAATCATAGAATCATACAATGATAGAATACCAGGTTGGAAGGGACCTCAAGGATCATCTGGTCCAACCTTTCTTGGAAAAAGCACGGTCTAGACAAGATGGCCCAGTACCCTGTCCAGCCGAATCTTAAAAGTGTCCAATGTTGGGGAATTTACCGCTTCCCTGGGGAGATTATTCCATTGGCTGATTGTTCTCTTTGTGAAAAAAAGTATTGGTTTAGTCCTGCTCAACTACAGCCCCAAAATGCATTAACTATCACAAAACATAACAACAAAAGAAAGGAAAGATTACTGTAAAATGTCTTTCATTAGTGGTCAACTCTCTTTTTTTTCTTTTTGTTTTCCCTCCCCCTAGACCTTCAGCAGATGCCCTCCTGCAAGCAGGCATTTCCAACCACAATCCAACCCTTATTCTTTTCAGTGAGATATCGGGTTAATTACAAGCTTGATATGTTGTGTTTTTATCGCTCACTGTTTTGTAAAATGTCTGAAACTTTTCAGGCTCTCCTCCATTCTGCAGACATACACTTGAGTGCCTTCCACAAGTAAATATTGGTTTAGCCCTAAAAAAAAATGTCCTATCTATATACATTTTGCATAAGTGTATGTTGATAAATAAGCTAGCAAGTGTATGCATTACACATAAGGTATTTTTTAAAGAGGATCTGGTTTTTATAGACTGTAAAATATGGATATTGCTCTATTTATCTTACTGTAGCTTCTTGGAAAGGTGACAGTGGGGATTAGAATGCTATGCTTCATATACATGCTGGAGCACACTTTTACTTTCCTTCACACAGAGCAACCCAATAACCCACCTAAAAGAGGGGTAAGAGGGAGGAAAAAGTAAACGTAAAAAATAGGTAAATCACATAGAATGGTGTGAAATAACTAACGAATGACTAGCAACTTTAAATTCAACTGAATTCAACAGATATTGTTTTCTCCACCCTGATTAGGCATCATAAGAAATGTGAAGTCATACAAGACCTCTTGTTTAGTGTGTGTTTCTAGTCTAGTCATACAGATTTCATTTCTAGAGCTTGCAGGAAACACAAAGTCTTGAATGTATTTCTTTTCACAATACTGCTGTGAAGAAGCACGGACAGCCCAGTTCATAGAAGGAGTTGGTAGGCTATGCAGATATGAAGTGATTTGTAAAGATCCCACAAGAAATCCAAAGCAGGGGAAGGAATAGGAGCACTTTCTACAGGGCAGGACAGAGGAAGATTTGCAGTATTATTTTTTAGATGTAATTTTTTTTATCTATCCTTTTTAAAAATTGAAGTCTTTTTCATAACCTAGTTAAGTTAGCTCAGTATTGTGCTTGAGTTAGGAAATGCAAATCTTCATCACAACTGAGCACTCACTGAGATGAAGTCTGGCCAAATTGAAGAGTCAACAGAGCAAACTTTGTCTGTCTCTACACCTCTAAAGCCTGAAGACATATCTAATGCTGTATCATCATTCTTTTCTGGTTTTAAACCATCCACCACAGCAGTATCCTAGCCTGACATAAATGTCTGAAATCGCCACAATTATCAATGATGATTATAACATAAACGGGTAGAGATAGCTTTTGGTTTTATTACCCGGCAACTGTACATTTTGCATGGCTTTCATCTCTAACTTCTCTTATCTTCAGTATAGACCTAGTTGGTCCCAGAGATAAAAGACCTTTTCAGGAATAATTTATTTGAGCCATTTTACAGATCTATTCTGAGATAAATGAATCGCACCCTAGCACTATCTAATTCTTCCAGTGACAATCAGTGAAGATGGAGTTTTAATAGGAACTTCTGCAATGTCCACATTTAGTGAGCTGAAACCCATCCGCTGAAACAAGGCAGGTAGCCAATTTCATCTTCCTCAACTACATGCTGTCTCAGTGTGAGCACCTGATCATGTTACTAATTCAGCTGTGAAATTTTTCTCTAATTAACAGGCCTCATTCTATCTTGCTGAAAGGAGAATGTGATATTCTCCAGTGGGATCTGTGCTGCTGCACCTCCAAGTGCCAGGCAGATCTCATGCAAGCACATAAGCACATCAGCTGGTTTCTTAGTTGCTAGTGAGTGGCATGGGTTTTGTTGACAGAAGAGAACCCCCTACAGTTGATTTACAGAAAGTATTATAGAGGTCTTATAAGGATCCTATATGAAGCCAGTCTCTGCTAGAACACCTTTTGTTTTCCCTTCTTCTTCCCCCCCCCCCCCCCCCCAGTGTCTTCTGAATTACTTTTATGTTCCCTTCTACTTAAAATGTGTGACAAATAGTAAACCTGGGTGATGGCAGTTTTGCTGCTGCTCAGAACCAGTGCTTGATTTCGAGGGATTCTTATCAAAGGAATTAGAAATCAGCCCATCCCAGGTTTGACCAGACCATGCCTTTATTATTTAAATAAATTAAGTATGATCAATAGCCATGGGCAAGACTTCCATCACCCTGAGGACTGTATATTCACAAAAAAGAAATGTGTCTCCCTGTCTCAAAGAGTTTGTAAGACATTACAGACATCAGACAGACAAGCAAAGTGTAAGAAAATGATGAGAGAATAGCAATTTCCATAATGGGCAATATATTTGCAGCCCTGGGCAGTGTGACTATTTCATGCTTACTTATTTATTTATTGGCCTTCAAGACAAGGAAGAAGAATAAACAAGGATTTGAAGGAGGATAAGGAGACGGACTTGTTTAAAAGTCCACTACAGCAGTGAATGCCGTTTGAGGAGGTTGTAAAATCTGAAATGGTGAAAGATTGCTGAGTCAGTGGGCCCAGCTACTACCTAAATTTGGCAACCTGTTTTTTTATGTGGATACTTAGCCAGTACAAATGTCCCAGAACTAAGAGACCTCTGGCCATAGTCCTTCTCTGAGACATCAGGAGTGGAAGCAATGTATCAGTGAATTGAAAGCATGTATTGGTGAATCAAAACAATGTATAGGTGAAGTGATACATGTATTGGTAAATGTATACATAGTCCAGTTTTCCAATAAACCCAGCCAGACACAGTTGTAGAGGTATATGTATTTTCTATTTGTCAAGGGGCCATCCATATATTCCAGTGGGCTTGCCCATGATCCATACATTTTCTCCTCATCCTACTTAGCGTCCTGTCTGATGCAGTCACTTGGCCATAATGGCAGGCACCAACTTCCCTACCTTTCCTGCCCTAACCCTTTCTTAGAAAGTAACACTTTTTCACTTCCTTCCTAAAACTCATGATGCATTTCCTTGAATTGCCAGATCTCATGAAGTTTCAGAAACAGATAAGCCATAGACAGACAAGGACCAGAGGTAGGCAGGACATGGCAAAAATGTGTAATGAAAAAGTAATGGAGAAGAGTGGAATGAGAAACAGATAGCAGGTATGGGAAGGTGATGGTCTTTAAAAGTGCAAAATGCTACTCTTCTGTCCAGACCTGTCCTTGGACACACTGACAGGGATTCCTGGCCTGTAAGGATCCAGTCATGCCATTTTCCTCTCTGATTATATATATTATATATTAGAGCTGTAACCCAAGTGATCTGTTTCTGACATATTCTTTGTCTCTAGTGCTTTAAAATCGGTTCAGATTTTGGCCCCATTTCATTTTCATTTTTTTTCATTTGGCTCCATTCAAGTCCAGCTGAAGTTAGGATTGCATTACCTAACTTTAGTCATCCACATGTGGGACATGGTCTCTAAACTAGCCGTTTAGCCATCTTCTATAGACACTAGATAAAATGCATGTCCATGGTAGATTAACCATGATTTATACAGATGTCTAAACTAGATGGGAACCACTCTCTCGAGATGCCATGTGTTTCCAGTGACTAGAAGAAGCCCACACAAAGAGTTTAGATTAGATTCCTAACTTTTAAACATCAACAATCTCTTAGCAAGCACCTATAGGTCATTCTTATACTCTACATGCAATGCAGAGACTGGCTGTGATTAAAAAACAATTACCCCAAACAGTGTAAAAGGTGAATCTTTCCCTCTCTATTGTGTTTCTTTCTGAGTACCAATCATCCAACCAACCCTGACTCATACAGGTACTGGTTTTTTGCATCCCCATACCTCTCCCAACTGCAATATTAACAGCAGCAGATCTCTGAGTGTTGCTTCTGTCTCTTGACACTCATGCCTTGCTGTGCAATGTTGCAAAGGTTTAGCTGCCCCTAAGCACAAGAAAGGAAAATGCAATCATGCGTGTGTATGTGTGTGCATTACTATTCCTCCAAGAATTGCAATGCTTTAATATTTTTGGATTAACTCATGATCAAATATTGATGAATCATGGTATTTTACTGAAAAGCACAATCCTTAAGTCAACCACCTAATCTAAGAGAAGAAATTAAACTCTAAACCAACATAAACACATTACAAGTCATTAGTGTAATTAAAAAGGAATGTAAAATTAAAACATTTGTGTATTTTAGCTCAAATTCATCTGCGGTCGGAAATTTTAATGAACTGTTCATCAAAGAAATCTCTGGAGTCTAAGGATAAGTTTAGCATAACAAGAAATTGAATGCTTTCTTCTCTTTGGCATAGGAAGCTCTGTTCCCACTGGCTTCGAAAACCAAGCTGTCATTGGCTCAAGCAAACTAATAATGATTCTAAATGGTTATGATCGCTTCAATGTTTTAAACTGATGTTATCTTTTTTATCCCCTAAGAATCATGTTTTTCATAATCACTTCTCTTTTGTCCTTTCCTTAAGACAAATGATTTTCTAATTAGTGATGAAGGAACCAGTGATCACTCCAAGACATCTGTCAAGTTGTCATGAAGTATCTGTCCCTGTAGCTATATTTAAACTTTCTGTTTAATAGCCTCTTGCTTTATTTCACCATTACATCTCTGAGGTACCATAAGCAGGATACCCTAATGATCAAGTTCTATAAAACACAGAGCAATTAGATTGTAAGACATATTGCTCCCATGAAAGTCCTTCCTTCTCATAACATAGCTCCCTCTCTTCCCTTTCCTTTACCATTCCCCAGCCCCACACATTCACTTGCAGCATTCATTAGCTGTTATTAGACAACTGTGTCAACAGCTAGCCTGATGTTTGGCTGTATTTCTGTCTTTGAAAACTTCTTTCATGCATCTTTTGCATATGCTTGATGGTCTGAAGAACAGCCTCATGAGTAAAATATCATACCTAATCTAATCAATGTGATCAGAGTTTACAAGATACAAGCACTACCCTCCTAGGTCTACAATTTTTATTTTTTTTTGTAGAGTGACCTTAAACTGCTAGTGATACTCTATTTTCTTTCCCATCCGTTCCCCAGGGCAGAGATTGTCCCATTTTGAGTGTGTCAAGGCCTATAGGAACCCGTCCCTGGCAGGATTCTTCAAGGACTACAGAACTATACAGAGAGATTCATAATATTACTGTAATGCACATCAGGGCAAAGCGAGGATATTATTGTGTATTGCAATATTTATTTCACCCTGGGGTATATTTTCAAGTCTTGTATCCCTTAACATAAATCAGCTTGTTTTCCTCTTCCCCATTTTTAGACTCCAGAGTATTACTCTTTGTCTTAAGAATGGTACCTTTCCCGAAATTATTCTTTAATGAGGCAGGAGAAAAATGCCTTTGAATATACCCAAATAAAACAGAGAGATTCTGGAACACAGAAATATATTTTAAAATAAAAAAATAAACAATAGTGTGTATACATAGTGACACCAATCAGTGTCACACTAGATAGATAGATAGGTGGATACATAAATCAATTGATCATTCAGAAAAGAAAACATTCTAAGTATATAGGCACTTCTATGCCATGATGATAACAGAGAGATGAAATTGTAGGCAGAGAGCTATTTTGCATACTGTTCATCCAAAATGAACTGAACTTTTCAAACCACGTCTTTTATCCCCTCTGTTGCTCTCTGGACCTCTGAATACCAAGCTAGAAAGTATATTATTTTACAGTTCTTTGTTGCATACATTCAGAGTTATGATTTTTAGTGCCTCTTGGTACTTCATCCATTCAGAATGTGATATTAATGAAAGTAAGGAAAAAGACTGAATGATTCAACCAACTGATAAGACTACATGGTTCCTTTTACATCTAAATAGCTGATTCAAAGTGAGGTGAGATGAAGAACAGGTATCGAGATATTTTGCTATCAGATATTGTGACCTGGTCAATGAAAGGAACTGCACCTATTAGTGTAAAGACTATTTGGGTCAAGGGATGGGATGGAGAAGGAAGATACGTTTACCATACTTGTTTATTAATTAATAAGATTGTGTACAAAACGTGAGCAGCACTCTAGGTTGTCTTGTTCCACCACAATTTGTCTCCTCTACACAGGCATTATTAGGTGAAATCTTCTGGCCTGTTTCATGCAGCAAATCAGACAAGCTGAATGTAGTGGTTCCTTCAGGCCTTAAATCTATGGAGCCAGTTTCAAAGTCACAAATGGAAATGAGGCACTTGGTTCCCATTGACAGTCAAGGACAACAGGGCACCTTTCTCCCCTTTGTGTCTTTGAAAATCTCCTGCTATAATCTATGAAGTTTTGTCTATCACCAGCTAAATTTCCATAACCTTCAGCTAAAAAATGCACAGACCCTCTGGCTGAATGAACTATGTAAGCAATTTTTTCAACTTTATTTTCAAGCTCCCATGATGGATCCATTAGTTACTTCCTGATACTTGGTTTATTTACACAGAGATCAAACACAGGCTTTATTGCAAAAAGAGAAAGGGGATGGGAGGAGGGAGGGAGAGAATCCAGAGATAATCGAGACAAAAGCATCATGATGAAATAGCCAAGCTCTTTGGAAACAAGCTCTAATTTAGCCTTAGCAAATCCTTTTGTCTTATCTGGGAAGGCATATATACATGCATACACACACACACACACGTGCACACTAAGACACATATACAAAATGATACTTATTAAAGTGTTTTAAACTACTGATGCAATCAGTCACGCAGCAAAAACTGTCAAAGTCAATATTTTCAAGATTTCTCCAGGGAATTCAGGCTGTGCAAGAGATGTATGTTTTTCATTAGGGTTTACACCAGCATTTGGTCTAATTAATCCTAATGTTTCAATCTTCACATAATAGGCTTATTCAGAAGAATAAAGTATTGCAGAGCAATAGAAAGAAAATCCCCAGTAGAAGCTGGTGTTCATTATACATGAAGGAAGGGTATATGATTCTTTTTATGGTCATAAGTTTTACTTTCTTTTTCATAGTTTTATTCCCAAAATGTTAATATCTAAGAAACATTCAAAGGAGACAAAAGGCCTAACTGTGCTAAGACCTGTACAGAAACAAAGTCTGAGACACTCCCCATCCAAGGAAACCACAGTATACATAGACAAATGGTGCAGTAAGTAACAGAGGTGGTTGGGTTACTAACACTAGACCGCCATGGAGGTCCCAGAAAGAGTTAAAAATGGAAACTGGGACATACTCTGTCTTTCAGAAGATGTCTGCACTTTAGTCTCCACAGACAGTATATACACAACAGCTTTAAGCATATTTGCTGAGGTGATGTAGTTTTGCAGCTGAGACGGTGAGGAGACCAGTTTGAATCACAAAACCCATCTGGGCTGGAGGGCATATTCTTGAGAGACTAATGTGAGCTGTAGGCTGCTGTGCCTGTGCTTCTATCCATACCTGAGCTACCTGGATTGAAGATAACCCAGCTACACTTTTTTAGAAGTAACTTATCTTCAGACTGAAGGGTTGTTTTAGTCTACCAGCCTTACAGGACATTTCCTCTCCAGCAGCACAAACCTGCTGAAAAGCTGAACTATGCAAAATCCTGAAAGTTTAGAATCTGACATCAAGTTTGTAACTAACTGCTAATACCTCCAAACATTCATAGTGATGGAAAGAAAATATCAGTCACCTGATCAAAATACTGCTATCTGTAAGTTAAAGAAGGTATGACTTCAAGGACAGTCACAAAACCTTTTACTTCATTTCTGCAAACATTCCCACTGACTAGAGGCCTCTTGCCTTTTCTTCAGTTTTTCATTCAAAGGAAGAACAGAGAAGTTCCCTGGTTGTCTACATGCCCTTTCTAATCTGAATAAGGATGTGTGTGTTTGCTGCTCCTTATATGGGGCAGGGTGTATTTCTAAGCACAGATGTGGAAACAGAGGTCAAAATATGGATAAGACAAAATAGAAAAGGCAACATTCTACCTTTTTTCCAACCTCACTGTTAACAGCAGAATTTATAGAGTTTAACTCAGCATGGATTTGAGCATAGAAAAGCTGAAGGCCTATACCTGAGACTTATTTAGTTAGTTAGTTATTTGAATAATCCACTTAAGCAAGATCCAAAGACATATTTTTTTACAAACTCAACATTTTTAGTGGAAAAAAAATGGAATAAAAAGATAACTAACTTTTTATCTATTGATGTGTCTTAAGCAAAGAAATGTTTTCTCTATTGAGTTTATCTTTGTTAACTAACAAAAAGTAAAACATAAGAATAAAAAAATTTTTTTTGTTGTTGGAACTGTGGATCATCTTGTTGGCTCAAAACCTTTCAGCTTAAAGAAAAAAGAGAAAAACAAAACAAAACAAAACAAAACAGAACCTTGTTGGTTTCTTGGCTTTTGTGTTAATTAGGGTCACTTACATAATCTTTACAAGCAGAGTTTTCTTGTTTTGGATTTTTAGAGTTTTGTTTTATTTTTTTCTTTTTCTTTGCTTCCTATTCTCTGATATGAAAGAGATTGTAGTAATGCTTCAACCAATCCCCAAAGGTCTTTACAGATAATTTTCAGTTGCATTACTGATTTATTTTTGCCTTGACCAGATGGCTCCAAGTTCATGTGACTGTAAGGGAGTGCTTTTGATTACCCTATTTATCTCTCCCAGTGCTCAATTTAAGGGTCAAACCTTGTGTAACACATTTGCCAGATAAACTATTCAGTGCTTCTGCCTTTTGGACACCATACTTCTGACATATGCTCTGTGCCTCATTAAACACAAAAGTTATTAGATTTAATAAATGTTTTTACAAACTCTGTAACAAAAGATCTAAAAGTTCCAAATTTATTTATTTTATTCATATGTGGCTCGTGGATCACTTTGACTTTATCACCTGGAAAAATGTGTGAAATTGAAAGGGAACATCCTGAATGTGACAGAGGAAGGGAAAGCAGAGAGACAGAAGCTTGGAAGGTTTTTTATTCTTTTTTTTCCCCTGATATAGGTTATAAATGAAAAGATGAGCAGAATTTTTTTAATGAAACCAATAAAAATGCAAAGGAAGATTTAATGTTTAAAGTAATAATAAATCAAAAGTGACAACTGGAATGCAATATTGCACCATGAGAATGAAGAAATAAATTCATCCATAGGGCAGATGTGCCTGCTGAAAAAAAAAAAAAGAGCGCGCAATAGGAAAAAAAAGACAAAAAGAAAAAAATTTTTAAAGTTTTCACCATTACTGAACAAAGTAAGTCTCATAAAATCGAAATATAAAAACTATAACTGCAGTACTGCAAGTTGAATAGAAACAGTTCAGACACACCTATGTGGAAAAACACACAGATGTATATTCACATATAAGTGTACACACACGCATATGGGAATAAAATATCTAAAGGAGCTTAAGTTCAAAAAATTTAAGGATAAAAAAGCCCATAAACATAGTCATAACTTACTTCTAGCATTTTTATGGATAATAGTATGAATAATTACACAGGACAAATACTGGCTGTGTCCCACTACCTCAGCTGAAACCTTCAAAATGAGAATTAATTACTTGGAGAAAAGACTGTCTTGTAATAGCATTTGCCTGGGACTAAGACCCCTGTGAAATGAATCCCAGCTCTGTCATAAACATGCTGTGTGACCTTGCAGGATCTCCTCTGGCCTAGACTTTTCCTAGCTAAATTTAGGCAATTAACTGAGGTGCCTAAATTGGGAGCTTGTTGCAGATGGAGTGAGAGTGCACTTGTAAGAGCAATATGTTTATTGATAACAAAGTTTGATAATAAATGTGACAGTGGTTTAATGAGATTCGATGGCAAGATACACTTGATTATTTACTGCATAGGGGACAGGGTCAGACAAGACCATCAGGAAGACCCTCCCATTGAGTCATGAGGTTCAGAGAAGACCCCCTTGCTTTCTAAACTCCTTCTCAAAGAGGAGTCTAGGTGCGGCTGGATCCAATCCTAGTCCCAGACTTGGTCAATGGTTTATGTCTAAAGGATTATATATGTGCAATCAATCCTTTATATCACTTAGCTAAGATTTCAAAGTTTAGCATGTTATTAGTCACTTACCGAGGATCTGTTGCGGCAAGGAATCTCTCAACCTCGAGGAGTAACCTTGAGAGGTGTCCCTACTCAAGGGGAGATCCTGACGTGCAGCCCGCTGCCATGCAGGAGAGCTCAAAGGGCTCTTGGGCTGCTCACTATTTATGGGGGTTAGATGATTGACTCATAGTCATATTTACATACCAACTCCGTATGTTAGTTTCTTCCAAATCTAGCTTGAGCTGGACACTGACCAGCACTGTGGTTAGGTAGAGACATTGCCATAAATTAGCCCTTGGCTGTTGTGTTGTTATCTGTCTCCCCCGAATCCACTTTGAACTGGATGCATCCATCACAACTGCCACTGGTGATTATCGCTTGAGCAGGGTTATGGGAAAAGGTCAAGTGTGGGGGGGAAGAAGGGTACAGGGGGAGCACACTGCCACAGAGCTAGGCAGGACTGGCTCCCTTTCTAGTCAATGGATGGAAAGAGGTACCTTCCATAATCAATTCAGATTTTATATGCACTAAGTTGTACTTCAGAGCTGCCTGTATTTTCTAATGACTAGGGACGAATTCTAGAGCTGACACATGCTGAAATTGGCAAGAATTAATTCTGATCTTTGGGTGCAATCCTGACACAATTATTCAGGCTGAATTGGATTTTGTTCAATAAAACAAGATAATTTCGGGGGGTTAGAAAGGAGTCTGATGCTTTTCAGTGTGAGTTTCCTCTTACCTAACTTCTTTTACTTGAAGTGGGAATACTGATGCTGTAATTGAGGTGACTGGCACTCAGCGTTAACAAACCAATTTTCCTGAATATCCAGTACAAGCCTTTGCAAATGCTGATTATCATGGTGCACCTTTTAAAACTAGATTTCACCACTGTTAAACTCCCATATTTAATTCTAGTCCTTTCCAAAAATGGATTGTGAGGTGTGTTTTTTCCCTCTGAGCACATAAAAGAAATTGAGAGAAACTCAGATTTAAGTGGTTTTGCTTTCACCATCCATGAAGAGTTTTGAGTTCTGACAAAAACAACCTCATATGGAATTCAGCCCTCAGCTTGGGAAGATCAAGCCTCCTAGACATCAAAAATTTCTGCTCATGGACCTCTCTGATGTGCAGAAAGGGGTGGGAAGTAGATCTGGAGACAATCACTAGATACGCTGAAATTGTGATTGTGTGTCTGTGTTTGCCTATGTGTATATGTGTGTGTGTGAAGTTTCTACAAGGGCAAAAGTGTGCAAAGGAATTAGATTGTGAGGGAAGGAAGGACAGACAGAGAAAGAAAGGGGTGGAGGGAAATGGGGGGGGAAGAGAGAAGTGGGGGGGGAGAAAAACAGAAATGAACAAAGAAACACAGAAATAAAGAGAGAGAGAAAAAGAAACAAGAAAAGAAATTGGGTTATACCCAACCTTTCATTTTTTAAATAACCTTGTACTCCTTTTCAATTTTCACTTCAGAACTGCTCCCTCTTCTTTTTTTTTTTCCCTTCTTCATTATTTTAATGGCTACATCCTTGCTCTGATGTGTCAATGGTTGTGGAAAATCCTGTGAAGCAAGGGCTTAATGAAATGGCAACTGGAACAGAGGGATAAAGTTCCTTTGGAGCAGCATTAGGGTTCAGAACAATGGTGCAGGGATGCTCATACACAGGCCAGACACATCCAGCTGGCTGTTTAGACTCGGCACCCTAATGAGGCATAAAGCAAAATGGGTAAGTACACGGTAGGGGAGAGGAATTGAAAGGAAGACACAAAAAAAAAAGGGAGGAAGAGAGCATTTTTATATTTCACAACAAATTATTTAGATATTAAACAAGGTGTCAGAATAAAAAGGCTAGCCTGTTATAGAGCACATGTGCTACTTTTTGGAGAAAACCTCATGAATCCTAAATTTAATCTTCCTTTCCTTTCCTTTCCTTTCCTTTCCTTTCCTTTCCTTTCCTTTCCTTTCCTTTCCTTTCCTTTCCTTTCCTTTCCTTTCCTTTCCTTTCCTTTCCTTTCCTTTCCTTTCCTTTCCTTTCCTTTCCTTTCCTTTCCTTTCCTTTCCTTTCCTTTCCTTTCCTTTCCTTCCCTTCCCTTCCCTTCCCTTCCCTTCCCTTCCCTTCCCTTCCCTTCCCTTCCCTTCCCTTCCCTTCCCTTCCCTTCCCTTCCCTTCCCTTCCCTTCCCTTCCCTTCCCTTCCCTTCCCTTCCCTTCCCTTCCCTGTTTCAGGTTTTATAGTATTTTCCCCAATTAATTTTCATTCATCTTTGTTGGTTTTTTTCTTGTTATGTAATTATTATAATTGCTATTATTATTTGGTTTATTATTTAAATGGAAATTGTACAAATATTACTGAATGAAGGCAACCCCAAAACTGTACAAATTACATTAAGAGATATTAGTAGTCTGAGCTATATTAAGAAAAAAAGAACAACAAAAAAACCCAAAAGCACAAAAGCACTTATGTCAGTCCAGCTGTGAAGATGTCATTAAAAAAAAGACAGAAACAGGGTTACTGTTATGCAACTAGACAGAAATCTCATCCTTCTACAATGCTGTAGGCAATATTTCCAATCGCAGAGCATCAGCCTGTGCTGAATCTCATATCTACAACACCAAAGCTTTGATCCCCACCACTTGAGTTAACTCTGATAATAGGAACCAATAATAGACCATAGCCTTCGAAGTTGAGTAGTCATAGTCATTAAAATGTGGTCCTAACATGCACCTCACAGAGCCACTCAGTGTGCAGAAATATTTGTAAGATATTTCTGAAACCCCATAAAATATTTATATTTCAAGGTTTATTAAGAATGTGTCCAGAAAGGTTTCAGCTACATTACATCTATAAATGAATCTGGGGAGTCAATTAAACGTGGTTATCCTAACAAGATTACAATATTGCAAAAAGTTGCAGTCCTTCTGACATATTACTCTTACTGGTCTAAAACCCGGAATGACACAGTTAAGATCCATATAGAGGATAGATATTATAGGTTTTGATAACAGAACTGTGTTGCAGAACAATTAAATTATTTCATGAATACTTGGCAGTACAGTTAAAGGGATATGGGCAGGGAACCTTTATAACAACCTTGGTTTAGACTGCAAGGGCTGGACTTCAAAAACATTTCATCACCAAGTCTAACAACAGACTTGAGTTATTAAGATTAATCTCTCATTTCAAATTCAGTTAAGAACAAGCATAAGCTTGTATTGAAACTTATTTATTCCTAATATTATCACTGCATGGACATGTGCCTAGATACAGACCAGATGTGAGCTATCACCCCTACAGTGGCCGGGCACAGACTTGCTTGGTGTTCTATCTGGCATTCAACTGCCCCATCCTTCTGGTCAGCATAGATTAAGCCAAGTCCCAGGTGAGCTGCAGATATCTCCAGGTTTGCTCTTCCTGTGTACAGCAAAAACATTCTACACTGGAGTTACTCACTGATCTTTTTATATCTACAAAGTAGATGCATAGCTGAGTAAGCTCCATGGTTAGCAGAGAGAGAAAAGAGATTGACCCTTCTAGTTTGCTGTACATCTGATTTATTTAAACATCTTCTTAAGGATGGGTGTGGTATATAAATGCTTATTTCCCTTCATTGCTTTTAATGGGAACAAAGGGTAACTAACTCAAATGTCAATGTCTATGCTGTAAATGTCTACATTTAATTTGAAGAATCCTGACCCTCATGTCGCTTCTGACAGGGTTTGTCCTCCCCTTTCTGTGTGCTCAAAAGCTTAGCCCTAGCCCTTACAACAAGAGGTTCATTTACCTCCATTTCTTTTGGGGGCAAAAAAGTTTAGCTGCTCACTGTTACTGGCTGTGTCTTGCTGCGATGTGGTATTTCTTTTATGGATCTGCTTAACGCCTGGAATTGAAATTTACTAGAAGATTTCTTTTCTTTAGTTCTTTCCCCCGCTCCCCACAACCTGACTTTTCTTGCCTTCCTTTCATGGACAAAGGTAAGCGTGAATCTATCCTTGTCATGCATGCCAAGATTTCATTTTTTACTCTGCAGGTGGTAAGGATGGAGGTTGAAATGATGATGCAGCTCCTCTTCACCTCAGTCAGGAACAGGCTGTCTGCAATCCACACATTCAACATTTCTTTCTTCATACTTATTTTGCGAGCAAGTGCTGTATTAGCGGAAAGAATCAGAGGGACAAAAAAACCTACGGATTATTTCTCTTACAGTGACTCCAAACAGTCTTCATGGAGATCTTTTTGTGCTGGACTATTCACACATGGTTAAAGTAAATATAGATATCAGTTACAGCAGTTAACAGAATTTATTAACATATAGAGTGTATATAAAAAGCAGTTTATAAAAGGGGTAATGATTGGTAAGTGATATAAAGCAGAGAGATTGTATTTAAGAACCTGCAGTAAACGTTGTCTGTTTTAGAAGGCTTTTATCAATTTCATAAACTGTAAGATAAAGTTATAATCAGGATGCTAGTGATTTGGATACTTTTAGTCTTTGACATGTAACAATTCTCTGGCAGCTTTTCTTCATGCATATACACAACAGGAATGCTAATCTAAATAAACTGGAACATAGTTGTAGGACCAAAATACCTGTTCTATGTTTTATAGACTCTACCCTGTTTGTGCAAATGCTGATATAAAGAAAAGAGGACTTCCACGATTTTCCAGAGAGGAAACTGAGGTACTGGTGAACTTTAGGCCTGGATTCATCGTAGCTGCTTTTTTTGGAAACCTGTGGTCTAAACTGTCCCCTGGAAATACTTGTCTCTTGCTACTGACCGTAGCAGGATCCTAAGGCATCTGTGATCCTTATTTCAGCATTTTAGGTTAGTATTTTAAAACCGAGGAAAATAAACTAGCTTGTATTGTGATCTATGTGGAGTTTGAGTTATAGACAGGAGTTTAATTGTGATTTGAGCCACAAGGCCAAGCTCCCTTCCTGTTTCCATGTTGAAAAAAAAACCCAAAAAACAACAATCCCCAAAACATATCTATAGAAGATGAAAACAAGTTAGCAATTCATTGTCTTGGTCTTCCAATTTAACAGTCAGACTGGATAAAAAAAAGAGTTGGTTGCTTATAACTCTAGTCCTTATGCACACTAAGGAATTAAATAGTAGGGACACTGGCTGTTTGTGCCAGTTAGCTTCAGTGACAGAAAAAGGATTTTTGGCACATTCATCTGCTAGCATAAACATAGTGTCAGTTGATCGTTTAGAGCTCTCCCATGCCTTGAGTGAAAAGTTAGTATGATATCTTTCCACCTGTTTCACTGCAAAGCAGACACACCATAACTGAAAAACACACAGCTCTTCTTCTATTTCTTCAAAGGAAAAAAAAATTAACTGCTCCTGAGAACATGCAGGCTACTTACTTTTCCTCATTGTCTTGCAGACCTTTTAAGGGGCAAATGTAAATTCAAGATCCTATTTGATGTCAAGCCCCTTGGTTATGGAGAAGAGCAGCAGTGCTTAAAATCCTGACTTTAACAATCTTGGAAGGTCTTACAAACCCCTGTAGACCTGTTATCTTCAAGACTGTATGTATCTTGGTTAACCTTGGTCTGTAAATTAAGGATAATTACCTCCTGCTATTCAGATCTCTCATGTCTGAAGATACTTGGAACCTGAGACTGACACATACAAAAGTATTGCAAGGCCAAATTAAGAGACACAGGCACTTGGCAAACAGCATGAGGACGAGGAGGCAGAGCAATGGAAGTAAAAATCATAAAATACATCATATCATGAAAGATGGAGCAAGTCTGTCATTATTACTTTAGAAGTACAAGATTTGAAGGCACATTGTCATTAAAGCTTTCTATAGTCATTAATAAATGTGGTGCAGTTCATCTGAGTTTTTCCCCACGAAACTAAATCCAATATTTCAGTGTTTCCCATCTATCGTGAGGGAAACTGGGCAGACTGGATTTGTGAAATGAGTTTGGAAGGATAAAGTAATATATTTAAAAAGCCATACAACAGTTTATATACAGAAAAATGATCAGGGAGTTAAATGCTCTGTAGCACATCACCTTTCGATTGATCCACCCTATCCTCTTCTTTGCCTCTCATGTTTGTAAAAAGTAAAATCCACTCTCCAACTGAAAGGCAAATCTGGGCCCTCCTTACCACTAACTCTCTACCGAACAGAGGGAGAAAGTTGAGTCATGACAAGGGCTAAAAGCTGAGTAATACCAGACATTGCTTCCTTACTTTTGCTGCCCCCTTCCATCTATGGCATGCAAAAGTTGAGATGAATATGTGAAAATAAAGGTGTGGGATTCAGTGTGATGTTCAGTACCAGCTCCTGAACACGGAATGGGTAGAGGCAGATTTTATTTCTATCGTATCCTCATTTCCTCTCAGTTTCATAAAACTTGGATAGCTATTCTGTTTCTGTGAGGGATTTCACTGGCAGCATGTAAGACATTTGCTGTACACTTAGCTGTGCACTTCTCAGACTGCCACTAATATATAATTTATGCCTTGAAAACACTGATGACATTGTGAAACTAACAATAGATCTCTCATATGGAGAAGTTGTATGTCACATGTTAAATGGAAATGTTGTCTGAAGAAACTTAAAGAGTGTATAAGAAACTATCCTGTCTAATAAAACCTTAGATCACTTTAAAAAATAATATTTAAAAAAACCCAACCAATCAAACAAAACACACACACACCCAAAACCCACTCCAAAATCTCAAAGGAGTGGAGTATATTTCTGATAAATTGCTGTGAGTTTTTCAGTAGAATTTCCATATTGCATTTCAGTCAAAACTTACAGGGTTTGTGGTTCTTTTCATAGAATCATAGAATCATAGAATCATAGAATCATAGAATCATAGAATCATAGAATCATAGAATGATTTTGGTTGGAAGGGACTTTAAAGATCATGTAGTCCAACCCCCTTGCCATGGGCAGGGACATCTTTTACTAGATTGGTTTCCTCAAAGCCCCATCCAGCCTGGCCTTGAACACTTCCAATGGTGGGGCATCTGCAACTTCTCTGGGCAGCCTGTTCTAGTGTCTCACCACTCTCATCATAAAAAAAGTCTTCCTTATGTCCAATCTAAATCTACCCCCTTTCAGTTTAAAACTGTTGCCCCTTGTCCTGTCACTACAGGCCTTGGTAAAAAATCTCTCTGTCTTTCTTATAAACCCGCTTTATATACTGAAAGGCTGTCATAAGGTCTCCTCGGAGACTTCTCCAGATTGACAAAAACCCAACTCTTTCAGCCTTTCTTTATAGGAGAGGTGTTCTAGCCCTTTGGTCATTTTCATGGCTCTCCTCTGGACCCACTCTAACAAGTCCATGTTAAGAGTCCTTTTACAGAGGACCTCTGAACTGGACCCAGTACTCCAGGTGGGGTCTCATGAGAACAGAGTATAAGGGGAGAATCACCTCCCGTGATCTGCTGCCCACACTTGTTATGCAGCTCAGGATATGACTGGCTTTCCAGGCTGCAAGGGCACATTTCTGGCTCATATTCAATTTTTCATCCACTATTATCATAGAATCATAGAATCATAGAATCGTCAAGGTTGGAAAAGACCCTTAAGATCATCGAGTCCAACCGTTAACCTAACACTGCTAAGTCCATCTATACCATGTCCTCGAAGTCCTTATCCCCAAGTCCTTCTCCACAGGGCTGCTCTCAATCGATTTATGCCCCAGTCTGTATTATACTGGGGATTGCCCCAACCCAGGCACAGGACCTTGTACTTGGCCTTGCTGAACTTCATGAGGTTCACATGGGCCCACCATTACGCCTGTCAAGGTCCCTCTGGATGGTATCCCTTCACTCAAGGGAACCAACTGCACCAATCAGCTTGGTCTCATCTGCAGACTTGCTGAGGGTGCACTAAATTCCACTGTGTATGTCATTGATGAAGATATTAAATAGTATTGGTCCCAGTACAGACCCTTTTGAACAGTGTCTGCATGTACATATGTGTTCATATGTGCCCATGTGTATTTGTGTGTATCCTACAACTTCATTTCTGTGAAAAGACTGAAGAAAACAATGGAGTTCTGGGAAGAAGGTTTGCTAGAAATGAGAAATAAATTATTTCTAATGTCTTAATACTTTCAGAGAATCAGCTCATGCATGGAGGAGAAAAGCATCAAGACCTTGCAATTGTTCCTGCTTATCCAAACTTGTTTGCCAACTTTTGTCTCTGTTGGGTGCTTTTCGCAATTCTCCAAACTATACCATATAACTTAAATCAGGGAAGAGGTAAGGTAGATCAGGGAGAAGGGTATATATTAGGCTGAGGAGGAATGAAGGAAAGGGGAGGAAAGAAGGAAAGAGTGATTGCTGGCTCTGTATACCAGCTCAACATCTGTAACATGCTAACAGTGATTACGTATTTGCACTTGTTCAAGGCATTAGAGTTTTAGAAAGGCAAAATTAACAGAGGTAGGAGAAAAGATTTGTCTTAGGTGTGAGCTGCAGAGCTTGACAAGTCAGGCAATTATGAGTTTGTCTTACAGTGTAAGCCTGATGTTTCTCCCAAGAGGAAAAGGAAAGGAAAAAAAGAACCAACCCCACAAAAAAAAACCCTCCTTTAAAAAGGACCAAATTTAACTATCTCTTTTCCCTTAATAGATGATTAAATCAAACCTTTTAACCCTATCAGGCTTCATTTAAATACTGTTTATGAAAAAAAAAAATCTAAGGCATGTACAATAGTCAGATTATTTTAAAAAAGTAATTCCTGTTATTATGGTTAGCACAACCATGAATTAGGTAACAATTACTCTTGATATCATAAACTGACATGAGGAAAACTGATTACCTCAGTCTTAAATTCACAGAGAGAAGTAATCTGAAAGCATGTACTTTAGATGATACTATTCTGTTGGTCTCACAAAGAACTTGAATAGGCAGTGCTCTCAAGGGGTTTGAGATCTGACTCTGCATCCTTGGACACATACAACTCAAAGTCAACAACAAATGCATATGTGGAACAGATTTCTAAAAATACACAATAGCGGCATATATATAATACACATGATGTTTTTGAAAGCAGAACTGTAAACAGGTTGATGGTAGGATGCTTTATTTGTTTGTTTTACACAAATGTTTTAATGTTTTATTCTTTAAACAGCAAGCACAAGAAAAATCCCTGAAAAAAACAAGGCTGTGAACGTCGAAAGTCAAGCAGATGTAAGTTAAAAAATTCCAGAATTTAGGATGCAATAATAAATGATTAACTGATACAAATTATGCTGTTTACATGACTATGTGCTATTTTTTACACACAATTTTTGCTTATTTAGTTGTCATTAATTTCTACTTCAGCAACATCGGAACGCAGACCAAAAGCACCCTCCTGAGTAAAGAAAGACAGTCTTCTGCCCCTATAGACACTATACAGTATAATTATATGCATAGATTTACTGAATTCTTCATGGAAAAGGACTGTCTTCCCCTACCACCCTCACTAGAAGGCTCTTCTGAAAACTCACTGCTCTAGCAATTCATAATCATCTTCATTTTCTTTTCAGTTTAAATTTGTTCATGGCCAAACTACCCTATTTATTCTTATGCCAACACTGGTGTTAGCTTAAATAGCTCATGTCTCTCCTTGGTGAATTCTCCCTTCATTTATTTATAGACAACCATCATATCCTTCTAAGTCTTCATTTTTCTTAGGTAAACAAACCTAGTTTTCTCATGTCCTCTCTTATGACAGGCTTTCTGTCGTTTTGATCACTGTAATAGACCTGCTCCACACTTGGGCCAGCTTCAGTTCATTTTCCTTTACAAATCCTGTCTTTTACATTCTCTAATTAATCTTAGAGCCCTTGAGATGGTTATTCACATCCTTATTTTTTCAACCCATCTCTACCTATTGTCATTATTCCCCTTACACCCTAACCCCTATACTAGGAAGACAGATTCTTTCTTTTTTCAAACCATATAGCTTGAATGAATTCCAGAGTTACTCTTCATTCAAGTTCCTGATCTCCTCAGTCCAGCTAGCTTCCCCTCATTCATCAGAAACTGTCCTTTAGAAATCGAGAGCCTTTGTTATTGATCTCAGTTTATTTAGCTTCTTATCTAACTTCAGTTGAATCAGCTTGCATTCAGATGATCCAAGTTTTATTTATTTTTTCACCAGCACATTTATAATACTCTAATTTCTTATAAATTAAATATCTTTACAACTTCTCCAAAAAGAAAACAAAGAAAACCTTAGGACAGTCAGAATATAGCTGTCTCCAAGCAGAACCAAGCTAAATTGTATTATCCTAATGAGGTGACAATTCTAATCATTAAGAGAAGGCATTTCTAGGCAAGAGTTATTTACATGTGATGAACCCAATCACCAGTGCCAGTTTTTCCCAAGATGTTGGTAAATTAGTTTTATAAGTTATAAAGTGTTACAAACCCCAAACAGTGGCTGAAAACTAACTAGAAATGAATTTACCGTGGTGCAGATACATTGATTGGCATAAAACTAAAAGATGTGATTTTGATCCCTGGGCTTTGAAGTGTCAAGGGTCTCCTACAAAATAGTGTGCTGTAGAATCAACCTAGCTGGCAACAGAAGGAGCTCAGCACTTACCAGAGGTGGTTAGTACCTTCCCAAATGAAATCTTTCACGTCTAATACAAAAATGGAATTATCCCATTCCCTGTTATAATTTGTTCCCCATGCCATATTCCAAGGTGCAAATGTAAAATGATTCCAGAAAATGATTGTATCTGTGCTTCCAGATTCCATACAATGCTTAACTACTCAGGTGCAACATGCACAGACATAAGTAATAAAATAGCAAGAAGCACATTGTTTAAATATTTATGGGCTTGAGTTTGAAAAATGAAACATCTGGGATTCTTTTTTTTCTCTTTGACATTACTTTTCCGAAAGAAAAAGAACATAAAACAAGAAGAAAAATCCCAGATACTCTTCTGTTTAAATATAAATGTTCACTTTCCAAAGAACAAGAAAAAGCAAGAAAGGAAGAGTGAGGGACATTGACACCCTCAGGGAAAATTTCATCTCAAGAGAACTGACCTTTCAGAGAAAGCAAATTAAATTATCTTTCTCATCTTTTACTAGTGCTGTGACATCATTAAAATTCACGTTACATACCAGCATGCTTTGTTTTGTATTCATAACCTTAAACCAAAATTAATCAGTTGTCACATAGAGTTAACATATTTGTTAATGGTGCCCAAGCCAAAATATGCATTGTCTCAAGAAGACTAGCTTTTCTGTAAAATAACACAAACCTTGTAGGACAAAGTCTTCCTCACCTTGTATCAATCTTTGTAAAATTGGTCCAGAACATGTTGGATTGGGGATGAAAGTGTTCCTGGATGAAGAAAAACAGTAAGTGTCTTACAAAAAGTGTTTAAGAAATAGTGTCTTCTTAAGTAGTGAGGCACTACTTGTGTAATACTTGGAGTAAAGGGTGAGAACAGTAACCTCGGAAAGACCTGCTGCTGTCTTTACCAGGGGTCCATTCTATCTCTCTGCTTGGCTTACCAAATGCCCTGTTCTCCTATGGCCAGCTATTACCATAATATTTGCTATGGAAAATCTCAGAAAAGGTCACTTAGTGGCTAACCTCTTTATTTGGGAGCTCAGTTTAGACCTTGGATTTCCAAAAGAGTTGGAGACTGATATTGGTGAAGCAATCCCAGTACCTCAAGTGTTCAGGCCGTTCATGTAGTCAACGGAGAGAACTGAACACTATGAGGATAAGTGGTAAAGTCTACATGCAAGTTCAGGGGAAAAGAAAAACAAAATGGGAAAGAACAAGAAAAGAAAAATCAATCCCCTTTCAATAAAACCCACTATATCTAAGAATTCCAGTTGTTCTCTTTTCACTTCCAGTCTGTTTGAAAAAAAGAAAACTATTGGGTTTTTGGGTTTGGATATGTATGTATATGTGAGAGAAAGATAAACGCAGACAGACAGGCAGACAGAGAGAACATACCATGTGTTTCAGGGAGGACACTGCTACTGTGTGTGAGTCTTTCAGCCTGTAAGTTTTGTGAAAATTATTTTATATGTCCATGTAGCACCTTAGTAAAAATATAACCACACCATAGAGACAAAATATATCACCATGGAGAAATAAAGGAAAGGAGATCTTAAGAGATTTCCCCAGAGTAATAAACCATGTCAATGAAGAGCTCAGAACAGGGTTAATGCACTTACATCTCCAGATGCCTTTCTTTATAATGTTACATACGAGAAAGTTAATCCTCACAATATAGACTTGACTTCTCACTGAACAAGATATTTATTTGGTTTTGTAGAACAGTCTGTGCCCATCCACATTAGAAAAATCTCCTTTTTTTTTATATGAAGTAAGAAATAATATGCAGAGTATGTCCCATTGATTTTAACCCCTTTTTTTTCCCCAAAAAAATTTAATTTCAAACATTAAATTCTTCAATTTATACTGTTTAGGTTGTCTTAAAGCCAGGCTTTTTGCCTTCATATATTTTCAGAAGTCCTTCTATTTCAATGGGCACAAAGATGTTACTGTGGGAATGTCATGGTTTAACCCCAGCCAGCAACTAAGGACCACACAGCTGCTTGCTCATTTCCCTCACAGTGGGACGACAGAGAGAATCGGAAGGGTAAAAGTGAGAAAACTCGTGGTTGAGATAAAGACAGTTCAGTAGGTAAAGCAAAAGCCACACACGCGAGTAAAGCAAAATAGGGAATTTATTCACTACTTCCCATCAGCAGGCAGGTGTTCAGCCATCCCCAGGAAAGCAGGGCTCCATCATGTGTAACGGTTGCTTGGGAAGACAAACACCATCACTCCGAATGTCTCCCCTTCCTTCTTCTTCCCCCAGCTTTATATGCTGAGCATGACATTATATGGTATGGAATATCCCTTTGGTCAGTTGCGGTCAGCTGTCCTGGCTGTGCCCCCTCCCAGCTTCCTGTGCACCCCCAGCCCACTCGCTGGTGAGGTTGTGTGAGGAGCAGAAAAGGCCTTGACTCTGTGTAAGCACTGCTCAGTAGTAACTAAAACATCCCTGTATTATTAACACTATTTTCAGTACAAATCCAAAACACAGCCCCCTACTAGCTTCTATGAAGAAAACTAACTCTATCCTAGTTAAAACCAGCACAGGGAATAATAAAAATCTCAAATCCCTGTACAACATGAGAAAATATTTAAAACCAGGCAGTTTCTGAAGGTGTTTCGCTTGACACAGAGAACCTGTTTTTTGGTATGTTCTGAACATCCTTTGGAAATCTATTTGAAAGTGTCACAAAAAGATCCACTTCCCCAAATCATATCTCTTTTAGCAATCATTGCCAGTGATTTGAAATAATGTCTAAAACCTGGGGTGCAGGAACAAAGCTGAGGAATAAGGGTAAGACTGATAAGCTAGTCAGGCTATATTCAGTTCCAAGAAGAAAAGAAATCATACAATATTTAACAATTTGTAAATGCCTGGCAGATATGGAAGAGCTATACAACAAGCACAGTAGCTTCGTCAAGAACGGTTCATTTGCTTTCCTTCTGTACTAGTGTAATGAGTTTTGTGAAAAGAGGAGTACCTGGAAAGAATGAATAGTTGACGAGCAGTACAGTTCAGATATCACTACTCTTGCTGCCTCTTGTCCTGTCCCTGGATACTGCTGAGAAGAGTCTGGCTTCTTTACTCCCTCCTATCAGATAATTATACATACAGGTAAGATCCCCCATGAGACTTCTCTAAGCTGAACAGTCGCAGCTCTGTCAGCCTCTTCTGGTATGACAGATGCTCCAGTCCCTTAATTATCTCTGTGGCCTTTCACTGGACACCCTCTATTATGCCCATGTCTCTCTTGCACTGGGGATCCCAGCACTGGGCACAGAAATCCAAATGTGTCACACCAATGCTGAGCAGAACGGAAGGATCATTTTCCTTGACCTGCTGGCAATGCTCTGCCTAAGGCAGCCCAGGAGGCTGTTGATCTTTGCTGCAAGGGCACATTGCTGGTTTACGGTCAATATGGTGCCACCAGGACCACCAGGGTTTTCTCTGCAGAGCTGCTTCTTAGCTGGTTGTTCCCCAACCTGTGCTGGTACATGGGGTTATTCCTTCCCAGGTGCAGGACCTGTCACTTCCCTTTTTTGAAATTCATGAGATTCCTGTGTGCCCATTTCTCCAGCCTGTTGAGATCACTCTGAATGGCATCACAACCATCAACACCATGTCATTAACATGACCCTACCAGTATGGCAGCTGGTACGGACTCCCAGGGTACACCACTAGTGACTGGCTTCCAGACGGACTTCATGATGATGATCATAACCCTTTGATCCCAGCAGATCAGCCCATTTTCAAGTCACTTTCGTGTCCACATACTGACTCTGTATTTCATCTGTTTGTCTAAGGACACGTTAAGGGAAACAGTGTTGAAAACGTTTCTAAAGTCAAGATAAATAACATCTGATTTCTCTTCTCCCACCATCTCATCAAAGACTATCAGGTTGGTCAGGCTTGATTTGCCCTTTGTAAGGGCATCTGACTACTCCTGGTCACTTACTTGTCATTCATTTTTTTGGAAGTGGTTTCCAAGATTAGTTGCTCCACCACCTTTCCAGAGACCAAGGTGAGGCTGACCAGCCTGTCATTCCCTGGATCCTCCTCCTTGCCCTTTTCGAAGATAGAAATGAGATTTTATTTTTTAACATCATCAGGAATCTCCCACAATCTCCATGACCTTTCAAAGACTATCAAGAGTGGCCTTGCAATGATATCGACACTTGTGGGTGCATCCCATAGGGTCCCATGGACTTCTGTATGTCCAGTCTATTAAAATGTTCCAAAATCTAATCCTCCTCTACCGAGGGTAAGTCTTCCCTGCTCCAGATTTTGCTTCTGACAACATGGACTTGGGATTCCTAAAGGTCAGTCTTACCAGTAAAGAACGAGGTAAAAAAGCACTAAATATCTCTGCCTGTACTATGTTCTTTGTCACTAGGTCCCCATGTCAATTCTGCAGTGGGCGCACATTTTTCCTAGCCTTCCTTTTGCTGCTGATATACTTGTAGAAGCCTTTACTGTTGCCTTTCACATCCCTTACCGTATGTCAAGAGCAACTGAAAATTTATTGGAGAGCATGACTCAAACTTATATATATTCTGATGAACTAGAGAATTTATTTAAATTCTTAAACTTTTAAATATTTTTTTTAAACTTAAAAAAGCCTTTTCATTTAGATTCATCCAGGAAATGCACAGGCAAGAGGGACCAGTGCATTGAAGTGCTACATAATTATAGCATGGGGGATAATGGAATATGTGATTTTCTGGTTCTTAAGAAAGGGATATGGCTTTATAGTCTGTTGAGATGCAAAAAAAGAGGGCAAACTTCATATTATGATATGGGCATTACATATGGAAAGGAGTATTGCAAACAAGACATATGAATTCACCCTTCAACTCCTTCAGCTTAGTGTTACTAAGTTATGACATCTGTTGTTTTCAATTTTGGGCTTTTTTAAAATTAATGAGTTGAAATAAATGGTTGTTTTGTGTACATAAGATAGAGAGGGACAGTGGAAATGGCCTCAATATAAAAATGGAAAAAAGAAGAGGATAATTTGTTCACTGTGTGAGATAAAGATTGGGTTTAAAAGCTCAGCAAGATGATTCACTCTAGACATGAGATAAACCTTTCCAATGAAAAGGAGAGTTAAGCAATTTAATCAGCTGCTGGGAAGGCTGTGGAGACTCCACCACTGAATTCTCTAAGAATTATTTTAACAGTCTTCTGTTCAAATGATAAAGGCAGATCTGATTCTGCCATAGGACAAACAGATGAGTTAGACTAGCTAGTATCTTCTGACCCCGTTGCAGATATGCGAGAAATAAGACAAAGGATATTAAGGCAGAGGACGTTAATCAACTTCTGTAAACAGTTAACAAAACCTGGCCTGAGAGAAGAAACCAGAGGACACCACAAAACAGTCTAGCAAGGAAATACCAAGATAAGCACGAGAAAACAAGGCCGCTGATAAAGCCGAAGTGAGACTCACTTGAACCATGAGTTAATTATCCTAATTAACATAGTAAAAACCACACCTCCAGCAATGAAGCCCCAGGCCAAGCAAAGATCCCTGCCCACTGAGCATGCTCTGTAAATTTAAAACACACTGTACCTTTAAGTGGAGATGATGCTTGTGAGAACCAATAGAAGAAAGGGTGAGTAAGTGGAATTGTGAAAATACTGATAATAGCTACTCAGAATGTATAAAATGTCCCTGCATGTTAACCAAGGTGTGCTAGCTTTGTGGAGTTACCACCTAGCACCCCTCTCTGCGCAGACATGAAATAAACAAATATCTCGACTCTGTGTGTTATTCAGCTTTTTGCACACCGGGTAAAAGAACCCTGCTTTTTGGGACAGCAATCCTGTACAGCTGCATTTTGATATGATTCTAAGATTATATTACATGTGAAAACACATGGGTCTAAAGATAAGCATATGTATAAAGATTTGCAGGATCAAGGTTTATAATATCAAAAGAAATTAGAAATATTGGGGGAGAAATAGTCTGAAATCTTAGATGGATAGCCTTTCACATTTACAACCCTGTAAGCACTTGCTTATTTGAATCAATCCCACATTACTGAAATCAAATTATTTAAATTATTCAAGATCTAAACGTGCTAAAATCCATGCGGGTCCTGTTTGCAGTTAGTTTATGTCTATTAGGCGCTCCAGCCAGCAATAAAGAAGAAAGCATCTGGGTACTTGCCAGCTAGAGAATGGCATTGTGTTCACCCATCAAAAGCAATAGAAAGAAGGCATTCATGTTTATGGGCTCACGTTTGCATGACAACACTTTTTTCCCCCTTTTGTTTAGAGCTGAAGCTCTGAAGATTCCTTTGAAGAGAAATGATTCTGAAGATAGAAATACTGATGATTAATTTAACCCCTTACTCTACTAAGCTAAAAGTAATCGTGTCCAGATCGACCTCTACTGAATTTTAGGTTACATTTACCTTAACACAACCTACGAAGAAAAAGGGCACAAAACCCAGCTGTTCAGTGAGACCTTTGTTCTTATTTATGACGTACTAGTGAAATCCAGGCTTCCACTGCAAAAGGCTTTGAATAATAATACTGAACATATTTTTCCTTTATGCTTTTTTACTCAGTAAATTCATATTCTAGGATAACTGGAAAGTGAATTTGCTATTGATTTATTTATTGTCCTTGCTCTCTCTCTTTTTCTCTCTGTTACACAAACATGCACAATATACAGATGCCTACCACTCAAGCGTAACTCAAAAAAAGAGACTGTTTATGGTCAGGGAAGATACTCTGGTTCTATGTAAACTGGCTCAGCATGGCATGTGTATGATTTTAAACATGTGAATAGTTATAATACAGTCATCAGTACTATTCAAACACCTCTGAATTAAATTGATTTTTTCTGATGAGTGTGGTCATGATCCTTGTTTCTTGGCCCTTATAAACAGTTGTCAATCTTTCAAGAGAAAAAAAAAAAAAAAAAGGAAAAAAAATAACAAGCCCCATGGCATTTTCCTTCCACTGGAAAATCCTCTTTAGTACATATACGTACACTACATTGCATTTTTTGTGTAACTTGCTTTGCATTCGAAGCAAATAGGTTCAAAGGACCCAGCTAGCTGCCGAGTTATGATGGAGACCCACATGTCGCATAAATCTTAGCTGGGTCCAAAAGCTGACAGCTGTGGTGGTCTGAGCTGATCACCACTGCACCCATGAAAGTCTCCTGCTGCCATTGTTGGAGCTCACATGGACTCCCAAAAAGAGGCAGTACCACTTCATGGTATTGCCCAGAGCACACAGATAGATTGTTCCAGTGCAGCAAAGGCTATTTGTTGTGATTCCCAGTGGGGAAATGCTACCGCCCTCTGCTTTTAAGAGATCTACCATAAAGAGAGGTCTAATCTTGATAAAGTTTCTAGTTTTGACATTGATAAGAAAAATTATAATCATTTTAATTGCAAAATTACAGTAATTATAACAATAACAACAATAAGAACAGAAGTGGTGATTTAGTGTGGTGATTTATCAGTGATGATGAGTGTAATAATAATAACAGTTGGTTCTCTGTGAAAAATTCTATACAAAATGCATGCTTCACAATTGTATCCTTTGTTAGGCTTGAAAATTTATTGGCAGTATCCCACCCAAATATAGTTTTAAAGTATTTATTGAGAGCACTGAATAAAAGTAAACAAACAAATAAAAGAACCTGTTTGAAATCAAGCTTATCTGAAACTTAACTGGCCTTCTTGGCCCATGTTCTTGATACATATGCAAAAACTGTGACAGTGTTAATGGAATGTTAATATATTCTTAAAAGGCTGAGAGAGCTGCCTTTGAAATTATTTTAAATGAAACAAAAAAAAAGGGGGGGAAAGGGAAAGAGAGAGAGCAGAGGGGGAAAAGAAAGAGAGAGAAAAAGAAATATATACGGAGAGAAGCAGTTTGATTGTGGGGGTGCAGATATTCCCTAAGGGGAAGGACAGAAGGACTAGGAAACAGCTGTTTCCCTTTATCATGCAAGCAATTACTGGCAATTTGTTCTGGCCAGTAAAACTTCTGATATTATCATGGTTGCTGAGTAATTTATCATCAAAGTTTAATGTGAAAACAGGTGACTGTGTAATCACCCATCTAGGAACAGAAATAGAATTGTTATTATTTCTGCCTGAAGAGAGGGGGTTTTTTTCAGGTTTTTTTTTTTCCCCTTTCTGTCAGTTGACTTAACGGCCAAAAGGCTGTTCATCACATCACCATGAATTATAAAACCTCTATTAAATATTCATAAAAGTTTTGAAATGAATATGTGACAGAGATGAAAGCCAGGCTAATTTAAATACCTACCAGACCTGTCTTAATTACAGAGGTAAAATGAGATATAAAAATTATAGCAGCAAGGAAAGGAAAAAAAAAAAGTTGAAACAGTTCATTCCATACACTACACGCATCTTCTTTTTAACCAGTGACGTGTAAATTTGTACACAAGCTGAAATGTACAGGTCTATTGAAATAAATCAGTTTTTGAGTTACATGCTGTTTACACTAATGGGACATTTTTGGCTCTGTGGGAAGAGACACTAAATGAGAACTTCTTGATATATGCTTTTATGAGTATGTGTGGGCATGTGTAAGGAAATTGTTTAATTAACTTTAAAATTATAAAAACAAAACAGTCACGAGTGTCTGCAGGTGTGAAGCTGAAACACAGTACGTAAGGAACAGCAGAAATGTTTAAATTCTCCCTCTGATAAATAACTATGATGTACTTGCTCAGCCTTCTGTCCCTTATTGGACAGTATATGGGATATTTTAAGAATGGAGGTTATGGAGTTGTCCATGAATAGTGGAGCCCCAGGCTTAATCATATTAAACATCCTTTGGTAGAGCATGAAAGAGCTGATCATATAAATATGCACACTGAGGTGCAGAATCAGGCCTTTGCTTCACATGAACACAGCTTGTCAGCTGCACATCGCTAGAAAAACAAAACAAAACAAACCAAACAAACCACTGTCCTTGTTTCAGCTGGGATAGAGTTAATTTTCTTCTTGGTAGCCGGTATGGTGCTGTGTTTTGGGTTTAGGATGAGAACAATGCCGATGATACACTGATGTTTTGGTTCTTGCTAAGTAGTGCTAAGCTGTTGCTAAGTGGCCTCACACTGGTCAAGGACTTTTCAGCTTCCCATGCTCTGCCGGGTGCACAAGAAAATGGGAGGGGGCACAACCAGGACAGCTGACCCAGACTGGTCAAGGGGCTATTCCATACCACATGACATCATGCTCAGTATATGAGCGGGAGGAGTTGGCTGGGGGAGGGGCAACGATCGCTGCCTGGGGACATGCTGGGCATCAGTCAGCAGGTGGTGAGCAATTGTACAGTTTATCACTTGCTTTGTATTACTATTGTACTATTATTACTTGTTTTTATTATTATTGTTATTATTACTATTATTACTGTTCTATTTTTATTTTACTTTAGTTATTTAACTGTTCTCATCTCAACCCACGAGTTTTCCCCTTTTGCCCTTCCGATTCTCTCCCCCATCCCACCGGTGGGGGAGTGAGCAAGCGGCTGCGTGGTGCTTAGTTGCTAGCTGGGGTTAAACCATGACAACCACCCAAAAATCTTTTAGGTCAGGACTCACTGTCCAGAACAGAACTGTCCAGCCAGACTGGGATATCTAAGTTGTGATTCCTTTCACTTGGATTTAGACTATCATCAAATTGATGATACGTTTTAAATTGGGCATCCAAATATTTTCTGCTGTTTGTTTAGAGAAACCAGGTTTTCTAGTGCATGACTTTTATCACCCATGACAACCCCATGCAACGCTACAGGCTTGGGAAGGAGTGGCTGGAGAGCTGCCTGGCGGAAAAGGACCTGGGGGTGTTGGTTGACAGCCACCTGAACATGAGCCAGCAGTGTGCTCAGGTGGCCAAGAAGGCCAATGGCATCCTGGCTTGTATCAGGAATAGTGTGGCCAGCAGGACCAGGGAGGTGATAGTGCCCCTGTACTCGGCACTGGTGAGGCCGCACCTCGAGTACTGTGTTCAGTTTTGGGCCCCTCACTACAAGAAGGACATCGAGGTGCTGGACTGTGTCCAGAGAAGGGCAACGAAGCTGGTGAAGGGTCTAGAGAACAAGTCTTATGAGGAGTGGCTGAGGAAGCTGGGGTGGTTTAGTTTGGAGAAGAGGAGGCTGAGAGGAGACCTTATCACTCTCTACAACTACCTGAAAGGAGGTTGTAGTGAGGTGGGGGTCGGTCTCTTCTCCCTAGTAACAAGGGATAGGACGAGAGGAAACGGCCTCAAGCTGTGCCAGGGGAAGTTTAGGTTGGATATTAGGAAAAACTTCTTCACTGAAAGGATAGTCAGGCACTGGACCAGGCTGCCCAGGGAAGTGGTTGAGTCTCCATCCCTGGAGGTATTTAAAAGGCGGGTAGACGTGGTGCTTGAGGACATGGTTTAGTGGTGGACTTGGAAGTGCTAGGTTAACGGTTGGACTCGATGATCTTAAGGGTCTTTTCCAACCTAAACGATTCTATGATTCTGTGATTCTATGATCTCATCCTGTCTCAAATAATTGCTAACTAGGTGCATGAGATCTTTTTTCAGAAGACTGACCTGGATCACAGGGTCATTGTAACAGATATGTGAAGTTAGAGTCCAAATCCTTGTTATAGCTACAGTGCAGTACAATGCGTCTTTGATAGTTACAGTCTGGTAACATAAGGAAAGTACAAATACAAAGCATGTAAAAATTATCTGACTAATTATTATTTGGATTAATATTCAGCTTTGAGATGTTTTGATGAAAGAGCAAATTTACATAGTTAGAAACAAGCCATTGTGATGTTTATTGTTCATTTAAAAAAGAATAAAAATCTTCTTATATATGATAGCATATAGTTAAAACCACTCTTGGGTAGGTATCTAAACTTCTCAAGTCTATCCCAACTCTTTTCCTTTATTGCTAGTCTTACAAGTTGTACTATTGCTACCATCACTGCCACTACTGCCCATTCTATTGCTACTACTACTATTAAACTATAGTTACTCCTTTTTCATCACAGTATGAATTCATTTTCCTAGTATGGAGAAATCATTATGTTCTTTAAATTAAGCATACACTTAAGAACTGTTCTGACAAGAGATGGACTCAGTTAATCATGTAGCATTTTCCCAAGTCACAACTCGTGACAGAAGAATTCAGCACAGTGTAAAAAGAAAGGAAAACCTCAAATCCTTTGAGAAGCTCAATTCAACAGAAAAAGACAGCTGAAAGTTTGTGTTCATAGTTATCTTATCTAGGACATGAAATCTGTTTAGGTAGAATTGACATATTTTACTTTGTTTTTCCCCATGTCTCTGTGATGGACAGATTAAGTTTGTCTAAAAGCAGGACGTGAGTTGATTTCATAATTAGCATAGTTCTATGTCTCTAAAATTTTTTTATTAGAAAGGGTTGATATGAAAGAAGTAGGGATTTTATAGAAAAGAGGAGGGCATCTTTTCTGACATCTTAATAATTACAAATTTAGACTTCCAGCAAACTAAATAAAAATTCAAGTCTATTTTGATTCCAGGGAAAATTAACTGGATAACTTTAATGAATTGCAGTCTTTGTTTTTGTACATGTCTCTGTCTTGTTTCGTTCTATGAAGAGTTTCAAAATAGGCTTATAAGATCATAGAGGTAGAGCAGTTCATATTAAAAAAGAAAAAAAAAAGAAAAGTTTAGATATTTCAGTCAATATTCAAACTAATGATGTTGAGCTAGTCTCAAATGCAAAGCAAGGCTGGCTTATCTGTTTGTTAGAATCTGTTTTGGTTTACTTCCTTGCTTTGTTCTGACTGGTCCCATGAGATTTTTAGTCTTATTCCTAGTATACAGACAGGTCAGGTAAGAAATTGAATAAATGATCATCAGCTGAAAATAACTGCTGCACTGATTCTCTGGAGGTAACTGAAAAAATGTCCCTGGACAAGTTTTTAGAGTATTTGGGTTCTGTTTCTGATTCTCAGAAAATTTGGGCTAAGGGCTACTGACTGACTAAATTGCACTTCAATCCCAATTTAGCAGACATTAGATATAAATATAAAGCTCAGTTAAGACAGTTTTCATGCAAACATGTTCTGACCGAATTTCACTATGTACAGCATCTTTTTAATGCACTTTCAATTTGAAGAGCTATGGGTTTTGACCAAGTACCATGACTGTTCTGAGATACAGACACTTAAGTCTCAGGATCCAATCTGCTATATGTGGTCTGCCTTGTCTTGTTCAGTCAACACTGAATATTGTGCATCGGTCACCAGAAATTACCAGGAGGCTGAGGAGGTGACTTCACACACAGTTGACAAGTGGTTACAGTTTTAAAAATCTTGAGCTGGAGACATGGGTCCTACAGCCTTTTGGGGTGGGATTGGCAGAGAGAGGTAATGAAATACCTTTAAAATTAGTTGCCTGCAGCCGTTTCTTTTTTCCCTCTAGCCAGATGTAGTTAGCTAAAGTCTAACAAAGGTTGCTGCAGCAGGGATTTCATCTGTCATATCAAAACATTTTCAATACCCACTATCAATACGACACTAAATTTTGGTCTCACATTAATGTCAGCCCATTTATAATTTTGGGTTGCAGCACTACAAAAGCGACATGACAAGCTACTATTTCACACTTGCTATTGAAATGAATAAAAATGACTAGGTCCTTAAAAGAAAGGGTATGAGGGAGAGTTTACATGGGGTTGTGCGTGAAAGTGTGTGTGCATGGGCTCGCTTGTGTTTTTCAGAAAGAAGACTCTGGCAAGTGTGTGGTGATTTGCAAATCTGTTCCCATAGAAATTTCACCCAGGGTGTTTGAAAGACTAAGGCTGGGCTATCTTGCTAATATCCCCAATTAAGGTGTGATATTAGCAGCCATGCATACTTTAGTTAGAGGTATTGGTGTGAATAAGAAGGACCTAAAATGGATGAGGGAACCTGAATGCAGTGGCAGGGATAAGATCAGGAATAAAAATTAATAGGAGATGGAATTCTCTCTTCAGCTGACACAAATGCATGCTGCTGGAAAAAATAGCAGGCACTCTGATACAAAAATTCACGGATGCTTCTCCTCACAGTCTGAATCCCCTCCAAGGGAGAAACAGAGTATTCAGAGAGTCCCTGAAATGAAACTCAACAGCAACGAAGTTACTATTAAGCAGGTATTCTTTATTGCAGCGCTGGGCAGCACTGGGGATTCTCCACCATAAGTGCGCCACCGATTTGGTGGACTTTCAGAGATTATATACTATAAAGTCCAACATATTCACAGGATTTCCGAGAAATCATTTACATAAACATGATATTCCCTGGAACTTATTAACATATGCAAATGTCCGATCTGCATGCGCAGTCGTCTCCCGTGGTGGTCTTCAGGTGGTCTTTGGGGGTCTTCAGATGAAGGCTCATAGTCTTCTTCACTGTGTTCGCTGATTGACCTCTACTTCTGCGCAAACTCAGTCCCAGCATCACATAAACTGTGTCCTTCAAGGCCGTCGTCATCCTATTGTGACCTCCTATCTTCCATGCATTTGTTCTCCCAAGGCCCAGTTGTCTGAGATGGGATTATCCCGGAGCCCCCTTATCTTACAACCATTCTAACTACTCCCTAAGTCACAAAGGCCTTTCTTTTGTTTAGTTAAATGACTAAGATATTTAAATATCCTCCTTGCCCCTAGGCTTTTCAGGAGGCATTTTGATGCAGTGGCTTTGTCTGTCTTGGCTTTAACCCTTTCAACTCATTCATAATGATCACCTAATTGGAATCATTCTTTTGATACATATCTTTAACAAAATGGTATGTTTAATAGAAATGATAACGCAGTGCAGGACATGAGACCCACTAGACTGACTGAGAATCTTATTGAGCTGCACAGAATGTGATGAACACTTATTTGGATTCCGCTTACAGGTAGACCCAAAATGAAATCTCAGAAGTCAATATTTTATCACCATCCCCTGCCTCCAAAAAAAATTGAATAAGTGAAGAGAAATTGATAGGAAATGTGTATATGCTGTGTGTTGAGGTCACTTTTCTGATGTGTTTGTGTTTGGTTTCTCCTCTTAATGTGGAAAAAGAAATACACAGTTATATTTTTCAGCATTTCCCATTCAAAATGTTGACTTTAAAATAAGAAAAGAAAAAGAAAAGCAAATAAAATGTCTGTTTAAAAGAGAAAAATATAAATGGATTTGAATTTTTGAGGAGCACATGTCTCACAGGAGCTGGAATATGGAAAACTTTGTGACTTCAGGCTGGTATACTGGCAAAGTTTTTTGGTGGAAGTGTAATGTTCACAATCAACCATCATTTCCCCTGGTATATAAGATACAATGTATATATGACAAGCTGGTCTGGATATCAAGTCCAGCACATACCAACAAAGAGATAATGAAGCATTCATTTAAGTAAAGTACTACAGTTTACATTTCCAAATCCAGTCTGATTTACACTGAAAAATGTTACATTTTTTAATACTTAAAGATATAAGACATTTTGGATATTCAGTTTGTTGTTGGTTTAGAGTTTAAAAGTCCACATTTTCGTGTCTTTATTTTTGACAAGGCCTATCTTTGGGAAAGCTGAAAAAAATTATTTTTGACTACATGATACATTTGATCTGATGACTGTTTCTATAAAACATGAAAGCAAACTGGGGAACAGGGATTAGAACCGACACTCAGACATACCCAATATTGCCCAACGAACTATGTTACAGAGACATTGTCTTTCTCTGGTCCCTTATTTTTTTCAAAGATACCCAGGTCCATTAAAAGCATTGAAAAAACACTCTCCACAAGACACAATTTCAGGAGAAAATTGAAACCAGATCTCCTACCCTTGTATTAATACCCTAATCGCTTAGTATAGAATAGATACATCTTATTTAAGGTAGATTTCTAAAACTAATATATAAATTGAGATACAGATAAGTAGAGGTGAATTTGCTACATATCTTCATGAAAGAAGTGTTTGTTTCTTTCCAGAGATCATTAAGAATGACTAGTTATGTGTAGTGGGTCTACACTGTAGATGTCTGAAGCTACGACAGATGATCTCTGAGCTTCTATGTAAAGGGAAAAAGGGATTTAATATCTAACATCACTTCTGTCCTAAAAAGTGATCTTTATATCTCTTACTAAACAATGATTTAAGCACTTTACTTCTAGAAAACAGTTCTGATTAAGGAACTGTTTTCCTTACTAGGGAAGTTTTCCTTACTAGGAAAGAGTTGTGTCCCAGAGTTACTTAAAGCCTTAAACCTGTTATGTACCATTACAGATTTGATTTTAAATTTGCAGATCCAAATAGCCAAAGACCTATACAAGAATTCTGTCTCTAGGTCTACCAGGAAGTTACATAAGTCTTTCAACCCTGAGGGAGGCTAAAATCTTCTTTCCTAAATAAAGAAACTTTTTTTTGAATAAGTAGTGTGAATATTGTAAGGATAATGGAAGTATTTTGATGAACAAAATTGTGAATATTCCAAATATATATATATTAGCTTATATAGATGTGTTTATATCTATCCATCTATATATGTATATATATGAACAAGAAAAGGTCATGCTTGTGAAGAAAGAAGCTCTTTTTTATCTGTTAAGGTGTGTAGGCAGATGACTGGTCCCTGGCATGAGGTTTATCTGTCTGAACAGAACATGAGAAACTACTGGACATGACATCAGTAATCGCTGGATGTAACAAAAAAAAAAAAAAAGAGTGCAAAGCTGACAAAAGTTACAGATAGTGCTGGGAAGGATGTCTGGATTTCACAGGCAGTCAAAGGGGGGTTATGAAGAAATGACCAGCCCTCACAGAAAATTACAGGGGAGTTCTGGGGACCTTTTTGGGAGTAGGCTAGCATTACCTAGGTGATCTTATCAGTACTACCATATAAGGCCAAGATTACATTAGTAACAGTATCAGAAATACCAAATTTAGGCATGAATGTAGCAAAGCCAGGACCAGTGGGGAAAAATTAGTTAGGAGTCAGTTGTTCGTTTGGGAGGGGACTAGAACACAAAAATGAAGGGGTCAAGATAGATGTGGGAAGAAAACTCATAGGGAAATGAAGGAAAAGGGCAAATAAAAGGGGCTGATTGCAAGTATCTGGTCAGTGCTTATCTGGCAGAGTCCTGCACCTGATCACTGCTCATGAAGTTCAGGCTGGAGTAACCAGTGAGATCAGCCTCCAGATCCAAGGTCTGAGCTAGTGACCAGGAAAGGGACCTAGGGTCTGGGCACGCACAGTAGATGGACTGAAGCTCTGCGCTAATATTCAAAAGATCTGTCAATACAAGTGTGTTTGGATATCAAGAGTGAGAGTGTGAATGTTACACTGATCCTGGTCAGGTGGGGAGGAACTGGTTCAGGCCACCCATGGTGTGCACATTTAGGTGAGTGCTGCTGGTGGTTACGTAGGTAAAGGCACTGCTCCCTGTCTTTGCTGATCTCTGTGCAGCGCATGCGTATGTGTGTGCACATATGCATGTGTTTATTTGGACCACATGCACACCTCTGAAACCAGCCAGCCCTGCACACAGGCAGCTGCAGCCTGGCTTCTAGTAGGAGAGGAGAAATCTCTTAGTCTTAAAGCCCACAAGATCCTGCCTGCCTTAAATCTGCTGTGATTTATGGTGGATAAGTACCTGCTAATTATAAGAGGAATTAAGGGAATGGGAGAGAGTGAATTACCACACAATTTACTTTTTCACACTCTTTTTTCACAGTCATTTCTTTTGTCAGCTGCTGCTTGGTGACCTCTTGGTCTAGCTACACTCTCACATCAAAGCTTTATTTTGTGTTCCTTCAGACAAAGATGATCTGTCTCGTTTCCAAGCACACATTGCCTTGGACTTTGTTCTGACACTGATGCCAGTAGCTTTAATTCTTTTGTTCCTTTAATCTCTGAAGTTAGTCCCTCTTTCTCTCCCTTTGCTTGTGTTAAAGTAAATCTGAAGTAGATGCTTATTCCTCCCACTCCCTTCTATTTGTTTTTGGAGGCCTCCAGGGCTCTTAGGAGGTCTGGACATAGAATTAGAAGGAATGTGCTGTGTTCAGTATTCAGCTCCTGGGAGCACGAGTGGACAACACTGCTCATATGCTCTTCTGAGCAAAGCAGGTGGAGACAGGGAGCCAGTTCCTCTGCTTTCCTCTCCTCAAACAGACCACATTTTAGTAACTGATCATTCCCATCAGACAGGCAAGTGGAGTATAAACTGCTAAGCATGTTTTTATGTAGCTTTTTCACTTCTGGTTTGCACGAAGAAGCAACCGTACAGCTACTGCCTGTGTGTTGTTTGCAGGAAGGATGTTAACCTTTCATTGACAGGGCAGGTGGCAGGGCAAGGCTCAGCAGCCACTCCATTTGCAAAGCAGCTTTCCAGAGAAGCAAAGGATGCAGGTGCTTGCTGCCGCTTCTGGATCTTCCCAAATGTGGATGTCTTATCACAGAAAAGGCACTTCTGACATGCCCAGGAGAGGCTCTCTTAAAGTTCAGATGGTGATGTGAGGTTTGTGGCCTGGACTGTTCGCTCCACCTCACAGCCCTGTGTGCCTTGAAGATTTTCCTGCCAGCCCTGATGGTATTGTATTTACATTACTAGTCCTAATTAACATAGGTGAAAATGAAAAAGGTTTTGCTTTACTAAGCAGGAGAGAACAAAGATTGAGCCTGACTTGTGAATGCATCTTCTCTTTCAAGAGTAAAACATAGAACTATTCAGTACATCAGATGGCATTATCAGCCATCTGTGAACTGAGCATCAAAGACAATTAAAATATCAACATGAATTCTCTGCAAATAATTTAAAACAATGCTTTGTGCACACATCTCTGTACTTTCCTGAGCTCCAGACCTCTCTGTAGTGATATTTTAATTTGCATCCAGAATACTGAAAAAACCCCCAATAATAATAGGAAGAAGGTGAAAAATAAGAAGAAAGACAAAGGTTTATGACAGGATACAGGGATATTGGTTTTCTTTTCAGCATATTAGAGAGTTGAAAGCTCAGCTGCAAGGCTACAGAACTGCACCTATCATCAAAAATGGCAGTGACAACAACAAGGACAAGGGCATAGATGGGTGTCCCAGAATTTTTCTGTTACCAAGAGATATTGGCAATGATGTTGACTCAAAGTAAAAACTTTCTTCCTCTCTTTCTCTCTCTCTTTATCTTGCTGCACAAGAAGTGAGAATGTAAGAAAATTATTTCAGAAAAAAAGAAAAAAGAAAAGATGAAGAAGAAGGAGTTTCTGGCACAACTTGCTGGTTACACTAAGACTGAAATCAGAAGCAGGAAAGAGGGGAAACGAGAGAATGCATAAAGATGCTGCTTTAAGCCATGTTGTTGGGTAACCGTGGGTTTATCAAATATTGACAAACATGAAATGATTGTAATCAGTCACTGTCAGAAGGGAACAGGTACCCTCCTCTCTTTTACAAATGATCCAATTAAAGGAAACATGTTGGCTATAAAAGTCAAAATCAACAATGCGCTGTACACTGACAGCCCATTCAACATATAAAATCAATAGTGCATTCTTCTTCTAGCCAGCACAAAGCAACAGTAGCAACTTTCCCACCTCTTTAGTCAAATATGACACCGTATCAATCTATCAAAACTTAGTATTTATTGAACACTGACTTCTGAAGAATGCAAAATGTATTGTTCTTTCCTTATTTTATTTCAGTAAAGTTTAACTTAAAGGCATAACACTTGAGAGAGCTCAACTATTTTATTGTGGTTAAATATAGCTATAGCTAGTAGGATAGATAGATCCAAATGTATATTAATACATGCTTCTTGGGAAACAGACTGCATATACATTCTTTGTCTGAATACTCTCAGAATAATACTGTTGACTGTCATAGAAATGCAGATTGGAGGTGGGAAAAACTCGGTTTATGGGACTAAAACTCTTCCTGATGCAGGATTGCAAGATCTTTTTTTTTTTTCTTCTTTGTCTTTTGTTTACATCAAAATTTAGCTGTCTTTTGAAGTGATGTTTGTGTAGAAGAAAACTTTCTTATCCCACATAGATTTCATCAATACGGGAAGACATGATTATTCTGCTGAAATTGAATCTGTGTTTGTCATTCTCCACTGTCCTTGATCCAAGGGAAGAGTATTAAACATGACTGTATGTCAGCACATGGTCAAAACTAAGCCTATTTTTAAGTATAGTCCTGATAAAAATTACCTTCAGTATGTGTTAATTGCTTTCGATCTCTCTGGGTAATTAGCCTTAGTTATAGATCAACTAATATGTTACCTAAACAATTTCTTTACCTCCTCATGTGTTTACATACACTGGTGGCTGTGATGGCTCTGTGTATTTTTGTAGCTATTTTTCCCTTGGTTTTCACTGGGGATTAGGAATTCCCAAAGACATGATTCAGTTAAAATGTTTGACCAATTAAATGAACAAACAAACAAACAAACAAACAAACAAAACTCTCCAAAGCTTTGTTTATGTAGATGTAGTTGTAATTACTTATTTGAACAAAAAGGGTCTGATCTGCAAGCTACCAATATCACTGGAAAAACACTTCAGCTAGGTTCAATCAGACCCTAAGACAACAATCAGACTTTTTATTTTCATTGCTGAAATTCAGAGTTCATAAATTATGCACATCTCTGATATAATGGACATTGCCTAATTTCTCACATTGGCTGCTTGATTGTCATTTTACTTTTAAATCACTAGCTTTCCCAATTACAAAGCAAACCAGTTCATAAAACATTGATGTCTCGAAGAGACCTGCTTGTACCAGTTGAAGAAATGTGTGTCTAATTTTAATACACCACTTTCCCCTTTCCTAAGAGTATGGATAGTACCAACAAAGGCAAGTGAATGACTTTTTCATCCTTTGTTCTCATAAAAGGAAATATTAAGTTGTATCTGTGTCTGTATTAATTTTATATCTTATAAATAAAAATCGCAATTATACTGGGCACTGTTAAAGACAATGTTTTTATAAATCAAAGTTAGCCTGTAGATCTTGAGTAAGATCAAGGTTTGATACTGGTAGTTTCTTCATTTATTAGATTTAAAACAGAAATAGTTTATAATCTAGGCACTCGAAAAACTTAGGAATCAGGTTCAAAACATAAACAAAAGACATGGTTCTTCATAGGGCATGAAATTTAGCAATGGATTTCTCTGGCATAAAATCCCTAAGTTTCCACAGATTCAAGGGAAAACTGGCCAAGCTTCCAGCAGATAAATCTGTTACAGTTTAAAAAATACATAGAAATCATCTGTGGGTCAGGAAGTCCCCATGCCACAAGTTCTTAATTGCTGTGAGAATTTTCAGTGGTAGTATCATGTCTGCTTGCTTCATTTTTATATCCTTCCCTTAGGTATCTGTTTCTTGGGGTCACAGCCTACTTACAAAGCTAGATGGACTTCTCACTGACTCAGTACGGTAACCGACATATTTCCATAGCAGAGGGAAACAAGTGTTAAGCTCAGAAAAATAAGTATTGCTACTCTCAATTTGTTAAAACTGTGCCCAGGAATAGAGAAGGTAAATACTGAAGGTTAGTCAGTAGCTGTTAAAGTTTTTCAGCAGTTTTCATGTCTCACAGATAAAGGCAACAGGTACATTGATAGAATATAGCTGACCTCTCCAAAGTGCTTGATTTCATATTATATAATTATTTCTCTAAAGTTTGCAATATATGAGATTTCCAGGGAATATATAAGATAGACCAAAACCTGTTTTTCATCTTAAGAGAGATCTTTTAAAGGGGAGAACTCAATGAGTACAGTTATTTGCAATATGCTCCTACAGGGCTTGATTCTTCATCCTGTGACATTTGGGTTTGTTTCATTGTTTATTTTTAATATCATTCTAAACAGTGATTACAAATCTTCATTCATAAAATTTATAAATGAAATGAAATTGTGAGACAAGCAGTGTCTGCAGTGAGAATTTTAAAACTTTAATATGAACATTTAAAAATGCAGCATCGAAATGTTTAAGTCCCAGTAAATTGCTTATTTTCAAGTTTGACTTTTGTGGAAAGTGCATCCATACCTCTTGAAGTAATGTACCATATATCAGCATTTACTGGCATGTTTTAACTGCTGCTAGAAAATTAGTATGGGACAGGCTACTCTTCAGAAGTGATCATTTTAAATGATCACAATGCAATTTATGTGATTTAATACACTTCAATGATAAATGCTATGTTAGGAAATCAGGGAAGTAGACCATACCTCCAAGAAGCAAAGACTTATTCTATAAAACAGGGAACCCAGAAGAAAGTTTTAGGGTCCTGGGAGATAATCACTTCAACAAAAGGTCTTCTTGTGATACAGTCAGATGTATCCAACAGTAAATAAACTGTTAGATGTGAATTCTTTCTTTCCATGTGAATGGAAAAAAATTTCTATGAAGTACAGGCAAGACAGTGGCCTGTCTTTTCTGTATAGGATTTTTTAATGGTTAACATTAGAATATGATGTCTACTTTTAGTGTTCATGGTTCAGGGATGCTGAAGTATCAAAAATAGTTCAGAAGTGCCTATACACGCACAAAATAAAAACAGCCAACAGATTGGAAAATGAAATCTACAGTATGACCAACAAGGACTCAACTTATTCAATGGGCTGAAAGAAGAGCAAGGAGGTGACTTACAATAACTTCACACAGGTACTTAAAAATGGAAAATATCTGTGATTTAGTCAAGGGTAAGAGCAGCAAGCAGAGTCTACCTATTTCTGATATGGGTAATATTGTCTTTAGGTCTAAAAAGACCCAAAGGAGTGTACTAATGCTTGCCCTGGGGTTCTCATATCATTGTAGAGATCAGAAAACTGCTGGACTATGCTAGGACTTTCATCTGACCTTTATTTGGAAACCACAGTGTGTGAAGGAGATACTGTACTTCTGAGTATCTCTCTGGGATGGAATGAGGATGCAGACAGGACTCTGCACCTGGATGCAGGGACTCAGAAATGCAGTCAGTCCAGCAAGTAAATGCATGAAACTTTAAAACTATGTCCCATTGAAAATGGTTGATATATTATTACTTAAAAAACTGATGGCGATATCACATTATTATTTTATTTTTGCAGAAATAAATGCCTTGATCTCAGTTTTAAGATAAATTCATTATTTGTGGAGATGAGTGGGAGTCCCCTGTTTACATTGTCTTCAGTAGGCTTTTAACACTCAGATTTCTGCATAAAGATACTGTTTATAAGCAAATACCACACTATAGACAAGTACTTGGCAGGGTCAGAAGGATTTTTTCCTCCTGATACAAAAATTCACGGATGCTTCTCCTCACAGTCTGAATCCCCTCCAAGGGAGAAACAGAGTATTCAGAGAGTCCCTGAAATGAAACTCAACAGCAACGAAGTTACTATTAAGCAGGTATTCTTTATTGCAGCGCTGGGCAGCACTGGGGATTCTCCACCATAAGTGCGCCACCGATTTGGTGGACTTTCAGAGATTATATACTATAAAGTCCAACATATTCACAGGATTTCCGAGAAATCATTTACATAAACATGATATTCCCTGGAACTTATTAACATATGCAAATGTCCGATCCGCATGCGCAGTCGTCTCCCGTGGTGGTCTTCAAGTGGTCTTTGGGGGTCTTCAGATGAAGGCTCGTAGTCTTCTTCACTGTGTTCGCTGATTGACCTTTGCTTCTGCGCAAACTCAGTCCTAGCATCACGTAAACGTTGTCCTTCAAGGCTGTTGTCATTCTTTTGTGACCTCCCATCTTCCATGCATTTGTTCTCCCAAGGCCCAGTTGTCTGAGATGGGATTATCCCGGAGCCCCCTTATATTGCAACCATTCTAACTACTCCCTAAATCACAAAGGCCTTTCTTTTGTTTAGTTAAGTGACTAAGATATTTAAAATGTCCTCCTTGCCCCTAGGCTTTAATTCTTTCAGGAGGCATTTTGAGGCAGTGGCTTTGTCTATCTTGGCTTTAACCCTTTCACTCCAGTGTATCATATAATTTAAAAGCATGTATTTCACAAAAAAAAAGAGGCGAAAACCCCTCAGTCTGAGATTGGCCATGACTGAAAGCATAATATTAAGTAGTACGCAGTGACAGAGAATCCTTTTAGGCACTTCTCTAGCTTGTTGTGCTCAGGTTGAAACAGGGATCAGAGTCCTCATGTTGCAGGGACTCATATACCGATGCTGTTTTAGTCTCTCCTGCCCTTTACCTGTGATGTAGGCTTCCGTAAGGCTGACATATTCAGCCTCATTACCACTGAGTTTTATAAAAGGTGGCTATTTTTTTGGAGGGGAAACTAAAATCTAAAACAAACATGCAAAGAAATTCTGTGAGCTTGGATATACAGAAAATGAGACTGAGATCAAATAGTTTCCTTCTGACTTTTTGTGACTTGTTGTTGTGTGAATGAGAAATGCTCTTTAACATATTGTCTAAAGTGGACAGATTGCAGCAGACGTTGTATATCTGTGTCCTATAGTACGTGGAGGGAAGAGAAGGGAAGGGAAGGGAAGGGAAGGGAAGGGAAGGGAAGGGAAGGGAAGGGAAGGGAAGGGAAGGGAAGGGAAGGGAAGGGAAGGGAAGGGAAGGGAAGGGAAGGGAAGGGAAGGGAAGGGAAGGGAAGGGAAGGGAAGGGAAGGGAAGGGAAGGGAAGAGGGGAGGGGAGGGGAGGGGAGGGGAGGGGAGGGGAGGGGAGGGGAGGGGAGGGGAGGGGAGGGGAGGGGAGGGGAGGGGAGGGGAGGAGGGAGAGGCAAGGCGATATCTGTTTTTCTTCCAACCAGTGCATGTATAAGCACATGGAAGAATCCTATCATGCCCCATAGCGGTATAAAAAAGATCATGATTTGTCTTTGTTTCTGCGTCAGGTAGTTAAGTGCAGCTAACATCAGAATAATGATGCTTTTAATGTCAGATTTCTCTTTAATAGTAACAGCTCTCAAGCTGCACAGAGAGGCTGTGAAGTCTCCATCCCTGGAGATTTTCAAGATCCAATTTTATGTAATCCCTGAGCAGCCTGTTCCATCTTCAGAGCTGACCCTGCTTCAGTCAGGAGGTTGGTGTTCAGACTTCCTAAGGTCACTTCCAACCCCATGGACCTGTGAATCTGGGATCATATGAATGCACAATGACAAGCCTAAGTTAATTAAAGATTGACATTTGGAGGGCTTCTAATGTGCCCACCTGTCTCCATTGATTAGTTAGGGGAGTAAGGACTTTAGGCAAACATCTCCATGAAGGACATACATAGTTTAAATTTTAAGTCAGAATACAGAGCCTAAGATGTGTAGGCTGGACCCCAGCTGTCCTTAATAAATAAACATTCATTGTTCTTTCTTTGTGTATGGAAAACTTCTATCTGTTTTCTCCGGAAAACTTTCATCAAACTTGGTGAAAATTCTGATACTGATACATGGACTCCAGGCCTCCTGACTTCAGCAGCAGCAGCATTAAAATAACTTTGATTGCCCATATTAGCAATTTAGCATTGCTTTGACCTCATCTGGCAGGCAGCAGCTTTACCTTCAATATTGGCTTTAATGCTCTTCTGAGTCATTCACATTTTCTAGGGTCTCATCTATATGTACCTAGATAATCTCTTGATATCATCTCTTCTAGCCTTTACATACAGAAATTTTAGGTATAGCTTAATTGTTGTTTGGTTTGTTTTGCAAAATCTGCCAAATCATACTTCCACATCCGGAAATGTAATAAATCCATGATTAAAGTCTAATCCTAGAATTTAGATGAAAACCAAAGATAGAATTCAGACTCCATAGATTATAGAATTTCAGCTCATTACTCTATGATGAAGGATGTAGCACATTTTTAAGGTTCATTTATTTCTTTATAGAATCATAGAATTGTTAAGGTTGGAAAAGACCCTTAAGATCATCGAGCCCAACCGTTAACCTATCACTGCCAAGTCCACCACTAAACCATGTCCTCGAGCACCACGTCTACCCATCTTTTAAATACCTCCAGGGATGGAGACTCAACCACTTCCCTGGGCAGCCTGTTCCAGTGCCTGACTACCCTTTCAGTGAAGTTTTTCCTAATATCCAACCTAAACTTCCCCTGGCGCAGCTTGGGGCCGTCTCCTCTCGTCCTATCGCTTGTTACTAGGGAGAAGAGACTGACCCCCACCTAGCTACAACCTCCTTTCAGGTAGTTGTAGAGAGCGATAAGGTCTCCCCTCAGCCTCCTCTTCTCCAGGCTAAACAACCCCAGCTCCCTCAGCCGCTCCTCGGAAGATTTGTTCTCTAGACCCTTCACCAGCTTCGTTGCCCTTCTTTGGACACGCTCCAGCACCTCAATGTCCTTCTTGTAGTGAGGGGCCCAAAACTGAACACAGTACTCGAGGTGCGGCTCCTTGGCCCTCCTTTTGTTGATGATATATTTGTAAAAACATTTTTTGTTGTCTTCAACGGCGGTGGCCAGATAGACTGGTGGAGCCACTCCCTACCATCCCTGAGATGAGCACGCCAGATGGAAGCATCAAGAGAAGGAGAGGCTCCCCTACCCTCTTGCCACCAGGCAGAAGGAGGGGTCCTAAGAGACAGAGTGGAATGGAAACAGATCCCTGCTTGGCGCAGCAGGCGAATCCTCTCCCGGTCGACCTCGCCCTCCCAGGTGCCCTTACACAATAGGTATGAGGCTCTGGAACTTGAGGGCCAGGAGGATGAAGATACGGACAGTGATCCATCCAAGGGGTTGACTGGGGGGAACCAGTCAGCCCCACGCATTACAACGGCCACTGGCAAGAAAAAAAGAAGGGTGATTGTCATAGGTGACTCCCTTCTGAGGGGAACAGAGGGCCCGATGTGCCGACAGGACCCATCCCATAGGGAAGTCTGCTGCCTCCCTGGGGCCCGGGTCAGAGACATAACTAGGAAGCTCCCTAGGCTGGTGCAACCGTCCGATTATTACCCACTATTGGTTGTTCAGGTTGGCAGCGATGAGGTAACCGATACAGGTACAAAGATGATCAAAAGGTATTTTAGAGAACTGGGGCAATTACTTGAAGGATCAGGAGCACAGGTAGTGTTTTCCTCCATCCCGTCAGTAGCCGGGAGGCATATGGAAAGGAACAGGAAGACCCATCTCATTAACACGTGGCTCAGAGGCTGGTGCCAGCGGTGGAATTTTGGGTTTTTTAATCATGGGGCAGTTTACATGGCACCAGGCCTGAACTACCCTGAACTTCAGAAGGGCAGACTTTGGCCTGTTTAGGAGTCTGGTTGAGAGAGTCCCTTGGGAGGCAGTCCTGAAGGGCAAAGGAGTCCAGGAAGGCTGGGTGTTGTTATTCAAGAAGGAAGTCTCAAAGGTGCAGGAGCAGACCGTCCCCATGTGCTGCAAGTCGAGCAAGCGGGGGGGAAGACCGGCCTGGCTGAACAGAGAGCTTTGGCTGGAACTCAGGAAAAAAAGGAGAGCTTACCATCTTTGGAAGAAGGGGCAGGCAACTCAGGAGGACTACAAGGATGTTGTGAGGTTATACAGGGAGAAGATTAGAAAGGGAAAGGTCCAGCTAGAACTTAAACTGGCCACTGCAGTTAAGGATAACAAAAAATGTTTTTACAGATATATCAGCAACAAAAGGAGGGCCAGGGAGAATCTCCGTCCTTTATTGGATGTGGAGGGAAAAATTGCCACAAAGGATGAGAAGGCTGAGGTACTTAATGCCTTCTTTGCCTCAGTCTTTAATAGCCAGACTGGTCATCCTCAGGGTTTTCAGGCCCCTGATCTGGGAGACGGAGATAGGGTGCAGAATGAAGCCCCAATAATCAAAGAGGTAACAGTCACCGACCTGCTCCTCCACCTGAATGCTCACAAGTCTATGGGGCCAGATGGGATCCACCCGAGGATACTGAGGGAGCTGGCAGAGGAGCTTGCCAAGCCACTTTCCATCATTTACCAGCAGTCCTGGTCAACCGGGGAGGTCCCAGATGAGTGGAAGCTAGCAAACGTGATGCCCCTCTACAAGAAGGGTTGGAAGGAGGATCCGGGGAACTACAGGCCTGTCAGCCTGACCTCGGTGCCGGGAAAGGTAATGGAACAGATCATCTTGACTGCCATTATGTGGCACGTGTGGGACAATCGGGGGATCAGGCCCAGCCAGCATGGGTTCATGAAGGGAAGATCCTGCTTGACCAACCTGGTCTCCTTCTATGACAAGGTGACCCGCTTAGTGGATGAGGGGAAGGCTGTGGATGTTGTCTACCTGGACTTTAGTAAGGCCTTTGACACCGTCTCCCACAGCATTCTCCTGGAGAAGCTGGCTGCTCACGGCTTGGATAAGTGCACTCTCCGCTGGGTTAAAAAATGGCTGGATGGCCGAGCCCAGAGAGTGGTGGTGAATGGAATCAAATCCAGTTGGCGGCCGGTCACGAGTGGTGTTCCCCAGGGCTCAGTGTTGGGGCCGGTCCTGTTCAACATCTTCATTGATGATCTGGATGAGGGGATTGAGTGCACCCTCAGGAAGTTTGCAGACGACACCAAGTTGGGTGGAAGTGTCGATCTGCTGGAGGGTAGGAAGGCCCTGCAGAGGGACCTGGACAGGCTGGATCGTTGGGCCAGGGCCAACTGTATGAGATTCAACAAGGCTAAGTGCCGGGTCCTGCACTTGGGTCACAACAACCCCATGCAACACTACAGGCTTGGGGAGGAGTGGCTGGAGAGCTGCCTGGCGGAAAAGGACCTGGGGGTGTTGGTTGACAGTTGCCTGAACATGAGCCAGCAGTATGCTCAGGTGGCCAAGAGGGCCAATGGCATCCTGGCTTGTATCAGGAATAGTGTGGCCAGCAGGACCAGGGAGGTGATAGTGCCCCTGTACTCGGCACTGGTGAGGCCGCACCTCGAGTACTGTGTTCAGTTTTGGGCCCCTCACTACAAGAAGGACATTGAGGTGCTGGAGTGTGTCCAAAGAAGGGCAACGAAGTTGGTGAAGGGTCTAGAGAACAAGTCTTATGAGGAGCGGCTGAGGGAGCTGGGGTTGTTTAGTCTGGAGAAGAGGAGGCTGAGGGGAGACCTTATTGCTCTCTACAGCTACCTGAAAGGAGGTTGTAGCGAGGTGGGGGTCGGTCTCTTCTCCCTAGTAACAAGGGATAGGACGAGAGGAAACGGCCTCAAGCTGTGCCAGGGGAAGTTTAGGTTGGATATTAGGAAAAACTTCTTCACTGAAAGGATAGTCAGGCACTGGACCAGGCTGCCCAGGGAAGTGGTTGAGTCTCCATCCCTGGAGGTATTTAAAGAATTGTAGACGTGGTGCTCGAGGACATGGTTTAGTGGTGGACTTGGCAGTGATAGGTTAACGGTTGGGCTCGATGATCTTAAGGGTCTTTTCCAACCTTAATGATTCTATGATTCTATGATTCTGTGTCCCTCTTGCACTCCCTGATATTCCTCAGTCTTTCTACTTCTTCTTTCGTCTCTGCCACCAGGCTGTACTGTTATGTTCATTCTCTGTATCAGTCTGAACAATTCTCTACCTTTGGTGTTCCTACTTTCAGTATGTTTATAAATAGCTGTTTGATATTCTGTTTTTTCTTTTCTCTCACCTAAGCTTACATATACAAAAACAATTTTCTCAACAATAAGAAAAGTCAAACTCTAAAACAGATTGTCACATGACATTGTGAGTTGTCTACCAGATTTTTAAAGATGTTAAATAAACACCTGTTGAGATCAGTGGTGAGTTAATCCATATTTTAGGATAGAGGGATAAACCTTATGTTCCCTGAAATTGTTTAGCTGTTTTTGTTTTTTCCAACAGCACAGGCCCCACATGGTGACTAGTCTACTAACCTAATACAAACTAAAGTCCAGAGAAAAACTCTCTTCAATTATTTTCCTTTTGCATCACTCTGTATTTCATCCTGATGCTTCTTTTCTCTTCACGCTTCTTTTCTCTTCTCACTTCTTCTGCTGATTGAATGTTATCTTCTCTGGGATTAATAAAGATACACTCCAAAGCTTATCTTTAATAGAAATCATATTTATAATAATAATTTAAGAGTTTTCTTCTGGGAAGAGAAAAGAATTAAAAAGCAGAGAAAGAAGGAGTTTTAAATAATAAATAGGAGAGTGGGAAAATGCTGATATTTCACTTTAACCTCTAACCTGGAAGAACAGATTCAATGAACTGTTTAATTAGTTATTATTTGTTCAATGTTCTGTAATCAGCAAAGCAATATAAATGTAAGGACAAAAACTAAGATGATCAGGAGTAGCAGAAACCATTTTTACTGCTCTAGCTCCAAGGTCCATTTGGTCTCTGGGCCAGGACTACCAAGAAGAGTGACAATTAATGATAATTGCTATTCTGGATTTGGAGATGTCAGTGTTTGTCCATTAAGGCCTATAACTGGGAAGAAATTCTTTCTGATAAAGTTTTTTATTTCTCTGGAATTAACTTAGTGCTAATAAAGATGACACAGTGGCAGGTTTTAAATTTCAAAAAAGATAATTGATGTGTAAATGCCTGAACAAAAGGGTTAATTCTCGAGACACTCTTATGAGGAAGGTGATTGCCAGACTTTCTTAATATATTTCAAAATTAAAGCACCTCATTTCACCAGTTCCCCTTTGAAAAGGTAGGTTTCAGTGTTGGTGAAATGAAGCAGGATTTTCAAAATTTTCTGATTACGTTGATGTTAACTCCAGACAGCTATTCAGTTACCTGCTACAATAGCAAACCAAGCCTTTTTCTCCTTGTTATCACCACTGGTTCTATTAACAATTACTGATTTTAGTGGGAACTCTTGGTGTGTAGTATCTAAAGAGGTGAACAGTCTGCTTTGAATAAGCAAGCATTTCATGCACATTGAATTTGAGCCTGAAATTAAATTTGAGCTAAGATACAGCAAAGGTTAAGAAGGATTGTGAGTAGCCAGGAAAGGAGTTGAAGAATGAAATTAGGAAAAAAACAACACAATAGAAAAGCTAAGAAAAAACATGGGTAGATTTAGGACCTAACTGCTTATTTAAGCCATTGCTGCTCATCATTTGACCAGATATAGCTCTCAGTTAATTGCTTGCTCATAGGTCATTGCAACTGTGAGATGACCCTTAGTAGCTTAAAACTCTTTTACTTAAACTAACTTGCAGTTCTTGAATGTGAGGGTGGGCTGAGAAAGTAAGCACTGGCCACTGTGATGGCTCAGCTGTCATATATTATCTCCTTGCACCTGGATCAAGTATTTAACACGATTAGGGAAGGAAAGTGTGTTTGTGTGTGTGCATGTGCATGTGCGTCTGTGCACACACACCTAGCATTAATCCCACAGATGAACTCTGATCAGTAAACATGAGAAGCTGGATGGCTTTAAGTGTGTGATTTTAATCTACAAATCAAGGGAGTATTTTCTTGGTTACATATGTACATTCACAGTTAATTACAAGTAATAAAGAAGTGGGCTTGTTGTTTGGGGGGCACAATTTTTACCCCAAGCGTGTGGCTGGGGCTGCTTTAGTTTGGTTAAGAGGTGTTTGCACACATTTTGCATGGCTTAGACTACAGACAAATATACATGGATCTCAGGGGCCTAGAGAGACAGAAAAATGTCTTTTCTAACCTATTCTTGGACATACTTGCAGGAGCAGCTGCTGTATTTGCCTTTGTTTATTCTGTCTCCACATTAATTACCTTAGACTGAGAGAAAAGTTTCCTCACCTCTTAGTCTCTGGTTATTTAGTTGGTTAAATCAATGATCTTCTCTTTGATGCCTGTCCCTCTAGAGAGCAGCTTTTTTATTGTACTTAGAATTACTGTCACGGTTGGGCTCATACCAGAGTTGCATTGTTGAGGGAAGATACATACATACATACATATAGAGATATGTAAGTATTTTTTTCTCCTTTCTCTCATTCTTTGTAATAGAACCATAGAATCATAGAATGGTTTGGGTTGGAAGGGACCTTTAAACGTCCCTTTAAAGGTCCATCTAGTTCCAAACCTCCTGCCATAGGCAGGGACATCTTCCACTAGATCAGGTTGCTCAAAGCCCCATCCAACCCTTCTTAAATGAATTGTTTAAGAATTCATTTCCTACCTGACTGATCTGATGGCCTTCTGCAATGGAGTGACTTCATTGGTGGAAGGGTTTGGTCTGTGGCTGGAAAATTTAGGGCTCTGTTTATACTAAGGTTGGAGGCACTCTGCAATGCTCAGGTCTATAGAAGTTGTGAATCTTGGCCATGACACTTTGGTGCTATCTTCTGTTGTGGGCTCTGTACTTGAGAAATACTGAGAATATCTGGGTAAACACTCAGTCTGTAGAAAATACACTCTTTTCAGTGTTTGTGTGTGTGAAAGGTGATGAGGTAGATAGCCAAACCTGCTTTTAACATCACCAAATTCATTATTGGATCTTGTCTTTGCCTTTGAGTCACCTACAGTTCTACAGACAGGTTAGTATTAATGAAACATGAAGCATACATGCTGTTCTTTCATTTTTTATATATCTAAAGGGACAAATATAAGCTCAGCTTCAGAATCCATTATTCTAGAACTGAATAAAAATGAGTATATAAGAACAGCCATACTGGCTAAAAACACAAGGCCAGAAAAGCCAGTATGTTCCCTACCAGAATGACTGGTCAGGGATGCATGGGAAAGAATATAACAAAATATAGACAAGAACACACCTTCATTTAATCTCTAAATCAGCAGTTTATGAGCTGCCTGTGATCAAGTTTGCTTTTCAACCATCATAATTAATTCGTGCTGATGGAATTCTGTTTTCAGCAGTTTATATAATCTGGTTTATGGTGGTGAGGGAAGAAGGGATAATGGCTTTTATTTATTATCATGATTTCTACAACAGTTGAGTCTCAGTCAGTCCCATAATTTATTTTTCCATTGATACAAAACATACGTGTTTGGTTTGGTTTCAAACAGATGGTTTGACAATTCTTTGAGCTTTTCCTCTTGCTGTTTGGCCAACCCTTCACTTACTGAAGTCAGTGAAAGGATATTATAGATGTCTAATTTAGGCATTATGGCTGCTGCTTTACACTGACTATAAAGAAGCCCAAAGCCCAGCTATCCTTAAAAGTAGGCAGAGTCACTTAGTACTCTTATGACTGTTCCCGTTTGAAGATGCCATTATAGCCACTACTGAGTCAGTGGTTAAACCTAGATTCCCTCTTAATCAGGCTTAATTTACGCACAGGAGTAATCTCACTGCAGGTGATGAACATGCCTTTGCATACCTGTTGGAAGCCAGGGTAGAGTTGTAGTAAGTAATATTTTAGGAAAAATTTAAAAAAAAAAAAAAAAGCTTTATTTTCTTATTCACTGCCTGCTGGATACAAGGCCATTTAACAGCTATGGCCTAAATCCTAAACTGTTGTCAGTCCATCAGTCTAGCATACATGTGTCCAGGCCTGTCCCATGCAGAGCCCCCTGTCTTTGAATCTCTGCAAGTTTGTGAGAACCTATCTATAGCAATCAGGTCTCACATAGTTAGGCTGTGAGCTTGGCTTGTTCATTTTCCTGCTCAAGTGCATTTCTCTCTCCATGCCACAGGAAAAAGAAATGCATTTTTCATAAAGGGGCAAATATGTTGGTAAACTGACAAGTTTTAGGGAAGGAATACAGAGAAACATCTGAGCCTAATGTCATTTTTAAAAGGCTTTGAAATCAACACAGCAGCTTCTTATAAGAAAGAAAAAAGTTGAACCATTATGGGGATCTCAGAAATCCAACAGATACAGCATGGGATGTGCTGCAGTGTTGGATCTTAAACTAATTATCACAGGTCCTAAGACCTCATACCTGTGAGTTGGAAAAATGAAGAGGACAGGTATACTGGATAACAAGGGCTTTTATACACCACCATAACAGTGCAGTCTCATTGACAAGATATTTGAGAAAATACTAAATACATATTTATCCATCCTTTGTATGGGCAAATAATTAGATTGGATAGATAATCAGATTGTTAAGTGCAGTGCAATAATATTTTCTGCAAGGAATGGTAGAAAGGAGAGACAAAGTAAGAAAAAGCTAACTCCTAAAAGATGAACCCAGGGGACAGACTGAGATTATTTTGTTAAGTGCTATGCTGAACATTACTGTAGTCTTCTTGTAGCAAACAAACAAGTAAAATGCAGGCAGGCATTGCTTTTAGAAACCCAGATAAACCCTGAACATGCCTAGTTTATTTCATACCAGTCCTTAAATTTGCTATACAGGTTTTAAAATACAATTTATGTTTTTAAATGCAGTTATTAAAAATAAATCTGTGGTAATCTCAGGTTCAGGTTCCTTTTCTGTACATAACATTTTCTGAGGAGAGGGAGGATGTAGTAGGTAGTGTCCTGAAGTAATCCTGGCATGAATAAAATGTTTTTAGCGCACAGCCACTGCTTTGGCTAAGTAGAAATGCTTTCTAATGTTGGGTGAGGCATGTTGTCTGGTGGCTTATGTATTATTTTAATGTATTTACATATTTACTGATGAAGGAATAGTTGAAGGCATGGATACAAATATATTCACACACACAAACCAATATGAAAAAAAAAGGAAAAAAAAAGTTTAAGTATACCACACAAACATACCACATACACAGTATGGAATACAAGTAAAATATATTCCACAGTAGGGAAACTGGACCAGTGCAGGCCATTTGTTTTTCATTTTCCCATTAATTTTAATTATGGAATTCAAATGTATTATGCTTGCTTTAAAATTTTATGTCATGAATGCATGCCAAGAGCTTTGCAAAAGCACATTTCAAACAATTCAATTTCCAATATCTGTACCTAACAAGCTACAGAGGAACTGGGACCATATCCTACCCAGGTTTAAATTATTAATATATTTTTCATAATTCTCCATTATCCTTCTTGGAAAACAACACATTTCAAGTATTCCCAAGTGATTTTTTTGCCTTACAGATTCTGTTTTTACTTCCAAGTCTTACTTTTTCCCTGTTTCAGAAGTCTCTTTTTGCTGCTGACATTGACTGAGGACATTATTCACATATTTGTATATTGAAAGTGGATTATCTCCCTGAAGCCGATAACCATCTTGTTTTTCCTTTTCTCACTTCTACACATACATGCAAACAGGAGTGGACAAAAATCAGAATGTACATTTACCTACCCACACATGCATACCCTAAGCGTGAGCCAACACATGCAACGCACACCTGAGGATGCACCTACATGGTAATTCATACAAGTTACACAAACATGCTGGAAAGCTTCAACCCCTACAAAGCCACACTTGCATGTTCCTGAGCACCCACCTCTGTTACATTGGCTGTAATAATATAAACAGAAAATGCAAATTCATACATACCCTTAATCACACAGACGAAGGGCCTCATTTGCATACCCTTCATAATTCAATTTAATTTTTTTTTTGTCAAGAGTTGTGAATGCTTCATGTTTGCTTTAATCAGAATGTTGACATTTACACTGAAGCCAATTTCTCTTTTTCTATTCCATGTTTTGTTTAACCACGACAAGTGACAGAAAACTGGAGGGAACAGACTTTTTAAATTGGCTCTTTGCCCAGAATGCATCATTTCTCTTGTAGTTGTTTCCTTACCACCCACCCCCTTCGTGCTAGGCATTGCAAAAAGAAATGTGAAAACATACTCTGCGAACACAGGAGTGAGGTGTTAGTGCTTTTAGATAAAGATTTGTGTTGTATTTTAAAACTAGATTGCTGCACAGTTTCAAGCTATTAGCAGGAACCTATTACACAATCACTTTGGGTCCTTGGAGAGATATGCTTAGTGTATTTCAGTAATTCAAGGCAAATAGAAAACCTACGTGTGAAAATATTTAATGGCAAAGGCACCAAATGCTCAAGGCTGCTGGAGGAAGGAGGCATGCTTTCTGTTAACTCTTTCCTTGTGTTTTTCAATGCAACAGCTTCTGCTACTCTCCCCAAAACTCTCAATAGGGCTACAGTCCTTTGTGGATGTAGGAGACTATTGATGCTGAGCAAATTTTTTCTGACTTCTGCTGTAGCCTGTGTGCATGTAGCTATCTGCTCACTTACCCATAGCACCTTGGTCTGCTGTTAATGTTTCTCAGCATTCAGATGTTTCAAGGCTCATACTGAAGGGAAGAAAACAAAATTTGTCTTTATCAGAAAAATGAAAGACAAAGAAATTAAATAACTTTAACATCCACCATGCCCCCCTGACCCAATCCAATGGTAAATTCAAACCTGGAAGCCAAGTTTCCTGGTTGTAACTGCTATGGGTTTACCCATTGCCCAACACTTTAAGTTATCTATGGCATTGCAATACCATTCAAAACATATCCAGGGCAACTCAAAGGCTGTAGTACCAGGTCCTTTTCACCATATGACAACAGTCTTGATATTAGCAAGAGAATTTCTGGAAGATAAACAGAATTTACCACAAATACTTTTGCTTCTTTTTTTGTTTTTGTTTTTCTTTTTTCTTTTTTCCAGAATGAAAATGGAGCAACTAGACAGCTCCACATAAGAAGTCCTTCCCAAACTGGAATTTGTGTCAGACACCTTGCATAGACCTTGCAGAGAGCTTGCACTGGACTGATTTGCACAAGCCACCAAATATGAAGGATTCCACGATTGCTATAGCAGTGGTAAAAAGAACAGACTTTTTTGAAGATGCAGAATCCAAATCAGTAAAATCCCTATTTCAAGGTGAGATCAGATCCTGCCATGAACCATACCAAAAACCTCAGTCCTGAGGCACTGTTTCTGCCTACAACGTATTGTAATGGGATCCCAATATACCAGGTACAAAACAGGAATACAGCACATAGGCGACATTTGAAATGGCAGAGAAAAGGAGTAAGATATAAGGTGGAAGCTTCTCCATAATGTGGCTAAGCAATTGATGGAAGAGTTCTCAGTGCTGTGAACATCACTTCCTATTTACTGTGAGTATAAAAGGTGTTGAGCATACATAGCCCTCTGTATCACAATTGTCTGAGTGCCAGATGTATCTATTTTCCCTTGCTAAAACTTATATATATGAATTTAGATTAAAAATATACATATGATTTTTTAAAAATCTGTTTATTGAATTTTTCTGTAACAACCTTTACATATAAAAAGATAATGTACCTGACAGATTATGACAGAGCTAGTAGAAAAAAACAGACTACGGGAAAACATGCTGTGTGTTAATCAAAGGAAACACCTGAAACTGACAAAATAATAAGAGCTAAAGCAAGAAAATAAATATGAACCAAAACTAACAACAACCAGGAAACATGGGACCAAAGTGATCTTGCTTACATTAAGTGTGAGTTGGGAGAATACACAGCAATTATTCAATATCTATCCATTATATTTGTTTGCATTTGTAGTATATCCATCTGTGAGCTATGTACAATAAACTCAACATTTGCTTCTGGGCCAGGATTTTGCATGTGCTTAGGCAGAGCTGTGAGAGTTTAGATAGCTCAGGAGTTGAACCAGAGAGAATTAAATACCTGATCACTCTGTCTGTCCATCTGTCTGTCTGCCTACGTTAGCCTAACTGTTGGGCTCATATGCTGAGTAGCTGTCGTGGTTTAACCCCAGCCGGCAACTAAGCATCACACAGCCGCTCGCTCACTTCCCCCCTGGTGGAATGGGGGAGAGAATTGGAAGAGTAAAAGTGAGAAAACTCATGGGTTGGGATAAAGACAGTTTAATAGGTAAAGCAAAAGCCACACACGCAAGCAAAGCAAAACAAGGAATTCATTCACTACTTCCCATCGGCAGGCAGGTGTTCAGCCACCTCCAGGAAAGCAGGGCTCCATCACACGTAATGGTTACTTAGGAAGACAAACGCCATCACTCCGAACTTCCCCCCCTTCCTTCTTCTTCCCCCAGCTTATATACTGAGCATGACGTCATATGGTATGGAATAGCCCTTTGGCCAGTCTGGGTCAGCTGTCCTGGCTGTGCTCCCTCCCAGCTTCCTGTGCACCTGGCAGAGCATGGGAAGCTGAAAAGTCCTTTACTAGTGTAAGCACTACTTAGCAACAACCAAAACATCCGTGTGTTATCAACATTATTCTCATCCTAAATCCAAAACACAGCACTATACCAGCTACTAAGAAGAAAATTAACTCTGTCCCAGCTGAAACCAGGACAGTAGCATTCTGCTCTAAAAAAGAGTAGTGTTTGATCTTGAAAGGGAAGTTAAATTCAGGAGAGGGACTAGGGCTCCAGAATAATTATCTGGGGGCATATATGGCCTAGAAAGATGTAGGTGCATACATTTACATACTTAACTCTCTTTTTCCTGGACCTGGTGCACAGGGTCAAACTTTGAGTGAGGAGGAGTTATACTGTATGACCAATGTAATTAACCAGCATCAAGCACTGATAATGAATCATTCATAAGGTCATTCAGACTAATAACTTGAATGTTTTTTTGGTAGAAAAACAATAAATTAAAACATTTATAATCTGATCACACGCTTTTCACAAAGGTGAAGAAAACCTACAATTAAAACAAACGTTTCCAGATAAACAGAATCACAGAATTACAGACTGGTTGAGGTTGTAAGGGACCTCTGGAAGTCAACTGGTCCAATTTTCCTGCTCAAGCAGGGCCACCTACAGCAGGCTGCCCAAGACCATGCCTAGATGACTTTTGAATATCTCCAAGGCTGGAGACTCCACTACCTCCCTGTGCTACTTGTGCCCATGCTCAGTCACCCTCACAATAAAGAAGTGTTTCCTGATGTTCAGAGGGAACCTCCTGAATTTCAGTTTGTGCCCATTGACTCTTGTCCTGTCACTGGACACCACCGGCTCTGTCCTCTTTACACTTTCCCTTCAGGTGTTTATATACATTAATGAGATCCCCCACTGAGCCTTCTCTTCTCTAGGCTAAACAGTCCCAGCTCTCTCAGCCTTTCCTCATAGGAAAGATGCTCCAGTCCCTTGATCATCCTTGTGGCCCTTTGTTGGACTCTGTCCAGTATGTCCATGTCTCTCTTGTACTGGGGAGCCCAGAAGTGGACACAATACTTCAGGTGTGACCTCACCAGTGCTGAGCAGAGGGGAAGGATCTCCTCCCTCAACCTGCTGGAAATACTTTGCCTAATGCAGCCCAGGATACATTTAGCCTTCTTAGCAGCAAGGGCGTATTGGTGGCTTATGTTCAACTTGGTGTCCACCAGGACCCCCAGGGCCTTTTCTGCCAAGCTGCTTTCCAGTTGGGTTGCCCCCAGCATATATTGGTGTATGGGGTTGTTCCTCCCCAGGTGCAAGACTTGGCACTTCCCCTTGTTGAACTTCATGAGGTTCCTGTCAGCCCATTTCTCCAGCCTGTCGCATTCCCTCTGGATAGCAGCACAACCCTCTGGTGTATCAGCCACTTCTCCCAGTTTTGTCATCAGCAAACTTGCTGAGGGTACACTCTGCACCATCATCCAGACAACTGGATGCTCACACACCTTTGAACTGTTCTATGACAAGAAGGGAAGAAATGTGTACACTGGTTCACGTGGTTGAATTCTCACGGTGAAACCCAGTAACCATACTCAAGATCTTTCTTTTTTCTGTATGAATGTCATAAATATTAGGCTGCAGATCATGTCCGTGAGCTCCTTGGCCTAGTGGATAATTTTATATGATGTAATGAAAAATTGAACAGATGATTGAACAGGAGGGATGGATCCAGGGTTAGAATATTTGTAGGGTTATAACAATAAATCAAAAAAGGTGTAAAAGTTATTTTATTTGGTAAACAGAGGCAGAGACACACAATTACTTGCCATTCTGGGCAGAGCAGTGAGAAGCAGATAAACTGTTCCTCCCAGATTAGAAATAGGTGTGTGCCATTCATTTATCAGGCTTTATTCGCAAGCGTATATGTGGTCATATGCCAGGAAAGAGAAGTTTAAGTTCGTTCAGGCAAAAGGGAAGCTGAATACTTCTTCTGCAGTTCAGGTAAGACCTGGAGCTGCCAGGCTGTTACAATGGGAGGGACCTCTGTTCTGAAACAAAGTAGTCTTTGATTTTTAAAAGAATAACCTAAATTCAGGAAAGGGATTAAGGCTCTTGGAAGCCCAGAATAATGTCCAGTATGCCTCAGGGTGATACGGAACTCATCCTCTCTTCTTAGCAGCACCTATGGGATGCAGGGTCCTACCAGTCAGCACTGCATGCACTGAATTTCCTAGCTGACCCACTGACTACAGGCAGCTGTTAAGTCTTGTCAGCTGCAGAAGTGAGGCCCGACATCTAACTCCCCTTGTGGACTTGGTTTGAAATAAGTATTTTTCCATTCAGGAACTCTTTTCAGAAGGGCAACTGCTCCTTCCATATGAAAACTTATAAATCTCATCAAGAGAGTTGTATAACAAGCTAAAAAATCGTCAGGCCCTCAAAGGTCTTACACATTTGTCCCTCTCTTTTGTTTCAAGGGTTCAGCTTATTTCATGTAATTAATTTCTGGAAAGTTGCCCATTAATTAATTAGATAAATAAATATTGGGAAATATCTCTTTCCCCTTAGATATTTAGTGTTGCAGCTCTCATGAACAGCAATACTGTTTATGAGAAAATTGAGAAGATATGAAATATTTCTCGTTTGTTATCATTAATTCAGTATGGGTTTTCATGAGAGACACTAGCAGTTTATCCCAATCCCTTGGGCAAGCATGTGGTAACATGCCCATGGGATACAGAATGTAGTCGCTCACAGACAGGCAAGCACACATCTAGTATATTAGATGCCCAAAATTCCAGATGGGAAAATATTTTTCCTGGAAACTTGACTCACTTGGAGATACAAAACTTCTGTAAGCCAAAAAATGCTTCTGTTGTCAATTTCCACTCCCGCCCCTTGCATATATTTAAGGAGGAGGATTAGAAAACAATCATAGTAAAGGAGATGCAAGTCTTGAATCTCTCACTTGGCGCATGGAGATCTTACACTGACAGAAGCTTTCCAAAAGGAGTACAGCAGCAGTTTTCAGTAAATGAGAAAGCTTCAGTTTCATAGGCACACACAAATGATTGCACAGAATGGGCAGTTTAGTAACATCACATCCCATTAAATGAGCTTCTGTAACTGACCACATATGTATTCTTGGCCTGTCATGGCTATGCTATAAAATATATGAGCTTAATCCTGTTTCACTGAAATTTTGGCTGAAATATTGTGCCTAGAATTTGGAGTATACTGAGAACATGCACAGTATGTTATAGCAGCTCAGCTAATGGAGAAAATTTGTGAAGTTGTCATACTTTAACATGTTTGATTGGTGCTCATCTTCAGAGATGAGAAATTGTCTTTATCCATGAGTTTTGCAAAACGTGGGACTGCAGTTGCTTATTCTAATGTAAAAGAGTAATGAGTTACATGCACAGGAGACTGCATGAAATACCAAGTCTTGGTGACATTATTTTCTAGCCTTTCAGAATCTGCCCAGCCCTTCACATTTGCTTGTGACCTAAAAATTAGCACAAATGGTGTCATTTTTCAACCTGTTCCCACCGTTGCCTGGGGTTACCTCTAGAATGTCAAGGCCTTATTCCCCCTGGCCCTGCAATTTGTGTCATCAGTGACATCCATGCAAAGGGAAATCCATCAATTTCTTAGTGAACAACTCAGTACAGTCACCAAGACATTTCAACTTAATTCTCTGATATAATTTTCTTGCTGGCATAATAGGAAAAGGTAAGTGGGGAGATGTAGCCAAAGCCATAGATTGGTACCCACTCCCTCTGTCTTTATAGGGTGCAGGCTGTCTTTCAGGATTTCTCAAACTTTCCCTTCTTCTAGAACTTGCCAATCCTAAACAGCAAAAGCAACAGCTAAAGAGATTCAGGTCTATTTGCTCTCATTTTGCATGCCTCTTCATCCACACATGTTAGGCCACTGTAGTGCTCTCTAGCTAGAAATGTAAGTTGTAAAGAGAGTAAGAGAAGCTTGTCCATGGAAACCAAGAGAAAAAGTTATAAATAACTTTTTATTATCTTAAGTTCTGTGTGTGGGCGTGATTCTTCAACCTTGACCTTGGTTTAAATAAAAATAAATAAGCAGAGACTTATTATGTACCATCTATAATGCTTATACAGTGCATGAAAGTAAATTTGAAAGGGAGTGAAGGAGACTATAACAATGCAGAGCAGCTGAACAAATATATAACAATTCCTTGAATGAATGATTGGATGATACCTAATAGCAGGGAGTTTGCAATAGTACAAGATTATCCTCTGATAATTCTTCAGTTCTGACTGTGGCTGCCTGATAATCCCCAAAGCTTCTAATCTGCAGGATCTGAATCCATAAAGAATGACAAAAAAACTTTACAATCAATTATAGTTACTGCCACAGAGCCATTAGTGAGCAGGTGAAACAAGTATGACTTTTTTAACTTCAAAGTCATGTCAGAAGGAAAAAAAATATACATCCAAACCCTCAATCCTCTTGGAATTTAAAATAAAATTGTGGCAGTTTTTAATCTAAAGTTTATTGCTTTTCAAATTCAGAAGATATAGTTTTCTTTTTTTTCCTGGGCTTTGTTTCTTTTTGTCAGACAATCATATTAACTCTAAACCTGCAACCAGAATCTGTTCATTTAACTGAAGGATGGATGAATGAATTCTGGCAAGATGGTGGGCAGCAGGGGGAGAGAGGGGCTTTGCCCCATGTTTTCAAACCCCATCCAAAGTCATTTGCCTCAGTCACTTTTCCCAAACTCAAATTTAATCTTGCAAACCTTTCCTTGAGCTGATTGTTTTGCAGAATATTCCTTCATTTATCTTACCTGCTTTCTTCTCCATGAAATGAATGGCCTTTCTTTTCTTGTTTTTGCTTTCATGATCTATGTTTGACCACATTAAGGTAGCATGCTCCTCATGAGGCTCTGACACTGCAGACCATGCATGAATAAAAATAATTGCTATGTGCGAGGAAATTTCACTAAGTTTCACAAGCGACAAGAAAAGCCACTGTGAATGACGAAATTATGTTAAGTAATGATATTAAAGACACTGTGAAAAAAAAGTCAGGTGAAAATATCCATTCAGATTGGATCACATCAAGTAGTTTCTGATATAAACATAAGGACACTAGTGAGAGATGCAGACTCAGCTAAAAATGTGATGAACAGACTGGTCGCAAATCCTTTATAGATTTCATGAACTCTGGCTTTTGGTGACTTATAAGCAAGTGGATCTGGTCTCAGGTTATAAACCTGAGTTATCAAGTTGGGGAGAATTAGCTTGTATTTTATAGTAGGAAGTATTTTCCATTTTATTTCTGTAACAGTGAAAATAGTGGAAGGGACCTCCCCTGTAGTAGGCTTCAGAAAACAAATCTAGAGTCAGTACACTGCAATTACTCCTACGGTTACTGCTTTCTGACTCTCTTTTCCAGTCTTGTAAAGCATTGGAGGTACCAGCGAGGTATTAAGGATTTTTAGCTTGGGACTTGACAGTGGGAACTGAAGCTTCACAATTCAGGAATTTAGGTAGAAGCAAAATCTATGCCTGCCTCAAAATGAAGGCTACACAAGTGTATGTTAAATTTAGCTTAGTTGATTAGTGTTGTGTCTTGTTATCTACCTTTGTTACATATTTATTGACAAATGTCTGAATATCAATTTAAATAACATACAGTTAAATAGAAACACCAGTTGCATATGCAGAACTGGATCATAATAAAGGCCAGACCTAAGATACTAAAATCATTGGGAGATAGGCATTTACATAATGGCAGTAACTGGACCTGGATGACGAAGTCAAACAAGAGACCTATAGTGAGCAAAGGAAAATCCTAATTCTTGAGGTCTTAGATGAACATCCCAAGAACCTTGAATCTACAGTGTTCAGTTGTATCTAAACACAGCAGCCCAGTATCTGGATTAGAAACCCTTAACTGTGGGAGACTTCATTTTAGCTGTTACCTATCAAAGTGGAAAGGTTCCACTTTTTTCTCATGCTTGTTGTGGGAACTAAGAGTCTCATAAACTAACATTATTCGCTACCATGGTTTGATTGTACCAATACTGCATTCACTTCACTGTTACAAAGGACTCTGGTTTACTATAGCTTGGTAGAGATGCACACCAGAAAGATGATGGATATTTTGTCCAACACATTGGACATTGCCTTGATTTGTATTCTGGCAGAGGATGAACAAGAAACTGGAGCTGGAGGAAAAAGGACAAAGATAGAACAAAAGCTAACCAACCCCTGGCCATCTCCCTGACAAGATGAGATAATCATGCTGTCCACAAGAAAAGCCCTTCAAGTGAACAATAAGTTAAGTGCATTTCCTCCTTGAAGTCACCTTGACATACTGAAATACTTAACTTTAAGAAGAACAAGACATCAAAGGATGCTCATTAGAAAATGTGACTCTTGATGGATAATTTAAGTGACACAGTAAAGTCAAGCATTTGAAGCAGAAAGGTCTTGTCAACATAATGTTTTTCACAGCTGCAATAAAGATCGAGACTATTTTCTGGTAGCTGCAGAAACTTGTTTGCCAACAGTTGCAAATTCAGTTGACCAAATTCATTGTGGAATTGCTGCTTTTTAGGAAAATATCCTGTCCTTCAGTCCAACAGGATCAGCACCCATTTGAAGATTTACTGTACAGGGGGATATGCACTAGGAAAAGGATAAAAAGCTGTCAGTGAGTTAGAGCTGTATTTTCATGATGGAATGCTCTATGGGATATAGACTGGGTCAAACAGGGAAGAGTTCTTTCCAGCTTGCTGGTGCTCATAACACTTGATAATCTGTTTAGTTCGATAGGGATAAAAGGGTTCCTTCTTTCAATCAAAAAAATGTAATAAAACAAAAGTTTATGGGGGATAACATGTTTTTGTAAAATAACTTTGGCATCTATTTTAAGGTAATCATTTTGGTTCCAGATCTTGAAAAGAAAATCAGTTTTATATGAGATTTTCCCATGTACTTGCCATGCTACTTTGAGAATGGATATGTGACCTTACAGAAATGCTTCTTTCTCACTGATGATGCTAGAGGGATTCTAGACTATTATCTAGAAAACTAAAACAGATGGACAAAGCTTCAATGAGTAAATTAATTTCATGTACGTATATTGAAACATTTTTCCTTTTATGTTCTGTTTAATTTCATTGACATACTTTGGTTTAGGTCACTGATGCCTTGCAGTACTGTGAATTTATCAAAGTTGCTATGCGAGAAGTGGAAAGTGAAGTGACCTACTGACAGAAACTGAAATTCACAGAGCATTTTTTGTCTGTCTGCCCTTAAGAAGCGTGCTGGTAGCACACTCCAGAAGTAAGTGATGCTCCTACCCACTGCTTTTTGTAGAGGATTCCATCCTTGGTTTCACTGAGTCAAATAACAATCCACTGACTTTGAAACAGAGCTGTCCACTGATAGTAAAAGATCCTAGATCAGACTTCAGAGTCAGCATAATCTTTCAGCCGGAGGACTGCTCAGACTCTTTTTTTTCTGCTCCGCCAGTTTTACCTGGCTCTTCCCATTTAGAGAACTCTCAGAGAGCAAATGTCCTATGCTAAGCTCTGCACTCAAGAAACTAACACAGAAATTTGAGTAAAACAAGCTCAGGAAATTAAACTGACCTCTCTACTTTTACTACGTGTAAGGGAAAAAAAACAACATTCACAATGAAGTTCATAGCTGATGTTCATATTAATAAGTGAAAGAAAAATGGATTTTTTAAAAAGTTTTCAGTGACTCTTTAAATTGTGACAATAGCATCATGAAATCAGTTTGCATTGCAGATTAATAGAGCTCAGAAAATTGTCATCCATCATTCTGAGAATACTTTAATATGCTGAACTCCAAAGCTTAAAGTTACTTTTAAAAATAACATACAAGTTTGGAAAAACTAAAGAGGCTGACTAAATATAGGAGAGAACTGAACAAAAAAAAAAAGAATAAGAAATGAGGAATGAAATTTTTAAAATGTCTGCAGCTAAATTAATTTCATAAATCCTAAATCAAAGAAAGATACTGTCCTGGTTTAACCCCAGCCAGCAACTAAGCACCACACAGCCGCTCCCTCACTCCCCCCTAGTGGGATGGGGGAGAGAATCAGAAGAGTAAAAGTGAGAAAACTCATGGGTTGAGATAAAGACAGTTTAATAGGCAAAGTAAAAGCTGCACGCACAAGCAAAGCAAAGCAAGGAATTCATTTACTACTTCCCATCGGCAGGCAGGTGTTCAGCCATCCCCAGGAAAGCAGGGCTCCATCATGCGTAATAGTCACTTGGGAAGACAAACGCCATCATGCCGAACATCCCCCCCTTCCTCCTTCTTCCCCCAGCTTATATGCTGAGCATGATGTCATATGGTATGGAATAGCCCTTTGGCCAGTCTGGGTCAGCTGTCCTGGCTATGCTCCCTCCCAGCTTCTTGTGCACCTGGCAGAGCATGGGAAGCTGAAAAGTCCTTGGCTAGTGTAAACTCTAGTCAGCAACAACCAAAACATCAGTGTGTTAGCAACATTATTCTCATCCTAAATCCAAAACGCAGCACTCTGCCATCTACTAAGAAGAAAACTAACTCTACCCCAGGTGCAACCAGGACAGATACAGAGACACTTAGCGGGGGGGGAAGCAACCTGCCAAAACCCCCAAAGTCAAACAACCAAAAACCCCTCCTAAATGAAGTTTAAAATCCTGTGTTTAAATGACTACTAGCACAGATACATAAAGACCTAGGTTTAACATGTCAGCTAAACTGAAAAGGAAAGCCAAAAAAGCCCTGAGGAGACAAGTCTGAAACACTGTGCTGAGAATTTTCTCTCGAGTTCTTATTCCTTTGAAATAAAAAGCAATAAATCCCAGGATTAAAAAAGATGATGAGAACACTAGTGCCAATAAAATTTACAAACTCAAATAAAGGATTTCTCCATCCCTCTAAATATCCTACAATAAACTCATAAAAATCTAGTTTTTGAAAGAAGAGGAAAGTGCTTTCATTTATCATACTCACTATGTAAAAGTCATTGTTTCAGAAGCTACACTCCTTGCTTCTGATATGGTTATGCTATTACTTTCCAGCTCAAGTCTTACCTGAGGCCCACAGTAATGCTTTTTACATATACAACAGAGCCAAGGAATGAGTGAATTGTCTCAGTGAATGCCTGAATGAACTAGCTCAAGCCTTTGGACAAACTTTTCGATACATCAGGAGTCACTGCTCTTTCTCCTTACTGAAACTTTTACACAGCAGAAAATATTTAAAAATGATCTCCCAGCTTGAAAACTTGATCATCCATATTTACTGCACTACCATGATTTTTCCATGTAAGCACCTTTGTAAGAAAAAATGCCAAAGGGCTCTTTAACCTAGCAGAAAAGACTTAAAGATTAACCAAATCTGAAAGGTAAAGTCAGGTGAATTCAAATAGAAAATAAGCATACATTTTTATTTAAGAAGGAAAACTATCTACAGAAGTGGCTTATTCACCACTTTTTGGGCCTCAGATCAATACTGAATGCCTTTCTGGAAAAGGTGCTTTAATCTAAGACAAGTTATTAGGCTCAACATTGGAGTCAAGGGTGAAATTCTCTGGCTGGTGCTACACAGAAGGTTAAGCTAGACTGCTGCAATTATTTTTTGTTGCAGATGCTGAATGAACCAACTAAGAGAGATGTTATGTTGGATACACTATTGCGATAAAGCAGAACTGGTCAGGAACATGAAAGGTGCAGCCTTGACTGCGGTGACCATGAGGTAGTGTTGAGGGAAGCAAGGAAGGTAACAGCAATGTAAAGATCCTGTATTTCAGAAAAGTAGGTTTTGGCTTGTTTGGGGAATGGGTACATGCAAAGACTAGGAGGCTGCCCTGAAAAACAAAATCTTCAACAGCAACCTCTTCAAAGCACTGGAATGATCCATCTTGATCTACACAAAACAGGCAGGCATGGCCAGAGGCCAGCTTGGCTCAATGTGGAACTATGAGTAATAATACAGAAACATTGTCCAGGCATCCAAGGACTGAATTAAGAAGGCCATATCCCAGCTGGAGTTAAAACTTGTGAGGGATGTCAAGGCCAGCATTGTCAGCAACAGAAAGGAATACTGTCACCAAGAGGAAGACCAAGGAAAACATGAGCCTGCTGCTGAACAGGACAGCAGTCCTTGTGCTGAAGTCTACAGGAAAAGCTTAGGTACTCAATGTTTGCCTCAGTTGTTATTGGCAAAGACTAATCCCAGGTTTCCATGCCTATTAGTAAAGTTTAGGAGGGAGAAGTACTACCCATAGTAAAGTAGAACTGAGATAGAAGCAAATTAAATAAACGGGCTACATAAAAGAAGTCCATGAGTTGTGACTGGACACATTCAAAGGGGCTGAGGGGACCTGATTGATACCATTGTAAAGCTGCTCTTTAGCATCTTTGAAAGGTTATGGCTATGACTGGAAAAAGGCAAATGTCATATCTTTGAAAAGGGTAAGAAAGAAGATTCAGGGAACTGCAGCTTCACCTCCACCACAGGGAAAATTATGGAGCAAAACCCTCACAGAAAGTACTGCCAGTCATTTGAAGGACAAGAAGGACACCACTGAGAATGAGGCACCTTGGACCCTGGTGACTCACAAAAGCAGGACTCCACATCAACCTGCACCCTCCACCACCAAAATAAAAAACAGATATGAAGCCTTAACAGCTGAGGACACCCATGAGCAAGGCCTGCAAAGCCCCCTGCAAAGTGAAACTGTACCAGATGATCCTTGAGGTCCCTTCCAACCTGGTATTCTATGATTCTATGAAGGTGATTGTGAACAGCTAGCACATGTATACGATGGGCAAATCATGCTTGACCAACTTGATTGCTTTTTATGATGAAATGACTGGCTCCTTGGTCAAGAGGAAAGCAGTGAATGCTATTTACCTTATAGCAAGGCTTTTGAAATAGTTTCCCAAAGTTTCCCTTTGAAAGAGTTTCCTTCTAGCCAAATAGAACCTGAGGAACCTGAGGAACCTGAATGTACATAAGTCTATGGGTCCCGATGAGATGCATCCCAGAGTCCTGAGGGAATTGGCTGATGTAGTTGCTAAGCCACTCTCCATGATATCTGAAAAGTTGTGGCAGTCAGGTGAAGTCCCTGGGGACTGGAAAAAGGGAAACATTGCACCCATTTTTAAAAAGGGTAAAAAGGAGGACCCTGGGAACTATTGACCTGTCAGCCTCACCTCTGTGCCTGGGAAGATCATGGAACAGATCCTCCTAGAAGCTATGCTAAGGCACATGGAGGACAGGGAGGTGATTCGAGACAGCCAGCACGGCTTCACCAAGGGCAAGTCCTGCCTGACCAACCTAGTGGCCTTCTATGATGGAGTGACTACATCAGTGGATGAGGGAAGAGCTACGGATGTCATCTATCTGCACTTCTGTAAGGCTTTTGACACAGTCCCCCACAATATCCTCCTCTCTAAATTGGAAGGATATGGATTTGATGGGCAGACTGTTCGGTGGATAGCAAACTGGCTGGATGGTCGCATCCAGAGGGTAGTGGTCAATGGCTCAATGTTCAGATGGAGAACAGTGATGAGTGGTGTCCCTCAGAGGTCCGTACTGGGGCCAGTGCTGTTCAATATCTTCATCAATGACATAGACAGTGGGATCGAGTGCACCCTCAGCAAGTTTGCAGATGACACCAAGCTGAGTGGTGCAGTCGACACACCTGAGGGACGGGATGCCATCCAGAGGGACCTGGACAGGCTGGAGAAATGGGCCTGTGTGAACCTCATGAGGTTCAAGAAGGCCAAGTGCAAGGTCCTGCACTTGGGTCGGGGCAATCCCCGTTATCAGTACAGGCTGGGGGATGAAGGGATTGAGAGCAGCCCTGCTGAGAAGGACTTGGGGGTACTGATAGACGAAAAGCTGGACATGAGCCGGCAATGTGCTCTCGCAGCCCAGAAAGCCAACCGCATCCTGGGCTGCATCAAAAGAAGCATGGCCAGCAGGTCGAGGGAGGTGATTCTGCCCCTCTACTCTGCTCTGGTGAGACCCCACCTGGAGTACTGCGTCCAGCTCTGGGGTCCTCAGCACAGGAAGGACATGGACCTGTTGGAGCGGGTCCAGAGGAGGGCCGCAAAAATGATCAGAGGGATGGAATACCTCTGCTATGAGGAAAGGCTGAAAGAGCTGGGCTTGTTCAGCCTGGAGAAGAGAAGGCTGTGGGGAGACCTTATTGCAGCCTTTCAGTACTTAAAGGGGGCTTATAAGAAAGATGGGGACAGACTTTTTAGTAGGCCCTGTTGTGATAAGACAAGGGGTAATGGTTTTAAACTAAAAGAGGGTAGATTTAGACTGGATATAAGGAAGAAGTTTTTTACAATGAGGGTGCTGAAACACTGGAATGGGTTGCCCAAAGAGGTGGTAGACACCCCATCCCTGGAAACATTCAAGGTCAGGTTGGATGGGACTTTGAGCAACCTGATCTAGTTGTAGATGTCCCTGCCAATTGCGGGGGGGTGGGGGGTGGACTAGATGACCTTTAAAGGTCCCTTCCATCCCAAAGCATTCTATGATTAAATTACAGAAATATGGGTTGGAGGGCTTGATTACAAAGTGGGTGAAAAACTGGCAGAACTATGGGAGTCAAAGATTGGTAGTCAGTAGTCTGAAGTCCGACAGGCAGACGGTTAACTTCCTCAGGGATCGGTACTGGCAGTTTAACACCTTTGTCAGCAGTATGAACTGAAGGGAATGAGACACTGACTCCGCATATGAGTTCAGGCGAAGACAAGCGAAGACCCTTTATTTTTACAATCTATCCCTTTTATAATATGATCTAGCGTTCACGAGCAAGCAAAACCCATTTCATTGGCTACTGTCTTACGTCCACGCGTCTCTTCAGCGTTACTTATTGGTTCTTCAAGCTGGTGCACGCGAATTCCTCTTTCAGGGATGTATCTAATCTCATCCTTATTTTTCTGCCTCTAAGTTTCACAAACTTGTTTGTAACAAGCCTCAAGGGCACAGCTGCATCTCGTCAAAGTAAAACACTATCTCACTTATTCCTACAAATCCCCCTTTTTGTTTTTTTATCACAAAAGCTTGTTTAATCATATTCTATAGCATTTTCTATACCCAAGACACTAGACAAGAAACTATCATTATTATAGCACAAAATATTAGTAACAAGAAAAAACCCATTTTGATTAGAGACATTATCCACCTGCCAATTCCCCAACTTGTTAGTAAGTGATTCAGCCAACCAAATCCATCACTGACTTGTAATTTGCTAACTTCAAATCTTTGATTGCTTTATGGATTAATTTGGAGTTATCTGATAAGTCATTCCCCATCAGTCTTCTCAGAGTTCAGTGTCTTCTGCTGCTCGTTCCTGTTATCCAATGCAAGAGCCGGTCTTATGCACCTTGCAGGTACCCACTTAGGTCCTACATCTGTTGAGACACAAGCATACCCTCTGCCCCAAGTTAGTAGCTGATATGGCCCTTCCCAACACCCAGTATTTAAATTTTTCATCATTACCATCGCCTTCTCCTGTGATATAAGTGCCATTCCCGACTCCATAGCTTTAAAATGTTTGACTATGGGTGTGACATCTTCATGTTGAAAAGGCAGCGATAAATGGTTTAGTACATATATAGCTTTTCCTAATCTGTTTTGGGGAGATTCCTGAGCTTCCCCCTCTTTTTGTTTTTGCAATAGAGTTTTTAAGGTTCTGTGTGCACGTTCTATAATAGCTTGCCCTGTGGGGGAATGGGGTATCCCTGTCTTATGAGTGATACCCCATGTGTGGAAAAATTTTTGTGTCGCATGGCTGACATATGCAGGGCCATTATCTGTTTTTATTTCTTTTGGAATACCAAGCGCTGCAAAGGCAGCTCGGAAATGGCTTTGTACGTGCCGGCTAGTTTCACCTGTCATTGCAGTGGCCCAGATTGCATGGGAGTAGGTATCTATGGAAACGTGAACGTATCTCTGCCGACCAAAGTCGGGTACATGAGTCACGTCAGTTTGCCAGAGCTGAAGGGAGGACAGTCCCCTAGGGTTTGTCGCAAACAATGGGCGGGATGGTTGTTGTTGACAGTCTGGACGTGTTTGCACAACAAGTTTTGCATCCCCCATAGAGATTGCAAATTGTTTCACAAGAGCTTTGGCAGATTGGTGGAAAAATTGATGCGATAATTGAGCTTGAGAAAGTGTGTTTGGTACTGGGGTATGTAATGCAATGTTCGTTAGCTAATCGGCTCGTGCATTTCCTTCTGTAAAGAACCCGGGTAAGTTTGTATGGCTTCTAATGTGGATTACACAATAGGGATGTTTTCGTTGTTCTATTAAGAATAATAGCTCCTTAAACTTCAAAAACAAGGCTTCTTTCAATATATGTTTTAGTTGTGCCCTTTCAATGCGTTGCACAATTCCTACAGCATATAGTGAGTCTGATACAATATTTAGAGGAGTTAGAGGCCATTCTCTAAAAGCCATGGTAATGGCGTGCAACTCGACTAATTGAGGTGAACCCTCAATTTGTTCTATTTGGTGTTGCCATTGACCACCTTTTTGCCACGTGATGACTGCTTTTCCTGTTTTCCCTGAGCCATCGGTGAACACCGTTTGACCCTTAACCGGTTGCCACTGGTACACTGGTATAGTGGCGCCTCTTCAATTTTTTCATTATTGTAAAAGGTGAACATTTTATGAGGGGGGTGATGAGTATCAATTCTTCCACTAAACCCTGCTAAGGCCATTTGAAGTTCTAGACTATTTTGTAAGCACCAATCTAAGTAGTCCTTTACGACAGGAAGGACAATGAGATGAGGCTCTTCTCCAGCCATTTCTACAATTCGTTCTCTGCCCTTTTTTATCAAGGCGGCGAACATTTCGATACGAGTAGCCAGGGTTTTCGCAGGTTGATGTGGCAAAAACACCCATTCCAACATTATGAGAGGGTCTATTCCTTTGTTCTCCCATTGTCCGATGATTGCTAGAGGCTGTTGTTTTTGGTTGCAGATATATAATTGTATGGGTAAATTTTCAAGTCGTCGGTGACATTGTTGCAGTGAGAGTTTTTCATTTATGATTCTCAGTGCGTTTTTTGCTTCGGTCGTCCATTGGCGTGGTGCGTTAATATCGGTATCTCCTTTAAGTAGCTCAAATAAGGGTGTTAATGTGTAGTTATCGATACCACACTGCGCTCTAATCCAATTTATGTTTCCCAATAGTTTTTGTACATCATTCAAGGTTTTTATGTCTGCTGAAACGATCACATTTTGAGGTTGGATACTTTGTTGTAAGATTTTCCACCCAAGATATTTCCATGGTGCTTCCATTTGAATTTTTTCTGGTGCGATTTGCAGTCCTTTGCTTTGCAATGCATATTTTAAAACAGGTAGTGCTTCACGCACCATGGTGTTCGTGGGGCCTGCTAGTAAAATGTCGTCCATATAGTGATAGATATACATTTCCGGGAATTTTAGTCGTACAGGACATATGGCTTTAGCCACATATGTTTGACAGATCGTTGGAGAATTCTTCATTCCTTGAGGCAGGACAGTCCAGTGGTATCTATCCATTGGCTCGCCTCGGTTAATTTTTGGTACCGAAAACGCAAAACGCAGTGCATCCGTATGATGTAGTGGGATAGTAAAGAAGCAGTCTTTTAAGTCTACTATGATTATGTCCCAATTTCGGGGTATCATTGTTGGCGAGGGCAAGCCGGGCTGGAGCGCTCCCATTTCTTCCATAGCTTCGTTTATTTGTCTCAAGTCATGTAGCAGTCGCCATTTTCCACTCTTCTTTTTTATAACAAATACAGGAGAATTCCAGGGGCTGGTTGTAGGAGTGATATGTCCTTGTTGAAGTTGTTCTTTGACCAGTTCTTGAAGGGCAGCGACCTTTTCTTTGGGGAGTGGCCATTGATCTATCCAAATGGGTGTTTCTTTTTTCCAAATAAGTTTCATTGTCGGTCGCTCATCAACGGCCGCTACTGAAAATTTTCAGGGCAATTTAAGGTGAAGCCGCATTGGGACATTACGTCTCGCCCCAACAGGCTCATGGGCAAATTTGTCACATATGGCTGTACAGTAAATGTAAACCCTTCTTGGGTATTGATATTGAGCAGGTGGGTACTTTGAAAGGTTTGAGAAAGGCCGCCGACACCAATCAAGCCCTCTGTAGGGGTGGCTATTAAATCTTTTGATTGAAGAGACAGGAAATGAGAGATAATAACAGGAATATTATTTTCAGACATATTCAGGTAGTTTAACACATACACGGCTTTACTTAGTCTGTCTGCTGGAGTGGCTCCTGGCGTTCCCCCTTTTTGTTTTTGCAGGTTCAGTTGTTTGTTGCAAGATTTTCCAGCCCAGATATTTCCAAGGCTGGGTTTTTTGCACCTTTTCAGGGGCTATTTCAAGTCCATATCTGTTTAGAGCTCGTCGTATCTCTTTTTCTTAGCTGTGGGAAATCTCTTTTAAAATGTCCAGTTTTTCCACAGAAGAAACATGATTTCTGTACTTTCATTGTGGTGGCAAAAGCTGTAGCTAATGTTTCCATATGATGGGACATTGACCCCACCTTCTGGGTAGCTTCTATCATATCCATTAAGGAGGGATTTTTTAGAGGCAAAAGCACTTTTTTTACAGTCCATATTCGCATTTTCAGAGGCTAATTTTAAGAGTAGGACCTCTCTTGCTTCTGCATTTTTTATTTGTTTTTCCAAAGCCTCTTTAAGACGATCTAAGAATGAGATATATCCCTCTCCTGTCCCTTGCTTTATTAATGTAAATTATTTTGTCGCTCTTTTGGCATCCGGCACTGTTAGTAATGCCTGTAAAGCAAGGTCTCTGCCTTGTGCTAATATCTCTGGTCGTAATCGTGCCTGTAACGTTGGGTGATTTAACGGCGGATCCCCCATAAGCTGTGGGAGTCCTGCCCCTTGTAAAGGGTTGCCTTGTTGTCGCTGCATATTGATAATTGTGGTGTTTTGGCAGGCGGTACGCCAGGTGCTTTCAAAGATCATCTTTTGCGTTGGGGTCAATATAAGATTAGTAAGCGTGCATATATCAAATGGTACTATTTCATTTGTAAATATTCCCCGTAGCAGGGATTGTGTAAAAGGAGAACCCAGTCCATGTGCGGCAACTGTTTGTTGTAGATCTTTTAAAACATTATAGCCAAAAGGTTCATGCTCATCGGGGACATTTGCATTGCTGCATATGATGGGACACGCTATCGCTGAACAAAAAGCTGTATCCCCTGCTTGCAATGCTTGGTGTCTAATCTTTTGCCACCTTGTAGCAGCGGCTGACGCACCCCAACGGGCGGCAATTGATTATGGGTTTGTGGAGTATCGGCATTAGAAGCAGTAGAGAAAGGCGGTACGAGTTCCGAGGCAGCAGGGGCCTGGGGCGGGCGGCGGGGAAGTGGGGGGGTACTGATTGCAGGGATCAGAAGGGCCAGCAGAGGTGTTGAAGGCATAGGAGCAGGTGAAGGAGAAAACGGCACGGAAGGTAGCGGCGGCGCGGGGGGGGGTGGCTGCTATTATCTTGTACCCGCACCGGAAACGCGAACCCCGCGGTTTCTCCATCTTTCAGCGCTTCCCTACGGAGCTGCTCCCACCGATCCCGGGGGTCGAAGGCTCGCTCAGGCTGTGGTACAGCCTGCGGCGCGGGCGGCTGCGTCGGACACGGGGGACAGGACGGAGTGGATTTCATTGGAATGGAACTTGGGGGAGGCGGTCTGAGTCCTGTTCCCTTGTTTGTTTCACCCAAGTTCTCATTCTTTTCATTTTCCCCAAGTCTATAAGAGCTTCCTTGTCTTGGGGCTTGCTTTCACTCAGTTCATCATTCCTTATCTGCGCCGCTTGAGCGACTGCGTTTTGTACCTTCTTTTTTTTTTTTTTTTTCCTTTTTTTCTTTTTTTTTTTTTTTTTTTTCAGGTTGCCATTAGCGCAAGGTCTCAGTCACTAATCGCCAAGTGGTCATGACTTCAGTGGCGGTGGTGCCCCTCTGGACGCCGCCTCCCAAGTCGTCTCCTCTGCCTGTTCCCAAGTTTTCTCATCAAATACTGCAGAGACTGTAGAGGGAGCCCCTTGCGTTTGTACAAACTTCAGTAATAATTTTATTTTATATGCGTCATACTTCACTCCTCGTTTCGCTAATAGCTGCATTAAAAGTTTAACTATAGCTTCTTCTTCAGCTGATATGTTAGCTCCCATGATTACTGCCCAGCTGCTCACCTGTTTCTTAAGGTGATGTCCAGGGATTAAAGCTGCGGTCCTGCCGTCAGCTTGAGTCATTCAGCTGGGGTTCCCTCCGGACGCTACTTGCAGCGCTGCCTCCTCCGAATCACGTCGGGGTCACCATTTGAAGGGAATGAGACACGAACTCCGCATATGAGTTCAGGCGAAGACAAGCGAAGACCCTTTATTTTTACAATCTATCCCTTTTATAATATGATCTAGTGTTCACGAGCAAGCAAAACCCATTTCATTGGCTACGGTCTTTCGTCCATGCGTCTCTTCAGCGTTACTTATTGGTTCTTCAAGCTGGTGCACGCGAATTCCTCTTTCCGGGATGTATCCAATCTCATCCTTATTTTTCTGCCTCTAAGTTTCACAAACTTGTTTGTAACAAGCCTCAAGGCCACAGCTGCATTCCTGCGAACCTGTAACAAGCCTCAAGGGCACAGCTGCATCTTGTCAAAGTAAACCACAATCATCTCACTTATTCCTAAAATGAACTATAGGATAAACTGTACCCTCATAAAAGCAAAATAACTGCGTGCACCAGTACAGGCTGGGGAATGGCTAGCTAGGTAGCAGCTCTGCAGAAAAGGACCGGTACTCTTGCTAGCGCAAGTTAGCAGTGTGTCCTCTTGACGACCCAGGCTAACCACATAATGAGCTGCATTAACAAAAGCATAACCAGCAAGTTTGAGGAAGTGGCTATTACCCTCTACCTGGCACTCACAGTGTACCATCTAGAGTCTTGTGTCCAATTTTGGCCTTCCAGTACAAAAAAAGAGTGAGTTCAGAAGAGGATGACCGAAACAGTTAGAAGGCTGGAGTATATTACATGTATATTAGTCTGGAAAACAGAAGGCTAAGGGGGAGTATTATTCCAGTCTTCAGCTACAGCCACTATAGAGATGATAGAACCAGACCCCTCTCAGAGATACACAAAGGACAAGAGGCAATTGGATATAAGGTGTAGTGGATGGAGTGACCACTCATAAGAGAGAAGCAGCAATATGTTTATTGATAACAAAGTTTGATAGTAAATGCGACAGTGGTTTAACAAGATTTGATGGCAAGGTACACTTTATTTACTGCATAGGGGACAGGGTCAGACAAGACCATCAGGGAGACCCTCCATTGAGTCATGAGGTTCAGAGAAGACCCCCTTGCTTTCTAAACTCCTTCTCAAAGAGGAGTCTAGGTGCGGCTGGATCCAATCCTAGTCCCAGACTTGGTCAATGGTTTATGTCTAAAGGATTATATATGTGCAATCAATCCTTTATATCACTTAGCTAAGATTTCAAAGTTTAGCATGCTATTAGTCACTTACCGAGGATCTGTTGCGGCAAGGAATCTCTCAACCTCGAGGAGTAACCTTGAGAGGCATCCCTACTCAAGGGGAGATACTGGCATGCAGCCCGCTGCCATGCAGGAGAGCTCAAAGGGCTCTTGGGCTGCTCACTATTTATGGGGGTAAGATGATTGACTTATAGTCACATTTGCATACCGACCACAGATGCCAGTTTCTTCCAAATCTAGCTTGAATCGGCAGGGACCAGCACTGTGGGCAGGTGGGTGCATTACCATAAATTGGCCCTTGGCTGTTGTGTTGTTATCTGTCTCCCCCAAATCCACCTTGAGCCTTGAGCCGATGCAGCCATCAAGACCAGATGCACCCATCATGGGCACCACTGGTGGTTATCACTTGATCAGAGTTATGGGAAAACGTCAGGTCAGGTTGGGGGGGGCGTGCAGGGGGAGCACACCGCCACATAAGGAAAAAAAATCATCACAATAGAAGTTGTTAAGCACTGGAATAGGTTGCTAAGAGAGGTGAGAAGGGTCTTCATTCTTGGACATCTTCAAAACTTGTCTGAAAGAGAAGCTGAGCAATTTGATCTAGCTTTGCAGCCCTCTTTGTGTTCAGCAGATGGTTGGCTAATCTTCAAATGTTACTTCAAGCCTAATTTTTTTGTACAATTCTGTGAGTTCTTTTGACCTTAAAATCCATGAATCTACATCTTTCTGATGGAATAGTGAAGGGTTTAGAGCATGTTGGACTGTTTTTATGGGGAAGGAGTTTGCATGTAAATGTCAATATTTTCTGTTCTCACTGTTAATGGACAAATTAGATATACATATTCACCACACTTTATGGAAATCAGTCTTTAGAAGTGCCTGTATCCATGAACTATTTAGGATAGGTAAGACTACTTTTTTCCCACTGTAAAGAATCTCAGTGAAGTGGGAATCTCAGTTATGAGCTTAAGGTTAGTTGGGATCAATCAGAATGAGACCGAAAGGCAGACTAAATTAAAGGGGGGAAATTAGTTTCAGAATAAACATTTGAGCACATGTGTTTGATTGAAAGAATAGTGATAGTACAATAAAAATAAAATTAAATAAAAGGACTGTTATTAATAATAGCTAATTTTTCTATGGCAGCTTTCATTCACACTTTTCTAAGCTGAGATCCAAAAATGACTTTGTAGTCTCTGTATTCTCAGTGGCTGTACTGAAATTTTGTTTGAATAACTTCTAAATTGGAATCCACAATCCTAAATCAGGAGTTTATGCTCCTAAGAAGTGCCTTGAGAGAGGTGTATCTCAGTATGACATTCACAAAAAGACACCTGTTAAGTGACTTCCTTGAATCCTATTGCTTCCCATGATTTGTGAACCTTGCTCATCACATTTAGAGGATATCTTCCTTAATGCAAGACTATATCTTAGAAGTCTCTATAGAAGTTGAAGAGGGGGTCACTCAAAGCTGGTTTTATGTCACAGCTCAAATATTTGAGCATTTGTGAAGAATAAAACACAGACAGGTTACTCTAGAAAAGGTGCAAACCTATAGCTTTCCTGTCTCCAGACACTATCCAACTTTTAAGTTGTTTTAACTGTGGTACACTTCCTTCCACTTCTTCCTATTTCACCTGTATCAATATAATTCATAATTAATTAGGGGATGTGATAGCAGAAATTAAAAAATGTTAAAGTATATACATATACAAAGTATGAGTCTCTAATCTGGATGCCACAAAGAGGTCTGTGTTCTTCAAGGATTCCTTCTTACCTGGGAGTGATAAGGCAAAATACATTTTTAGTGTTGTGGCTGAAAAGCTTTTCAAAAAGAAACTTCCTTCTAGTAATGAAGCTAGAATGATCCTTACTCTCCTTTTTCTTTGTTCTTATGCTCATCCTTTAGTTAATCTTGAATTCTTTCATAAAAGAGAGAATATCAAAAAGGTGATAGTACACGAGTCTTCTTGTGTTTTGTTTTGTTTTGTTTTGTTTTGTTTTTTCTCAGAAATACTGACTACACCTCAGAGGAGAGAAGCAAAGGGATCCCTCCACCAAAGCTCCATATTGCTGTCCCAAGAAAATTCAGTAAATATAAATCACATGCTGCGTCTTGTTGACCCTGTTGACTTTTTGGGTTTGAGTGATCCCCTTACAGTTTGTAGAGATCTAGTCACTAGGGTCAGAGAAGTTTGGAGAGCTACTCAACAAACTGAATGTGAGTTTCTGCTTTTCCAGTGACATTTGATGCCACTTTGTATAGGCAAAAGTCTTCATTCAACTGCCTACAGTGAATCAAGGTCATCTGACATTCAACCCACACTTGTCCAGAGGGGAACAAGTCCTCTGTGAAAATTTCTCAGAAATCTGAAATATCTTTAAATCATTAGATATGTACATTCAGACAGCTGTATCAAACCTTCAGTCTGCAAGCTGGACCTCTACTTAAAATACAGTGGTCATTTATTTATATAGTTTTCCAACATACAGTAATAAAAATGGTAAGTATGGATCACATGTTGCCATTATTATTTGAGCAGAACAGATCTGTGCAATCAGTTTATGGTAGAGGTATTCAACCATTGTTTAGGCAGTGATACACTTTAGATGTAAATGACAGAACACTGGAATGGGAATTAGATCTGGATTATATTTATGGCTCTGCTATAACCTGCTATATGACCCTTAGTAAATCACAACACCTTTTGTTATTCTATTTCCTTATCCATATTTATCTGTCTACTTCATTCAGAAGACAAGCTGCTTATGCAGGGAATCTTCCTTGTTGTGGTTTCACCCCAGCCAGCAACTAAGCACCACACAGCCACTTGCTCACTCCCACACCCCCCTGGTGGAATGCGGGAGAGAATCGGAAGGGTGAAAGTCAGAAAACTCGTGGGTTGAGATAAGAACAGTTTAATAATTGAAGTAAAATAAAATAGAATAGTAGTAATAGTAGTAGTAGTAGTAATAGTAGTAGTAGTAATAATAATAATAATAAAATACAATAATAATATGCAAAGCAAGTGATATACTGTACAATTGCTCACCACCCACCGACCGATGTCCAGCTCATCCCTGAGCAGTGATCGCTGCCCCCCTGGCCAACTCCCCCAGTTTATATACTGAGCTTGACGTCATATGGTATGGAATAGCCCTTTGGCCAGTCTGGGTCAGCTGTCCTGGCTGTGCCCCCTCCCAGCTTCTTGTGCACCGGGCCGAGCATGGGAAGCTGAAAAGTCCTTGACTAGTGTAAGCACTACTTAGCAACAACTAAAACATCAGTGTGTTCTCAACATTATTCTCATCCTAAATCCAAAACACAGCACTATACCAGCTACTAAGAAGAAAATTAACTCTATCCCAGCTGAAACCAGGACACTTGTTCATATTCCTTAATGCATATTTAGATATCTTATTAATTACTTTATTTTAATTATGGTAATTTAAGAAATAATACCTGTGAACAGAGTGGTATTACACTATGCATAGCCTATATAAATCTGGGACAGAGATAGGGCTATTCTTTTAGTTAGGAGTTCTAGGAATACAGAGAAAATTGAGAATAAAAGGGAATATTGTACCTTCAGCTAAAACCAACCACACAGACTCAGGAATCACTAATAAATCCATTAATTTTAGAAAATGCTACAGTGACTGTGGTGAGACAATAGCTTAATTGTTGGGTGAGGAAAAAGGAGATAATTTCACTTTGAATGCAGTTTGCTGAAGGAGCCACAGCCGCTTAGGGGATTTTAGCTGTATCTGAATTCCAAATGTCTCTAAATTTCAGCTCTGATTCTATACAACATAACCTTCAGCATGACTTCACCCTTACTTTTACTGTATCAGGCATTCTTTTGATCTGATTCTTCATCCCCATTTTGTTATGGGTGTTTATGCAAGAAGCAAGTATAAAGTAAATGAAAATCATGACCTAAGCATAAATAGTGTATTTTGTATCTGAAACCATATTTATTTTCCTTTAGGGCAAATGGCAGCCCAAGACATAAAGAAAAGGAAAAGCATGAATATGGGACTAGATCTAAAAAAGCCAATGAAGTAAGTAAAATCAAGGCTCATTTAAAAAATATGAAAAGTGCCTAATTTTATCAACCCAAATTTCAGTTCAGTTCTAGGTAGAATATGAGGTTTTCACTTCTGGAGATACAAGATCTGTTCCATATTAGGTAGATCACACATTAAATATATTTCCTGAATCTTTCATCCTTCCTATTTTGTTCATCATAAAAACAGCAGTACCCAGTCCAGTCTGTAAATGAAAACTATAATTCAAAAATAGCAGTGAGTAGAGGGGCTGCAGATCAGGACTGATTTAAATGGATTTATGTAAATGGACCTTCATCAGGTCCTGATTCAGCAAAGCACTTGAACATATGCATAGCATTTAGTGCTTGATCAGTCCCATTGCTTTCCTGAAGTAGAGCTTTAGATGCATTATAGCTGGTTCAGACCACTTATGTTAGTCTCTTACTAGCAGGGAAAGAACCATTCATAAACATTAGCTGAGGTTTGCTCTTGTGCAGAAATTGGACAGCAACTTTTGAAGTGCAAAGCCAGACTGTAGACTATAAATATATAATGGCTGATGTTGAGACACTGTGGATAGGCTGTTTTGTAAAAGGGGGAAAATTGCAACATATCAGACTGCACTCTGCTAATCTGTCTGGCACTAGAAGTTTTCAAAAAATGATTCTACAAATAATAAATTTTCATAATACAAGTGGGAGGAAAGAAAAAAAAACAACTCAGGAGATTAGAATGAAATTCAATCAGAACAATGTTTGTTTAGGGTTTGGGTTTTGGTTTTTTTTTTTGGTTGGTTGGTTGGTTTTCCTTCAGCAGCTAACTTAATTATTTTTTCAGCATGTTCCAAGTTTCTCATAAACCTAGTGCCTGGTGCCACAAGACCAAGACTTTCAAAAGTTCTCAAACAAATGGTGGAGTAGTAAAAGGTATAATCAGTTTAAATTTGGGATCAACATAGTATTCAGGTGTACCTGAAGTTATGATGATCTATATATATTTATGCAAAAAAAAAAAAATTAAGATGCTATTTTTGATATCGAACCAGGGTTTTCCATTGTGCCACACATTCCTGCATGACATTGTTAGGATTAATAAATTGGGTAAAACTAGATTAGTGTAAAGTAATTCAGAATTGCTGTTTCTAAGTGGTAAGTGCCCTGACCATATAGAAATTGATGACCTGGAGTTAGGCAGCTTTGATTCCTACATAGTACAATTAGTGAGTGACCTACAAGCTACAAAGACTTTTCTTAAATTTCTTCTTCCAAAGTTGTTCCATTCTCTGTAAAATGTTAAAACATTTACTCTTTTATTCTTAAGGTTCTGAGAATGATTCCACAGAGTACGTCTACTGTAGTAATTTTTTTGAAGTCCAGATTCTTTGTCTGCTTTGCTATAGATGTCTTACTTCCCTGTTGCCCTCCAGTTCCAGGGAATGGTAATTATTTAAAAAACAAACAAACAATGTTTTTGTCTCTGTTTTAATGCAAAGCAGCCAGTGAATCTGGGCTTCTTATGTTCTAAATGAGTGTTGCAAGCACTGGATTACAAAGGCAAAACCATTCATAGCTACCAGTGTGCCTACATTGCAGGGAGAGTGAGCTCAGCAGTATGCTCAGAGTTCCTGGTCCCCTGATCATCCAGGCTGAGGGATCAGGGGAATACCATCTCCCATCTCTTTCTGTGCACTGAAGTGACCAGAATGCTCAATATCTTCCACGTGGCTGGGATGGGCATCTTAGACCCCTGGCTGTGGGGTGCATTGCAAGTACATCTCTTCTGTAATGAAGACACAGCTTGCCTCCTTCTCCTGCCACCCCTAAACATATGCACACAGCTTAGCGTTGTGCTGAATCCAGTCTGGAAGCAGGTTCTGAGAATTACAGCAGGAACAGGCTCTGCAGGTAACATAAGCAATGAAAATCTTAGGCTCTGAATACTAATGGACCATAAGTACTGACATATGTTGGACAGTTGTGCAACAGACCTCGGCAGTGAAAGTTGGGATGTCTAAACACACTGGCATATCTGCAGCTAACTCTGGTACGTCTGGTTAGTGCTGCACTAGATGATGAACCTGTAACTAAACAACATGGATATCTTGTAGGGTTTGGTAGCCACAGCAATAATTTTAATGCATCTCAGATCATCCATTCTATCTGAAGCTGAGTGGCATGGAATGAGCTTTCTTTGTACTACTAAACAATCTTAACTTTCAAAAGAGAAAGGCTATATCCAAACTACCTACTGGAATCTGTTTCTTGCCTGTGGTCTTCCCATTGTCTGGGAGAATGTTAATTGAGATACAACAAATCCATTCCAGGGAGGACACTAACAATTTAACAGTACAGAAAATTGAGCTTTTGTGCCTGGGAACATCCCCTGGCACTGTTTAATTTGCTAGTGTAGATATAATCAAAGTGAGTGTATATAGAAGCCTTGAAGTTTGGATTGCTAAAATTTCAACACAGTTCTTCAGATCTGTTGTCACTTCAGTCCTCCATCTCTGTACATGGATTACGCTGAAGTCCAAATCTGTCTTATGTTGACCATACTTTTCATAAAAAATGAGGCGTGACCTTCAGGAGAAGAAAACTTGTCCTGTACTACCTTTATTGTCAACTCAAATGCATATTCATCCTCAAGGTGGACAAGGTGGACACATTGGTTGGGAGCTTTTCCTCATTTGACTTTATCTGGCTAAAGGCAGGTGTTTAGCTATCTAAAATAAGTTAGAGGAATTATGTGATAAAATTGCCTACTGCTCACCACTGCTTCTAGTGAGGATTTAAGATGATGAGTTTGCACATCTACATTATCTTAGGTGAAGGGAATTCAATCTGCTGTGCTTAATTGGTAACTCTTTTTATCTCTTTTACTGTTTTGGCAGTGTCTCATGACCAGGGAAGTTCTCTAAAGTGGACCCCAGCGTTGCTTGTTGCCAAGCGGGATTTGTAAAAGCAGAGCTCCAGGATCCAAATGACACATACCAGGCAGGAATAGGTCTGTGTACTAGGTCTGGCTGGGATGGAGTTAATTTTCTTCATAGCCGCTTGTATGGTGCTGTTTTAGGGTTGTGACCACAAAAATGCTGATAACATACTAAAGTTTTAGCAATTGCTGGACAGTACTTGCACAAGGTCAAGATCTTCTCTGTTTCTTGCTCTGCCCCCCCAGTAAATAGATTGGGGGTGCACAGGAGGCTGGGAGGGGACACGACAGGGCAGATGACCTGAAATAACTAGATAGGTATTCCATGCTCTATAACATCATGCTCAGCAACAAAATAGAGAGGTGAGAGGTTTGAGTAGGTCATCTTTTGCTTCGGAACTGGCTGGGCTTTGGTCTACACATGGGAGATGGTGAGTGACTGTCTTTGCATCACTTGTTTTGTTTTGTTTTCTTTCTCCTTCCACTTCTCCACTTACAAAACTATTTTTATCACGACCCATGAGTTTTCTTGCTTTTACTCTTCCTTTCCGTCCCACTGGGGGTGGGAGGGAGAAGTGAGGGAGTGGCTGTGGGGGGCTTAGCTGTCTACTAGGGTTAACCCATAATAGCCTGAAAGATCTGCTGCAGTAAACATCCTGGGCAGCATGGACATTACCTCTCAGTAGCCACAGCTGATCTTGCACAACAATGCCTTCTCCATAACTTAATGACATGCTCTGCACTTACAGGCTTCAGGTTCTCCCACAACATTTGGTTATGGTCCAACTAGGGCTTACATATGCCTCTCCTGTATTTAACCTTTTCTCCTAAATGATGATATAATCAAAATCACTATTCATCCACAGTTTTTTGCCCAAATGAAGATATTCTCCAATAAAGTACCATAATTAAAATATATATCCTACATCAGAAGTAAGAACACCATAATTTCCTCTTCTGTTATTGCAAACCATAATGCAAAGACTCATGTTACTTCACATAAGCATTTCAGTAATAACTAACAAGAAATAGAAGAAGTTATATTAATTTATTTGCACGCTAATGAACATACCAGATCATTATGCTCTCTTTTCTCCTTCCTTCCTTTCTTTCTCTTTCTTTTCAGAATTTTTTTCCTGATTTTCTCTCTTTTTCTTTTCTTTTTTTTTTTTGTTTCTTCCTAAAGGGATGCTTGAATAGAACTATCTGGTTTAGAAGATGAGGCTGACTGATTACTGTAATTCATAGGGCCTTAATTAGCTGCACAAACCATTAGCTACAATTAGACTATTATAAAACACTTGATGCGCTGTGTCAACCATGGGGGCTCATTTATTCTTGTGGCAGGGAAGGGAGGGAGGAAGGGGAAAAGAGAGCACTGTACAGCCAAGCATGCTAATAAAGAATGATTTTTGATTTAAGATGTTCCTGATAGTGCCTCAAAATTAATCTCAATAGCTGTCTAATTTGTGTCGGTGGATGGTATATTTATTGTAAAATGACACCAAAGCTAAATAAGTTACCTGAAGCAGGACTGCTAATGTCAGCGCCTGGAGACGCAACTCCACATGCCATAATACAGCAAGGCACTGGGGCTGAATACTCCCAGCGGAGCACTTTGCTTCATCTGTCTCTGAAAATGCAGCAACCTGACTTCCACTTTATGATCCTTAAATAATAATAATAAAAAAAAATAGATATGAGAAACAAATTCCAGAACAGCTTTCAAAGGTTAGGGGGCTTACAAGGGCATGGTACAGCTGAAAACCATATTGAAATTGGGTTGGGTGTTAGCATATGTAAAAGTGGAAATTATGAGATTCATCTTTAAAGTGAAAAGAGAGAGGAAATAATACAGATGAGGAGGATTTTTCTAATGGGCTTAACACAGTGAGAATGTAAGAATGACATTCTTTAACTCAGAGATGCCTTTTTTGTTTGTTTTCCTGTTGTATTTTCTAATTCATATTGTATTTTCTAATTCATATTGTATTGATCCAACTTCCTAGTTGCAAATTGCTGGAAATACATTTATAGATTCCTTTAATTTTTTGGTTTTGCCCTTGATTAATTTCCTGCTTAGTCCCTTTGCAATAGAAAGTCAGGAACTTAAAAAAGGAGATATTGGTTCAATAATACATGGCACTTGATCTTTTCTGTACCATGTATGAAAGTATAAAAGCACAGAGGGGAAGAAAGCAGAATCTGTAGTTAATATGTTAGACTAGGACTCAGAGAGCTGAATTCTGTTCCTGTTATGCCCTACATGACCTTGGGCAAATCCATTTCTCTGTGCTTTTGTGCAACATGGGGACAGTCATACTTTCTCTCCTATTATGCTTTGTTTCTTTCAACTCTGGGGCCTAGATTTATGAAGGTAAATCAAGGTAATTTATCTTGATGGACTAGAAAGTAAGAGCTGAATTAACTCTGTGGATCAGAGTCTGAGCTGTTTGGGGCAAAGATTGCCTACTGGTTTGGGAAAATACAGCACTTAGCATCCAGGACCAAATGTCATTTAGAAACTAAATCTTCTTGGAAAAAAAAAAAAAAGCCGCTAATAGGATGGAGTTGTTACACTGCATACACTGTGATTAACTAACTGATGATCTTCATCGATGCTGCAGCTGCCAATACACTTTGTACTATCCTCAGCCATTAATATCTCAGCAGAAACAGAGCTCAGATTGTCCAGCTCCAAAATTACAAGCCTCTCTCACTGGAGCCAAAGGAAGGTGAGTCACTGATAATTGCAGTTTAGTGTCCTGTCTCTCACTTAGGATGCTAAGCACTATTTCTCCTCCAGGAATCAGAGACAAAGAATTGGGGCATGACCCTCATCTCTCTACTTATGCAGTGAAATGCAAATGTGAGGTGACAGATAAGCCTTACTTGCCTCTGATATAGAGGTGGCAGCCACCATTTCCCATGTGTGGAAGTCCCCTAGGGCAGTTTGGAATCTTCTTGTCTCTTTCTGTGTCTGGTCTGACTCTTCAAGAGCTGAGCAGGTATCACTGTGTGTTCATCTGGAAAGTGGCAGCCCTAACTTCTCTCCCTTTATTGCAGTCATGAAAACCAAGTTTTCTTCTTCACATATCTAAGTGCCAAAGAACAATATTGACATAACTTTAACATTATAGCTTAAATGAATGTATATGTTGTATACAGTCATCAACATAGCAATTTTTCATTAAAGTCTCATGGAAAATTTTGACTCTCTTGAGAGGAAAAACAAACAAACAAACCCCCATAAGATATTATGGAAGGGAAAAAGGCCACAGAAACAAACAAAATGTTAAAAACAAACAAAACCAAACAAAGCATTTTGTCTTACATGCATATGTGAGTGCATGTACACATGCATGCATGCATCTAAAAGATACATACGTATATGTGGCTGTAGGCATTTATAAAGAAAATTTTCATATAACTAACAAATTATCTTCCATCCAAAAATCTAAAAAAATCCTGTTACACTTTTCAGTCGGTCTGTTCAAAATGCAATAATTTATATATGGACATGGAGCTCTGATAAAATTTGGTGTCAGAGAGAATTCAGTAATTAGTAATTAATTGTAAAAAGGAACTTATTTAGATAGAGTTGCCATATTATAATTATGGTGGAAGATGAAAAAGGATTTTCTGGATGATGAAGGAAGGATCAGTCAAGGATGACCAAGAGCTCAGTTCAATCTAGTAGCATGATTGCAATTAACAATCACACTCATAAATAGTACTCCATTGGGATTTGAGGAAATAGAAATTATAGAAAAAAAAGGTTAAGTCCTGCTGTAGATTGATGAGGAGGGACAGCTGGTATTTGCAAAAGGAAGAAATTAAGTCTTTTGCTTTAGGACTAATTACCAACATCTCTTCAAAAGAATCCATGATCTACACAAATGACTGCAGGGATATTCTAAATAAATTGACTTCAAGTTCTTTATTAGACAACATCAGGAAACAGCCTGTAGGATATAGGTGTGGTGGATGGATTCTCTGAAAGAAAAAGAACTCCCATAAGATGGAAAAGTATATTCAAAAGCTGTGGTCTTATGAAATTTATTAAACATTCATTCAGTGATTATCGAACAACCACTATTCAAGCAGCAGTTTGTCCAGTTTCCAGGCAGTCACCTTCCAATAATGATGACAGAAGATGTAGCTGCCTCAGGAGATGTCCTTTGGGGAGCTTTTCTCAAGCCCCCCAAAACAGGATGCTTAGGCAGCAGCAAGATTGCAAGCCCGGGGGGTGGCTTTCTGCTCTTAACAGTAACAGAGCAGTAAGAGAAGCCAGAAACAATCCTAACCTACTCTTTTTGAAATTACTTAATAGCTTCTCTGATTATTTAGACTCCTCTCCATGATTCCTCGAGTTCTGGATTTACATTTCTGAAGCAGTGCTTGTTTGGCTTGAATAACCCTTTCAACACATTCATTTACATTTTCCCTCCCTCCTTCCTTTCATGTCAAAGGGTATGCAGGCCTTCTATGACTTTGTTATGGCTATGGTACATTTACATGAAAAGATGATGAAGGATTTCAGGAGGATGTTTTCAAAGGTTCAAATGGCAGGCAGGCTGAGATTCCTATTAAGGATCTATGTGTGCTGAGGGCCTTAAAAAATCTTGCCTTTAATTTCCTGGCTCCTGGAGTTAGCATCACTCTGCATTCCATTTTCTTTCCTTTTTCTCCTAACTTTCCATTCAATATTTTAAACTTACAATGTTATTTTTAGTAGGGTTTTCTCTTTTTTTTTTTTTTTTTTACTAGCCCTGAGATGTCAAACTTATAATGTAGACAGTATTACTTAGCAATTCATCTATAGTTCCTTCTTGAACCAATTCCTGCTTGTTGCTTGGGACTTACAGATGTTTTGTACAGATACTGTAAAAAGCAAAGTTCTCAGCCTCCAACAGTACAGATTTTAAAGTCATAAACCCTCCAGCTTCTGAGCAAAGAATGGAGCACTCACACAAAGAGAGCAGGTGGGAGGGGGAAAGATTAAGAAGAGGCAGAAAAATATCACCTTTTTTATTTACTAGTTTTGGCTTAGATCTCATGTTTCCTTTAATGTAATGTTATAATTTTTTTCTTGTTCCAAAGGAAAAAAAAGGTTTCCCAGATCAAAATTTATCAATCACAGTCAAAATAAAAAATGTAACAGACCAGCATAAAACATTTAACAGCAAGAGTTAATAATGTATACAATAAAATATTGCACTAATATATTGACAAATACAGCAATAAAGTATTAATGTGATTATGCTTCATCAGTGCAACAGCTATTCCTCTGTGCCTTTCAGTTTGAATAAAGCCTCTCCCCCCAATCAACAATTTCACCATAATCCTTTAAAAACAAACAAACAAACAAACAAACAAACAGGAAATTAAAATAAGGATCCCCAAACTGATTTTCCTATGACATCTTATACATATACAAACTAAGGTAGCAGTAATTTATTCTTGGTTTGCACCAGGGTAAGTGAAATGAGAACTTACTCCATAACAGCTTAATTAAGAAGACACTGTAACTGTAGTTCTTTTATATTTATTTTCACCACTCCTGGGAAAAAGGCAAGTGCTACTGTCACCATTTTTCAGATGCTGACTGAAGCATGGGGAGAGGAAGGGTCCAATCTATAAACGAGACCCACTGTCAATGTGGCAATGCTCAGCTCTTTGCTGCAATTTCTGAATGCAGTCAGACACCTGAGATAGTCATAGGCTCCTGAGGACATGGGTAAGAGTGAGACACCTAAAACTGCAGTTCATAATAGACAGTATTTAGAAATCTCTTCAGAGTCATCTCAGAGACAGAATCTGACTCTGGTTTGCTGGAGGCCCCTCTCAGCTACAAGTCCTCTCCCACAATTACACAAGCCAGGTCAGTTCTTTCTTATATCAACAAGAAAAGGTTCATAAGGTTAAAGCATTCTCATAGTCTGTGTCTGCTCACGATTGAAGCCTCCCTTTTTTCTGAACATCTAAGAAACCATGCATATAAGAGATGGTATTTAAAGGATGGAACATAAAGGGTAAAGCAGATAACTGAGTGAGAACACCTTCTTTTAAGCATTTTAATTATTATTTTCATATATGAGCTCTATATCACCAGATCTTATCAGCAACTACTTCATATGTCCTAGCTGTCTTATAGAATTGAAATGTTCAGGGAGGATAAGCCCCCTTAAAAGTACTGTTTCTTCAGTCATATTTCCTGCTTAAGACTGAGAAGATCCTGGCATATTGTTTCAGATGGATGAACCAAATGGAATCTGGTGCCACAATGGCAGGGGTATGTGTGTGCTGGTGTGCATAGCATACTCACACTCACGTCATTGCTAAAGATAGATTTGGCTTTCCAATACAGAAGGCCAGTTTTCACCCTATATTTAATTCATATGTAGAAAAAGATTGCATCACCCCATGCTTTGTGAAAAGGACACTTCAGAAATCACTCCTGAAAAGATATATAAGAATTTAGATTTGTGTTTCTAAAATGTCAATGGCTGCTCAAGCAATAGAAAAGTTGCATGTAGCAAAAATGATAGTCTTCTCTTTAGGTTTGTGAGAGGCTCGGATAACTTCGTTAAAGGCTTTCAGACATGTTTGGAATTAATCCCTTGCATCTGTTTGTCATCTTTTTCAGATGTAATGACTTAAGCATTTTCTGGGTAAATAAAGAGGCTCTCTTACTCATACATGCTACTTAGAGCAGTGTGAATACCTGTAAAATGAAAAAGTGGCTAGACTGAAAACTGTATTTGCTATGACTTTGTTATGACTTTTTTTCAGGCCAAATTCCAGTGCAACATGAGTCATAGCAGTCTGATGTACAGAGTTGCAGCTATTGAATCTGCTCCTGCACACCCCAGGAAAGAAACAGGAATTCTTGTAGCTAAATGTAGACATCAACAGTATAGAAACCTATATCTTAGCTACTCACTCGTCTTCCTTTATACTCAGTGAAGACCAATAAACACTTCCAGGTCACTATTAATCTGATCTCATTTAGATGTCTACTTTGGTATAAGATGAATTGCATCCTAGAAATGCCCACTGACTATGAAGAGACCCTAAGGTGATATCTACATTGTAGACATCTACAATTAATCATATGAATTCCTCTATAGGTTTAAAGATGGTGAAAAGCAAAAGTTAATACTGGAAGTCCCTCTCCATTCCTTATGTTAAAGTCACTCTAGCCCTGCTGCTCCGTGAGGAAGAAAGCTTTCCCTGATAATTACAGCAGAAAACTCCTTTCATATGTAGAGAGGACCATTTTTATGGAAAAAAATAAATATTGTGACAGTGAAACAAATGCAGGAAACAAAACAGACTGAATTGATACTGATTGATATTGATTCTATTCTTCTATTCTTCTTCTACTTGATACTGGCTGCTGGAAAATTAGGTGTGATACCATACCTTTGGCCAAAATAACCAGAACTGGAAATGTCTCAAATGCCTTCTATATTGCTTGCTTGCATAACACAGATTTTTTTCTGCTTCTGTCTTTCACTGGAATCCTCAGAGTGAGTGAGGCAGGTTCATAAAACATGACATTTTCTAGCTCTGCCTCCTACAGAAACCAGCTGTCTATGAATACCAGCAACCATCGAGCTGAATGTCTTTAGCGGCTCCTGCTGTTGTGTAGGCAGCTCTCATGCATGCGACATATATAGATGTATTTGTATGTTGTTGCCTTTGCAGGTTCAGCATGAAGATCTGGGTCAGTCCCTCTGCAGTGCTGTGGCCGTGAGTCTGGAATTCTGCTATTCATTTCCAAACTAACCAGAAACCTCACAGGCTATTCAAAGACCTTCCATCTTATTTTCCCAGCCTATGTTCCCACCCTCCTCTGGGACTGAAAAACAACTAGCATACAAAATCAAACTGAGAGAATATCTATACGTAATAGAAAATGCATGTCAGTGAAGAAAATGAGAATATTCATTTCAGAGTGTAAAACCAGAAGGTTTTGACAATTCTGAATTTCCCATCCTTATTCCTAAAAATCAAAATGTCAAAATTGCCATAAAAAATAATCCTGTCTTCAGAATGCTTTTGGTTTTAATGAATCAACACTTTAACTGTCTGGTTTTTGTTGGTTTTTGTTTGTTTGTTTGTTTTGCCAAAACATCTCTACCTCAGATTTAAAGGCTGTCCCTCAGGACAAGTTTACAAAATTATGAGGACCATATTGGCTTATGTCCTTGCAGAAATAATTTTTATGCATTTCAAGCATGATAAAAATTATTGGCTATATTTGTTCCATTCTATCAGGTAAATATGTATATGTGCAGTTTCTTTGAAACATTTAATTATTTACTCAGGAGACCAGAACAGCTGTTCTGCCAGGTAAATACATTTTGAGGCAGCTTTTTAAAATGTGTATTATGTCAGATCTATTTTCACTTAAATGCCTTTTTTTATAATGCAAATTCTGTTAAAAGGCAAAATCTATTACATTCAGAGCCATTCTCTTCTATCATGTAAACATAGATTTGGGGGTCATGCTTTGCATAATAAAAATGCGCCAGCAAGATTCTTTGAAAAGTTATTCTTGCTTGATCTTGTGGGCCAGATTCTGATGTGTTCATTTGTAAGAGGAACAACAACCTTAGCTGAGTTTAGTTTTACATACTTACATAGGAAAGCAGTTTCCTGCATAGTAATATAACATACATGAGTGTGCTAGCATAAGTAACGTGAGTAGACATACAGGACTTGCACCCTTACTCCATGTCGTGGTTTAACCCCAGCCAGCAACTAAGCACCACACAGCTGCTCACTCACTCCCCCACCCCCTGGTGGGATGGGGGAGAGAATCAGAAGGGTGAAAGGGAGAAAACTCATGGGTTGAGATAAGAACAGTTTAATAATTGAAGTAAAATAAAATAGAATAGTAGTAATAGTAGTAGCAGTAATAATAATAATAATAATAATAATAATAATAATAATAATATACAATAATAATATATAAAGCAAGTGATACACTATACAATTGCTCACCATCCACCAACCAATGCCCAGCCCGTCCCCGAGCAGCAATCACTGCCCCCCAGCCAACTCCCCCAGTTTATATACAGAGCATGACATCATATGGTATGGAATAGCCCTTTGGCCAGTCTGGGTCAGCTGTCCTGGCTGTGCCCCCCCCCCCCTCCCCCCCCGCTTCTTGTGCACCTGGCAGAGCATGGGAAGGTGAAAAGTCCTTGACTAGTGTAAACTCTACTCAGCAAGAACCAAAACATCAGTGTGTTATCAACATTATTCTCATCCTAAATCCAAAGCACAGCACTATACCAGCTACTAGGAAGAAAATTAACTCTATCCCAGTGGAAACCAGGACACTCCAGAAAAAGATTGCGTGTGCTGAAACACTTGTCTGTGTCTCAGCATTCAGTCTGCATTCCAAGTAGATAACTCAGAAAGTAATTCCTTGATCACAGCAAACCTTTAACACCTATTCTAGAGCTGGAAATGCCTTTGGAACTAGGGCTGTCTTCTTCAGTTTTATGTTCACAGACTTTCTAGGAACAATTTGGCACCTTTCCAGAAGAGTTAGATTATCAGACAGGGTGGGCTTTTGAAGGTGATTTTTCTCTTAATCACTTTGTGAAAAGCCATTTCTAAAATTTAGCTTCCTAAGTTACTTTCCTGCTCATTTTCTTTAAAAGTAACAGGGGACTATCACCATGGCTATCAGTACTAAATGTATTACATGTTTAGGAGTAATGGTATTCTTGTGCTTGTGATACTCAAAGGTAAAGATTTTCAGCAAAAGAAATCAACTTTATTACACCAACCAATATCCTTCTTCTCCAGATCTCATGTGCTCAAAAGCTTGTTCTTTGTTTTTCTCAGTTTTTCTAATAAAAATATTTGTTTGTCTTGCTTTTCCTACAGATCTCACCCTTCTATTACCAGTAACTTTGACCTTATACCTTGCTTTATTAGTTTTTACACAAAGGGATTCCAAAAAGAGGAGCCCAAAAGAGATTCACCTTGGAAGCACTGGTCACCTGATGTTGATTTTATACATTCATTAACAGATTAATTTGATGTATTACAAGCTCTTTGAGTTATTAAGCATTTTGCACCAAATTTTGTAAGAAAATCGTGTATGATGTAAGGATAGGGATACTTATTTAGGTGAGTTGCAAGTGATTGCTGAAGAGAGTACTTTGATAATCCTGGGTTTTTCATTTCAAAACTGTGTGGAAATAGTCTCAGAAAAATTGATTCCCACAACCTTTCCAAGGGTTTTTGTTTTGACTAAATTAGAAGTACTTTATAGATAGCTGATAAAGATGGTATAACTCCACTGATGTTAGTGATGGTATCTGACATTTATGTTTTGATTGATGTAAGTATGTGTTTGACTGTGAGCAAGTAGGTGGATGTCAACAGATAAACAAATTAAAATTGCTGAACTCTATAGCTAACAATGCATTAAAAAAAAAAAAAATCTCCCCCCCAAATGCTGTTCTGCATTTTCTAATCTCACCCAGAAGGTTCTGTCTGAAAGCTGAACAATGTTTGAGACATTCCTCCTTCTGTTTGAAGTACCTTGCTCATCAGTCTGAACAACTTTAATAGTAACTTAGCATCATGTCTGTTACTGTTCTCCCTGCGCTTTTTCTCTTTTTTCTCTTGGGCTACTATGAGAAGTTAAATGATCCAACAACTTTGTCTTTTGTCACCTGGGAGTGCTGTGAATTTTATATGGTGGAATCAAGGCATTGGAAAGACACTATAAGTGAAACACCAGGATAAATTGGTACTCCCCAAATATGTTATGTTCAAGTTGGTTTTCCCAAACTATCAGTCTTTTCTCAAATAACAGGTATCTGATCAACAAATCATTGCTCATCTACAGTGGGTGTAGTTTAAAACTTTCTATCTTTTCACCAATCTTGTCCTAAACTGTGTAATGTAAGACTTCTTTCTGCAGTTAGCAGAACATTTCAAACTGGAAGGAATTCATTTGTTTTTATATATAAGTGGAATGACATCTCTGTCACTTGCCTGAAAACCAACATTCATTTGCTGATATTCATGCTTTAAGAATATTGTAATAGTTTGGTCATGTGCTGTGTTTCAACGTGATTTACAGCTATGTAAGCCTTCCCATTATTCTAGATCACAAAATTGGTCTTTATTATCCAGGCTCCCATCTTTGACATTAGCCAGTATCTGATGCTTCAGTAGAAAAGGTAAGAAATCAGTAACTGTTTAATTATATAACTGTGTGCTTCTAAACTGTATTTCTTCCTAATCCCATCAGATAGGGATGCCTTATGCATTGAAGCATCTTAGTCTATGTGTCAGATTTGCAAATACATTTAGCTGTCTAAGCTTCCATTAATTTCAGTGGAAGACTTAGTATCAAAATAAAAGTTATGTGTGTAAAATCTGTTGAGGAATCTCTGTTCCCACCACCTTCCTGCCCCATTTAAGTTTGCATAGTCCCTTTGTGTATACAATATCTAAAGGCTCTGTTAGATGAGATCTGCAAAACCTTGCTTCAGTGGTTTAAGATACTACCGTCTCTAGCTGTCTTCCCCTCTAACTGTCTTCCCCTCTCCTAGACCTATAGCAAAGCTGGCAAAAGGCTACATATGATTAGACTTCAGCTGCACCATCAGGAAGACTAGGATCTTCATTTAAATTAGAAGTAAAACCTTCAATCTGGAACACCTCAAGGAAGAGTATCCAGGGTGCTGTGACTTGCAGAGTAGGGGCAAGGTGAACTTCCAAGCAGGGCAGAGCCATAAACACTGAGAGATTTGCCAGAGATCATTTGTCAGCATCCTAAGCCTTTCCTGAAGTTTTCTTCCCAATTTATCTTGAGGTAATGAGCTCCACAGAAGAGTTAGTGTTAGTTTGAAAATATATGTGTATATAGAAGTATGCATATACAGAGATATTTTCTTTGCTATTATTTCCTGGATAGATATAGAAATCATAACATATACTTTGAAGTATTATTTTTATGTCTACAGAGTTGAGTATAAAGTACACCCTTTACCTTGTAAGAAAAAGAACAAGAATGTATGGACTTGAATGAATAAAAGGAGTTTAAAAATAAGAGCAGAATGTTATTGGTTTTTTGTTTGGTTTTGTTTGTTTGTTGTTTGGGTTTTTTTTAAAGGAATGAGTATAGTTCTGTTCAATATTCATTTTAAATATTCATATTGCATTGTTCTTTATTTCTAGTGTTTAAAAAATGGCTGTCATAAATTCTTATATTCCTGTCCTTTAAAATGTTTATGATTTAAAAATAAGTCAGTCAGCAGTGTTAAGACACAGTCTTTTAATTTGGGTAAGAATTGCTTTTGTAGAAACAGGCTTTTTTATCATACCAAAAGAATTCAGGATTAGAGACAACCTCAGGTTAAAAATAATTTTTAAGTCCATCTACAGAAAGCCTGAGTGATTCATATAGTTTCAGATCTTCCTGTGAATGTCCTTGGCTTTCAATTGTTCTTATTTACATATAGCCTAGTTTCAGAACAGAGACCTTTTAAACACATCGATAAGTCAATAAATCTATGCTTTTAATAGGGATGTACTTTTGTCCATTCTTTATTTTGGAGCATTTCATTATGCACTGTCCTGCATGACTATACACTGCTGAACATGAAATGTTTACATCCAATTGATTGGTTCTTTCAACACATTTGATTATCAGAAAGTGGAAAAAGGATGTTTTCAAGGTTTATTAAGGCATATGTTGACCTTTCTTTGTGAATATAAAAGCCTAATTCTATTGCCATTATCCCCACTGCAGAGGGGACGTGGTGCGATGCCTGGGAACATATAAACTCTCACAGCAGAACGGAGAAGTAACATTTCCAAGGACACATGACTTAAGGACACGCTTCTATTTTGGATGTAGACTTTACTTCTTCTTTCTAATGCCTTCTTCCAGCTGTGTTTGCAAATCTTACATAGAACTGCAAACACGGTCCAGAGACTCACATCTAATAACATCAACCTCTGCTTAAACACAGAATAACTGTCTGAACTTTGAAGCACTGCTTTCAGAAAGGAGTCCGAGGCACATTACCTATGAGCATTCCTCACTTTGCGTCTTGCCTTCTTGCCTGTAGACAGTTATCTCACAAACACCTATCACAGCAGTGTACCCATCAGTTATGTGTGCCCAAGCAAACAGGTTACCTTATGCCCTGGAGATCACATTCCTTTCAACCAGGACTGCTTTTGCAGGGTCACCATCTGTGATTCCAGTGGGCTTGGTGGAGCTGCGTGGTGTCAACGAGCTCAAAATCTTTCAGGCCAAGACTCTCAGGTGTGTTAAGGCAGCAGCTCCTACTGAAGTAAAAAATGTTTAAAGGTCTGTCTTTACACATCTCTGTAAGGAAATGAATTTCCAATTGTACCTTACAGATGGTACAAATTACTCCTATGATTGTTATAATCTTCACTATACATAAGGGGAATATCCATTATGACATAACTTGAGACCAATGGCAGAAAACTCTCCACACTATAAGAAATGGGATCTAAGCACTCTGGTAGAGGATCAAACAGGCAGGGGAAGAGATGAATCTATAGAGTTCCCAATATTTTCCTCCACAGTTTAAAGGATAGCAGGGTCAGCAAACAAAACAGAGAACAGGTTATCTTTATCATGATGCTCTTCATCCTATCTTTTAGTTATAGCCAAAGGCAGATTCACAGTGGCTATAACTTCCCTTCTGCCTCCCACTTCATGACATGACTATGACCATGGCATGATTCTGCCCATGGACACTGTGGCTGTACCTGTCTTTGCCTGTGCTGTTTGTGATAAAATCAATGACCTATTTAGGGTCTCAGAGTTCATAATGTTTCAGAGTGCAGCTACTTTGTACACTTAATGACAGTAAGAGTTAGAGTGAAGGGTACTGGAAGGACCTCTCTGGCTCTCTTTTGCTTAGTCATACCCACACCATGGAGCTAAGGGAAGTATCCAGTTAAGAAGTTTCTGATTATTTCAAGGGAAGACATGTGACTAAAATCCCTAGCTATTAAGAAACATAGCAAAGCATAACCCTGTGAAAAGTGTTTCTAAAACACCACTGATTTTCTGAAAGCTTCCATAAGTGAAAATGATAGTTTTCTTTAATACCTGGGACTGAAATAGGGAAATCAGTGTAGGAATCATTTCATGTTGGATTGTAGCAAACCAACCAACAAAATCAGATTCTGTACTTTGAAGCTGCACAAGCTCTAATCCTTTTCTAATTAGGGACAAAAGGCAAGCCAATAGACATTTCCTCTTTCCCCAATTTGGGACAATAATTTGTCTGTTTTGCCTTCTGCATTGCAGATTTTCTTAGTTAGGCTGGCTCCCTCTCTCTCCCTAGTTCATTCAGTTTTCAGACTCCTTGTACTACTAAAAGCTGGACAATTAAAAGATGAGCTGCGTTGTGCTGTAGCACAGTAGAACTTCAGCAGGTCAAAGGATTTCTGGTGTCTTTCGTATTATCATTGTCCAATTTCTCCCACAAGTGTTACATTGTGTATTCTGGGATACTGTTCCTCAGTCAATCTATTCTCCTAGGTTTATTTTTATATCAGATCGTCATCAAGTGGTCTTCATTTTACAAAGCACTGTTCTCAAAAGTAGGTATTATAATTCAGCATACAGTTATGAACACAATTACCTTTAGGTTTATTTAAAAAAAGATGAAAAAAAGAAGAAGAAAAAATAAGAAATGCATCTGAACAAAGAAAGTCTTTGTAGAAAGGTCAATTGGGTAAAGGGATAGTTGTTAAAAAAAAAAAAAAAGACAGATTGATCTAAGCTTCAGAAGTAGTAAAAATATACAAAAAAAGGATAGCTCAGACTCATATAAATGAAGCCAGGGAAAATAATTTACAGAAAATTTTTAGGTCTAATACAATATTAGTAGGTAATATTGTTAAAAAGTCAATATCTGATGCTTTTGAAGGAGTAAAACAAGATGGGGACTGATATGCTTTCGAGTGACTGGATCTGTATATGGGTGCAAGTGGGATTTTAAAGAGGTATTCTCAATAAGCAATAAGTTGGATATTTCTTTAGCCCAGTTATTAGGCTAAATTTCCACATTTGGTGTGGAAATGCCAGTACCTCCATTTCACAGATGAGGAATAGAGACATGGAGTATATGACTTATCCACTCAAGATTGAAGGGAAATGTCTTTACACCAAATCAGTGCTTAGAGCACTGGATCACGTGCTTTCTCCTCTCCTAAGGGAGGTCAAACAGAAACTACACTTCATTATTTATTTTCTTAAAGGGGAAGGTTCAAATTGCAAAAGAAACTCTAAAACTGTGTACAGTACTTTTTCTACTATGTGCAGAAGTCTGGACTGCAGTCTGGGAATGAGAAACTGTCTCTAGCAACACACAGCCCAGAAAACTCACTTCTTTAAATTTTGACTGTTGTCCTAAAAATATCTGTCTCTCTGTCTACTAATTTGACATCAGCCACTTCATACTCAGACAAACTTACATGGTACAAGGGGATGAGTTACTTTGGAGCATTCATTCAGTTTATGGACAGCAGGAAATCCTGTGCATTGAAGTTGACCTATAGGATCACCCTATGCAAATAAATAAAGAAATAAAAATACCACAAAGTCCACCCACACTATGGGAACTTATTTTAAAGTGCTTAATCATTCATAATATGTGGTGCTCCTGATTTTTCAGTCACTGGTGACTTTCTCTTGGATTTAACAGGACTATTTGAGTGAGTAAGGGAAATTCATGTAGGAAAAAGCAAGATATCAGGCTCTCCTTTTGTCACAAAATTATCTTGTAACAGAAATTTAAACAATTTCATTAAAACTTACAAAGATCTGGAAGCCCACAAAACCTGCTCTGTAGGATCAGCCTTCTTTTCTGTTTCGTTGCTAAAACAGTTAATATAATGTCAGCCCAAATGAGTGAGTAGAAGGGTGCTCCTATAATTGCTGGAAGAAACCTACAGCAATGTTTTTCCTACAGTTGAAGTGCCAGAGTTCCGAAAATCCTGGAGACCAGATCCACCAGGAATTTAAGAGTTTCCCTCAGAATTGTCTGATAGTCCATCTGACCCAAGAGTTTTTGAATAATGGGGCTTAATGAAAGCTCATTTTTTAAATAAATGCAGTTTCACTTGAAAAATCCTGGCCTGCTCTATCCTGTTATTCTTATCTCTGCATTTTCATTCAAAGCAGAAAAGCACAGTGCATTCTGTTTTGCAGAAATCTTAGGCTAGAAGTAGGGAGTGTCTGTTCCTGTTGTTGTTTTTATCTTTCCTCATTTTTATTGGTAAATTATCAAGCAGGATGTTCCCCCCTCCTGGTTTTAAACAGCTTAAACTGACTGTATTTCAAAAAAATGCAGATGTCTATATCTTTTATAGGAGGAAAGTAATTAAATTTTGTAAATGTTAGGAAAAAAGAAACTGTGAATGATATTCTGGAAAGTGACGGCATCGTAAAATATGTACAATCTGGTCAAGTTCCAATTAAAAAAAATGTGTGAGCATAAACAACCTTTAAAAATAGCAATGTAAAATTTACGAGTGAAGAGTGGATTTGGAAGTTGTAGCCACGCCCAACCACATTTTCTGTTCTCATCAACCTGGTTTCTAATTCTGCATACATTTTACATTTGCTGAAATTTTCATATATAAAGAAACTTTCTGCAGTTGATGTGGAGAATCATCGAGCCCTGTGCAGCACAGAAAAGGGATTCATCAGTTGTAGAAGAACATTGTGCTGACACTTCCATCTTGATCTGGCAAACATTTCCTTTCACTTTTGTTACTTGTTGCTGCTACATCTTCCAGCTGCTTGGAAATCATTTATATAAGATGAGCTGTTAGAGTGTGTTTAATTATTCATGTTTAAATACCTAACAAAGGGAAGCTAGGGGAGGTATCTACTAAACCCAAGGCTTTCTATTAACACATCTTCCTTGATCAGCTGTTCCCTTGTGAGCATTTTTTGAGGCAAAGGTTGGCTAAGCCTTTAGGAGTTGGTGGATTTGTTTTTCGGTCCTCTTAGGTGTCATGAAAGTTCCCAATTACTTTAACTCAAACCCTCAAATTAATGTATGTCACTATAATTAAGTTTAACTGAACTTTGAACACCTTTTCATTCTTAAAATCTTTGTCCAACTGCTGTGTAGTCCTGAAGTTCCCTAGAGCATACAGATTTCTAACTTATAAACACTTAGGTTTCTCTGGCACCTGAAGTTTTAATTCTGGGTGTCTCTGTGCAGTCAAGTGTTAAGAAAATTTCAATTGTCTGCATTACTGAGCTATTCCAGAAAGTCTTTCCTGTCCTAAGATGGGAGACACCCAGGGCTATCAAAAACTTCAGCTAGCCAAAATTAAGCCATCACTTAAATTCATTCAGCCTAATGTGGAGAGACTAAAGCTGTTCTGTGTAATATGAAAAAATCAGTTATTTAGCTAGAGTGAGGGAGTATAAATAAGAAAACTATGCCAATGTACCTCCCAATGGCTCGAGCACTCATCTGAGAGGGCAAAACCCCTGAGCCCTGAACTGAAGAAACATTTGAATTTTACATGAAAGAGTCACTGGAAAAAAACCTGTTAGTCACTGAAGTGCAGACTTTAATCCATGACCCTCCTTCCTAAATGAGTGCACTAACCACTAGGCAGTCTTTTATCTTATATTTTGACTCTAACGAACTATTAAAAAATGTTAGCAAAACTGTAGTTCTTCACATGAAATGTTGATTCTGGTCATCTTTCTCCTGAGAAGAGTTTTGTAGCGTTCGTTACATATCAAGGCTATACCGGCGGATCTCCAGCCGACCTGGGCTGGGGAAGGAACAGTCAGCACACGCAGTGTGGGTGTTCAATTCCCCCGTTTATTGCACAGTAGTTTACCTTTATACCCCCAGCAGTAGGCGTGTCATGTTATAAGGGGCGGAGACAAGGGAGGGTCGACCTTTCACTCTTTCCGTACAGCGCGTGATCTTCCGGTCGCCAGCCCTTATCTTACTACAGAGTTTCAAAGCTTTTGTCTATTTCTCTCCAAGTCTGCGTAAGTACAGTAACAGCTGGACTAATTTTACCTCTTCCCAGTTACTGAAAGAGGAGGTTCAGGCTCTTAGTTTAAGGCAGATCTGCAGTCTGTCAGTGCCTACTGAAGGGAAAGGTCTTACTCAGTGGAAAGGGGAGGATGATTCCTCCCCTCTCCAACCATTTCCCTCCTCATTGGATTATACAAGTCCCAGCAATACTCAGGAGATATTTGGACCAGAAAAAAACAAACAAATACTTTTCTGCAAATATCTTGAGCTTGGATTTCTGTCTTCTGCTGTTTCCCATGCAGTCAAGTACATAATGGTGAAGAATGAACGCATATAATACTTTATTTAAACAAATATAAACATTAATCCTATGTGAAGAGGGTGTTTTATAAAGCACTTTTTTTCCCTGTAACTTTTAACTCCATTGAAGTTAGTTTAACATATCCTTGGTTTCTTGATTTAACAGCATAACTAAAAAAATAAATATTAACATTTTAGAATATGATGAAAATCCAATGAAGTAGCTGTTGGAAGTTGGTAGGATGGTAAATAAGAGTCTGGTCAGAATTTCAGTTGGTACACAAGAGATGGCAATCAAAATTTGATTTGGACTATAAATGGTCATTGATTTCTTTCCAAAATGTCTCAGTTCCTCACCTCTGAAGAAAACTAAGCCAAAATATATTGATTTCTTAATTCAACACATGTTTTTGAGCAGTTTTGGCTGACCCAGATTTTTATGTTCTGGAAAAGTAGCTATTAATTAGAGAAATATTGGACTCTCTTCTTGCCAAATGAAGTCAGTACCTGCCTCACCTTTGCTATCCATAGTGGATGGGAAAGATAAAGACAAAAACAAAGAGGCATTGACTGCTGAATAGAAGCTGTTTGTCAAAAGATGCAAGGTTATATCTTTTCTGCTACATAGTTATGCCCCGTCTTCACTCCCAGATCCTTCTGTATTTTTTTGTTCCCATTTACCTCGTTACCTAATATACCATTTTATCTTTCTATCCACCTCTTCGTTGAAAGGATAAAAAAATCAGAGAACACTGCTAACCAAGAGATCTGTGTTTATAACTAAATAAATTAAGATTCCAAAGAGAGCCTGCTAGGAAACACTGCAGCTTTCAGTGGTGCAATGTTTTGCTGCCTCCTCACTTGATGAGAGAAATCACATTTTGAAGAATACTTTCCATGCAAGACATTTTTCTTCCTATCTTCTTCATTTGCACCACCTGCTTCAGGAAATATGTATTTTCCACATACTGCTCAAATGAACTAATCTATTTTCACTATGTGTCTTTTTTGGCAAAATATCTACAGTATTTTTTTTTCATAAAGACAAATTCTGTTCTTCTGGTATTTTTCCACTTCCTTTTTCTTTTTTATTAATAAAAAAATATGATCCCTTATTTCCTGCTCAGGAGAAAAAAAAAAAAAAAAAGAGGAAGAAAAAAAAAACCATCAAAGAAAGAGCAAGGAAAATGTAAAGACAAAAGAAACCATATTGAAGCCTGGAGAAATTAAAAATTTAAGGCCAGAACCCCAACTATCTTAAAATGGCATAGCTTCATTGAAAATCTGTCTGTGAATTTTTAATTGTTTAGTGTCTTTTGCGATGACATTTCTGCAGATAGCAGAATGAAGGAAAAACTGCCATTTCTTTATCATTTGGACTGAAACTGCCAATACTGCGTCAGCTAGGAAAGATGAATTACTCCATTCATCTTCTACTGAAGGTGTTTAAGTAGAGCTAGGTCCATGGGAAACCCAGTTTCCCAAACAAAACTACATTTCTTACCAATGCAGAATCTATTTTGCAACAAGACTTCTACTATCAGCATGTGCACTTATCTATCCATCTTTCCAAGCATTCTTTGTTTTCTTCTGGGAAAAAATCCTTCCAGGTGAAGAATCTGTTTGTAGCATTCAAGGCAGATTTTAGTCTCTTTTTTCTTTTTTTTTTTTTTTTTTGTTTGTTTGTTTGTTTCAAAATCCCCAAAAGTCATGCCAGGGATTAAAAGACCTCTGTGTAAAGTCCTGAGTTATTTTATTTATTTCTTAGTAATCTGTGGATATTTGATATTTATTTTCAAAGGCTGACGCTTGATATACTCTGTGTCAATACGGAGAAGACACCAAAAGTTGAATTCATAGTGGTCAGAAAATATGTATGTGAAGGGCAAAAAGGCATAAGCTTTTCATCTGAATATCTAAAACAAATTTATTAAGGTCAATAGTAAAGAGATGCATCTGCTCATGATTTTGTTTTTGTTGGGGTGTTTTCGGTTTAGTCTCTTGATTTTTTGGTTTTGTTTTGGGGTTTTTAGGGTTTTGTTTTTTGGGTGAATTTCTGCTACCTTTATCTTCATTTGAGTCTTTCATTTTCTTCCAGCTTTCATTTGTTTTCTTTGTCCTCAGGTTAGCCACAGAGGGAAGATACAGGTTGTAAATGCTGCTTGATTTTCTTTCTAAATAGGTGTGTTCCCATAAGATGTTTCTGTTAAAATAGAGGCATAGCAGAGCAGTGATAGTTTAGAAGGTGAAAAAGCCCAAAGGTGTAGATATCTGTAGGGAATAGCCAGTTGTTAAAAGCATGGATCTGTGCTTTTGTACATTTAAGTCTCTTTTTGTAAAAAGCACTGGCAATAGTTAATGTCTGAGCTGGATCCAGTTTAATACCTTGCAGACACCTTTTCAGACAGCATCTGTCTTCCCCTGCAGGATGCCAGTAAAACAGGTAGACAGTCTCACTTCTGAAGCAAAAGGAGTACCTCAGTATTTTTACTATTGCCTTCAGAACAACAGATTTTCTGACACTAGAATTTACCCAGCAAAAAAGGGTATGGAAAAAGCTATGATTTTGCCCAGCACTGAGTTTAATACTATTGGTCATGACTATTGGTCATTACCAATGTCTGAGTGCTTTCCATAGAACACTAGGAATAAAGACGCCAAGGAAATTTAAAGATGCTAATGATTCTCGTATTTGGTGACCAGTACTGTGCCTCTCAAACTTTTTTGAGGGATTGGAGTTGGTCTGGGTTGCGGCTAGAAATGGGTATCCATATTTACAATGCTTTTTTTTTATTGGTTTTGTTTTTTTTCAGGCAGAAGGATACAGTTTCATACGTTAATGATGATGCTATAGTACAAGTCTGTGAAGACTAGAGTCAGGAGCACATGTACTCAGAGCGTCAAATTCTATCTTTCAGTGTTGTGTTAAATGGATGTTGAGAGCAGGAGGCACAGCCCTCTGTGTCTGATACCTTCCAAAAATCCAGTGAGACACAACGGTAAAGAGTCACTGAGGGTTAAGTGAGCATTTTCAATATACTCCGTAAAATTCACCTATGGACAGCTTCCCTCTTTTTGAACACAGGTCTCAGTGAAAGCACACTAAAATCCATGAGAGCCTTTCTCCTGCCTTCAGAGTTCTTGGGATACTTGAGGACATGCCTTTAAATATTATTAATGATGCAAATGGGCCTAATATCACTTCCCCGCATGAGTCATTAAATAGTCTGGGCAAGAGCAAGGATAGCTAATATAACAAGAAATGTTTTCTTTCACATAAGAACAATGGGAATGTCTGTCATGGATTACATGAGTCTCTAAAGACAAGAAATATCAGAAGGATGCACTAAGGAATATATAGTACTAGGAAACTGTAAGTCATAGATAAAGCATCCTTCCTGCACTTCCATACACTAATCCCTTCCTCCCCCCACCCCACCTTCTTTGTTCCAAAATCAGATGTCAAAAAAAGAAAAGGGGAAAGACCTCTGAAACATCACTAAGGAGAAGAGCTCATGAACACAACTCTGCTGGGCAATAAGCAGTAGCATGGGTTATTATGCCCATGTCCCAGCCAAAGGCAGGAAGGAAGATCAGAATCCATGGTGATACAGGGCAGGACAAAAGCTTGGCAACGAAGATGCAGCTCGTAGAAAGACCAAGGATGGGACTGTCTTGGATCAAGCTCAACAAAGCAAATGAAGAATTGTGCCTGACTGCTGTATTTGGTTGTGAAAAAGCATTAATGACTTAAGGAAAAATTGGTTATCCTTGTTGGTTAAAAAGCAGGAAAAGCTGCCAGGAATGCTTTTGTAACAAGTATTCTAGAAGGAGCAAAACATAGATAATTTCCAGAAGCTGATTTTAGTTTTATGAGGCATGTATTAGTTATTATTACCTGTTTTGGGTTTTCCCAATAAGGGTGTAAATACTTCTGCTGCATTAAAAGAATCAAAGTTCAACATGTCTAATAACTAAACTCTTACTGAAGTTGAAAGTTTCCTTCCTTGTAAATTAAGGGTGATGAAAACAGAAATAAGATCATAAAAGTGACTCGGCACTGGTGAGGCTGCACCTCAAATACTGTGTTCAATTTTGGGCCCCTCACTACAAGGACATCGAGGTGCTGGAGTGTGTCCAGAGAAGGGCAACAAAGCTGGTGAAGGGTCTAGAGCACAAGTCTTATGAAGAGCAGCTGAGGGAGCTGGGGCTGGTTAGTTTGGAGAAGAGGAGGCTGAGGGGAGACCTTATCACTCTCTACAACTACCTGAAAAGAGGTTGTAGTGAGGTGGGGGTTGGTCTCTTCTCCCTAGTAATGAGTGATAGGACGAGAGGAGACGGCCTCAAGCTGCGCCAGGGGAAGTTTAGGTTGGATATTAGGAAAAACTTCTTCACCGAAAGGGTAGTCAGGCATTGGAACAGGCTGCCCAGGGAAGTGGTTGAGTCTCCATCCCTGGAGGTATTTAAAAGATGCGTAGATGTGGTGCTTAGGGACATGGTTTAGTGGTGGACTTGGCAGTGCTAGGTTAACAATTGGACTTGATGATCTTAAAGGTCTTTTCCAACCTAAATGGTTCTATGATTCTATGATAAAAGCAATGAGATCTGAAAAATCTGGGATTCTCTGTGTCCTTTCTGTGAAAATAAAATCTGTGAACTCTCCCACAAAAGATATTTGACATATTTGGCAGGGGCTATAGGCAATGCATATCCTCCATTATCCAATGTGAGCCATACCAGACTTGAATGTGACATGATTCAGGTCCTTTTGAAAGGACTAACGTGTCCCACAAAATTTTCAATTGTGATTTGCTGTTGTTCATTTTTTGAAGGAAATGGAAAGGGCATTTTAAGCAAGTTTGGGAGCAAAAGGGAAAAATACAGATGCAGGGGCATTAATCTCCTGTGGATAACTTATGTATCTCAGGGTCCATATTTTAAGTAAATGTTCACTGCATCATTAAACTTGGGTGTTTATACTATGCATCAAAAATAGAAATTTTGTTCAGTTGGAGAACGCAAAGATTTGCAGGGCAGTGTGTAAAACAACACAATTCCATTGATTTCCATGGAGATGCAGCAATTTACATCAGCTGGGACTATGCCCCACAGTCTCATCTCCTCAACAAAAAATAAAGTCAAACTGTGAATATGGAAAAGCAGGAATCTGCCTAACTTCTTTTGACTTTGAGAAGGTTACAGACAAGGTTGACAGTGTCAATGTATACAGCATGATTTATCTGGAGTTTCAGAAAGCCCTCAATAAAGTTCCACATGACAGGCATCTGTTTAAGTTAAAAGCTACAGGGATCCAGGATAAGACATGGAAGTGAATAAAGAAATAGGTAAAAAAACAGAACACAAAGGCTACCTGCTCGATGAGCTACACTGCTTCCCCAACAAGGTTGATAATGGCATTTTTGACATAATTGTGTTAGTTCTTGTAGTTGCAGGAGACACCTGAAAATGTTTATTGCAAAAGGATAAAGAAGAGAAAAAAAGAAAGAAAAAATAAGAAAAGGAAGAAAGGGGAAGAGAAACGTTGCTAAATAACCTGAGCAAGATTAATTTCTATTTAAACTGACCCTAGACTTGCTATTGTTTTACAGATTGTTGCAGCATGTGATCAAGAAGGGCAGTAGAAAATAAACACTTCCAATAAGCAGGAAACCAGTTCTCCAGCAGCTGAGTAGAATGCAGCTGCTTAAATGCAACCAAGCTACAATCAGCTCCAAGTTGAGAGCTTGTTATAGTGGAGGGCATGGGATACAATCAGGCTGGATCAGTAGGGAGAGCAGACTCCCCTTTGATCTTCTTTCAGCTATCATGCATGTATAAAAAATGCAAATAAAATAGACCCACTGTTTTCTGTAAATTAAAGGAATTTTTCCCCCCTCAAATTATCGAGCCATATTTTTTCCATGTGCTTTCAAACAAATTAAACCAGCTTGAAAAAAAGGGACTTAAATATATTGATTGCATAAAAGTGGGAGTTCTGCATAATCAGCTTCCAAGAGTTCTTAAATCTCTGTATATAAACTGTTTAAAAGTAAATTAAAATTATTCCTTAATGAAATACAAATCTGAAGTCACTTGAATAACTAATCATTTTATGACCCATGCAGTGAATTTTTAATGCCTGCCTCTACCTGATTATTTTAGATATGTCTGTGTTGTAAATTAAAAGCTACATAAACGATTAATGTGTTGATACAGATCAGTGAGCTGACTATACTGTATCTGATTCCTCAGGACATAGAGTGTCTGATTCACCTCACTCCTATTTTATGGAGTCCAGATTTATTCCACATTTGTTCTTGGTTAAAACCTTATTTGAAGAATTTGAATGGACTTTGTATAGGATTTACAGCACTGAGGTTACCCACACCTTATAGACCTACAGTTTGCAAAAAATCTACCACAGGTAAAGAGGCTATTATTTCTACAACAATTACCATGCACTTGCAGAAAGTATTTTATCCATGGTACTCAAATTGCTTTGCAACCATTAATTAAGTCTTACAGTTCACAAATCCCCTTTGAGGTAGGTAACTATTAGGATTTCTATCTACAGCCTGGTAAACAAGGACAGAGGCATTGACCGCTTGAAATAGGAATAGATTTGGGAATAGAAGCCAGGTGTCCTGACTTTTAGTTTCCTACTTTAATGGCTAGAAAAAAAAACCTCCCGTAAGAATAAAAAGCACATTTTAAAAGTACAAGCTGAGTCCCTGAAGTGAAGGAGAAAAAATGAGATCTGTAAAATATTTAAAACTCATGGACTATTGAAGTTGGCACATGTTTGTATGTGGGAATTTGCTGAAAGGAAAAAAACAAGCCCAGTGGAATAGCATTTTACCTTTACCTGGACCAGTAACAGGGATTTGCCCTGTCTTATTGGGTCCCATGATTTTCTTGCATTAACAAGCAATCAGCTGGGTCTGCTACTGTTGCAGTGGAAGTGCTGTTGCTATTTTGCTTTAAGTGCTGCCATGATCAGTTGCCTTGAACTGTAAAAGCATAACTTCTGAATCATATTTGCTTGCTTTGTTTTCGCTGATCTTTCCTTCCAGCTTCCATAAATGAGCTTTGTTTCTTGATAAAAGTATTCCATTTGCTGAGTAAAGTTAAAAAGCCACAATTTAACTGAAAATCTGATGTTGGTATTCAGGTGCATTTTTGCTTTTTATCAGTGTGTGCCTCTGGGCTAAATTAGAGCCCAGTATAATGAATGCTTGTGATAGAATAGGGAGCACTATCGAACAATCCCATTGACATGTGGGAGAGCATTTATGTGTGATCTTACTGCTAGATGAAGTTTTTACAAGACCAAACCCTTTGTCATTGAAATGCATTCTGGTTTTACTACAAAATAAATGAAAATAAGTCATTTTACAACATGTGAAGATGTGGCTTATGAACATTAAAATATGGAGTCATACAGAAAAGCCCACTCACATCACCTTTTGACCTTTTCTGTACTGATAATTTAAAAATGAGGAGAGTATTTGTAGTAGAGAAGATACTGTAGATAATTTAGAATGGATGAAAGGATGAAAACTTCAATCAGGTCAAAATATATTTACTCTCACTTACGCCTGTGTAAATCCAGAATAACTTTACCAGAGTCTCCAGTATTACCTTGGATTTTAAGAGAGTTATTGAGACTGGAGGCTGTTCCATTATATTATCAATATGGAAACCTGCAATTACCTCTCTAAAAGATAACAAAGAGCCTGTCAATCCTCTTTCTTTATCCTTGTTTGATCTGGATTGCTGATGTGCTGTTTTTTGCAGCATCTGATGTATGTTAATTTACAGAGTATGTTTGTGACTTCTGTTGATAAGGACTCATTTATTTTTGTTTGATTCCTTGTAAACTGACCAAGCAGTGAACCCCTGTATACTCTTTAAACCATTTTACATATGTATTGCACACTGTCATAATTGTGGTATTGAAATAAAAAGCAAGCCATCAAGACTTGCAGTCAGAAGAAAAGAAAAAGTCCTTCATGTGTTTGAAGGGTACTGTTGATGTTGGTTTTTTTTTTTCCAAATTTATTAGTGGTCTCACAACCTTTTTAGGTTCATATGATGAAATCTCTATGTATCAGGTAAGTATGCTGAAGTTCATAATACAAGTGCCTACTGATTTCCATAGGAGAAGGAATTCACTCCTTTTAAAAGCAGAAGGGATAGTTACGTGGTAAATGCTTTCACGTCCTGGATAAAGTTAACTGTAGATTTTTACCCAGTGATCCTTGCAGTGGGGAAAGCATGTTCAGCTTGGATTTATAAGTGAGAGCAGTCAAGCTGAGCAATATGTGGTGCAACCAAAACCTGTCTTAGCAAGAGCTGTTAAAATAACAGTATTAATTGTTCTGGCAGTCAGTGGCTAGTGGAGCTGATTTATTCAGTAAATACCATTAAAAAAATCATCTGTTCTTCAGAATTTAAGTACAACCAGACAAAGGTTATTTTGAGTCTTATTATAAGCTACCCTGAAACTAACACTCTGAACACATATATATGCTATCAAAATAGCCCTCAAAGCTATACTTTATTTTTCCTGGCATTCATTTTTCATTTTTTTGTTTTGTTTTGTTTTTTTTGTTACTATTAGTATTGGTGTTATGCCTTCTTCTAGTCCAGAACATCTCAACCTCACTTACAGTTCACCTCAAGACCCAGGACTTGTTTGTTTTCTATTTTTTTTTGTAGATTTTGTTTGGAGGGGGTGGGCACGGTGTGTTTGGTTTGGTGGGTTTTTTTGTTAGTCACCTTCATCATGTTGGTGTTCTTCATAGAATCACAGAATGGCTTGGGCTGGAAGGGACCTTAAAGATCATCTAACTCCAACCCCCCTGCCATGGGCAGGGATGCCACCCACTAGACCAGGTTGCTCAGGGCCCCGTCCAACCTGGCCTTGAACACTTCCAGGGATGGAGCGTCCACAGCCTCTCTGGGCAACCTGTTCCAGTGTCTTACCACCCTCTGAATAAAGAATTTTTTCCCAACATCTAATCTAAATCTCCTCTCTTTCAGTTTGAAACCGTTCCCCCTTGTCCTATTGCTATCTGCCCTTATAAAGAGTCTCTCCCCCTCTTTTATATAAGCCCCCTTTAAGTACTGGAAGGCCACTATAAGGTCTCCCCGGAGCCTTCTCTTCTCCAGGCTGAACAACCCCAACTCTCTCAGCCTGTCTTCATAGCAGAGGTGCTCCAGCCCTCTGATCATCTTTGTGGCCCTCCTCTGGATCCGTTCTAAAAGGTCCACATCTTTCTTGTGTTGAGGGCTCCAGAGCTGGATGCAGTACTCTAGGTGGGGTCTCACGAGGGCAGAGTAGAGGGGCAGAATCACCTCCCTCGACCTGCTGGCCATGCCTCTTCTGATGCATCCCAGGATACAGTTGTCTTTTTGGGCTGCTAGTGCACATTGCTGGCTCATATGCAGCTTTTCGTCCACCAGGACCCCCAAGTCCTTCTCTGCATGGCTGCTCTCAATGAGTTCTTCTCCCAGTCTGTACTCATGTCTGGGATTGCCTCGACCCAGGTGCAGGACCTTACACTTGGACTTGTTGAACCTCATTCAGTTCATATGGGCCCACTTCTCAAGCTTGTCCAGGTCCCCCTGGATGGCATCTCATCCTTCAGGTGTGTCAACTGCACCACTCAGCTTCGTGTCGTCCGCAAACTTGCTGAGGGTGCACTCTATCCCACTGTCTATGTCATTGATAAAGATATTGAAAAGCACCGGTCCCAAGACAGAGCCCTGAGGGACACCACTCATCACCAGTCTCCACCTGGACATAGAGCCATTGACTGCAATTCTCTGGATGTGTCCATCCAGCCAATTTCTTATCCATCGAATAGTCCACCCTTCAAATCCATATCTCTCTAATTTAGAAATAAGGATGTCGTGTGGGACTGTGTTAAAGGCTTTACAGAAGTCTAGGTAGATGACATCAATCGGTCTTCCCTTATCAACTGTTGCAGTCACTCTATCATAGAAGGCCACCAGATTGGTCAGGCACGATTTGCCCTTAGTGAATCCGTGCTGGCTTACTCGGATCACCTCCTTGTCTTGCATGTGCCTTAACATTGCTTCCATGAGGATCTGTTCCATGATCTTCCCAGGCACAGAGGTGAGGCTCACCAGTCTATAATCCCCTGGGTCCTCCTTCATACCCTTTTTAAAAATAGGGGTGATGTTACCCTTTTTCCAGTCACCGGGGACCTCACCTGACTGCCATGACTTTTCAAATATGATGGAGAGTGGTCTTGCAACTACATCAGCCAGTTCCCTTAGGACCCTGGGATGTATGTCATGAGGTCCCATAGACTTCTGTTTGTTTAGTTTTATCAGGTGGTCTTGAACTTACTCTTCACTTACAGTGGGAGGGCCTTCACTCCCCCAGCCCCCTCTTAGAGGTTCTGGTACTTGGTAGGTGCAGGAAGCCTGTCTGCCAGTGAAGACTGAGACGAAGAACTCGTTGAGCACCTCAGCCTTCTCCATATCCATTGTCACCAGTTCCCCATTCATGTTTATCAGAGGGGGGACACTCTCCTCAGCCTTTCTTTTCTGACTAGTGTACTTATAGAACCCCTTCTTATTATTCTTCACATCCCTTGCCAATTTCTGTTCCATCTGTGCCTTGGCCTTCCTGATCCCATCCCTACATGTCCTAGCCATTTCCCTGTACTCTCCCCAGGCTATGTGTCCCTGCTTCCACTGGCTGTGCATTTCCTTCTTACGCCTAAGACTGAGGAGGAGGTCCTTGCTCAGCCACACCGGTTTCCTTCTTGCCCTGCCTGATTTCTTACACAGGGGGATGGAGAGCTCTTGTGCTCTAAGAAAAGTGTTCTTAAAGAGTTTCCAGCTCTGTTCTGTTCCTTTGTCCTTAAGGACAGTTTCCCAGGGGATCTCATCCACTAAATCTTTGAACAGCTGAAAGTTTGCTTTTCTGAAGTTCAGGGTCCTGACTTTGCTCTTTGCCAGGCCCATGTTTCTTGAGATCACAAACTGAACCAGGGCGTGGTCACTACAGCCTAAACTGCCTCCAGTCTTCACCTCTTTAATGAGTTCCTCTGCATTGGTGAGCACCAGGTCCAGCAATGCTTCTTCTCTGGTTGGTTTGTCTAATACCTGGACCAGAAAGTTATCTTCAGCAGACTCCAGTAGTCTCCTGGATTGCTTGCAGCCTGCTGTATTGCTTTCCCAGCAGATATCTGGGTGGTTGAGATCACCCATCAGGATGAATACCGGCCAGCATGATGCTTCCTGTATCTGAAGGAAGAAGGCCTCATCAACAGGCTCCTCTTGATCAGGCAGCCTATAGTAGACCCCAACCACAAGGTGACCTTTATTGGTCTGACCCTTAAGTTTTACCCACAAGCTCTCAACTAGCTCATGGTTGGTTCTCAGAGGCAGCTCCTCAGAGTCTATCCATTTTGTAACATATAGGGCAACACCCCCTCCCCTCCTTCCCAGTCTGTCTCTTCTGAATAGCTTGTAGCCTTCGATTGCCGTGTTCCAGTTGCGTGAATCATCCCACCATGTTTCTGTGCTAGCAATCAGGTCATAGTTATCTGATTGCACCATGGTCTCCAACTCCTCTTGCTTGTTACCCATGCTGCGTGCATTAGTGTAGAGGCACTTCAGCTGGGCTGCCGGCCTTGTCACCTTTTGGGAGGAGCCTTCACTAGTTCCTTTGGGATGATTTACAGGCATTTCCCTGCTGCCTCCCGAGGTGTTCCCTCATTCTTCCCTGTTCCTCTGAAGTACATCCTCTCCCTCCGCTGAATCTAGTTTAAAGCCCTGCTGATAAGTCCAGCCAGCTTACTCCCCAGAACATTCTTACCCCACCTCATCAGATGCATCCCATCTGTTGTCAACATGCCCCGCCTCTCAAAGGTACATCCGAGATCATAGAACCCAAAGCCCTGACCATGGCACCAACCATGCAGCCAGTCATTCATCTGATCTATTCACCTACTTCTTCCTGGGTCCCCGCCTCCTGCTGGGAGGATAGAGGAGAACACAACCTGCACTCCCAATCCCTTCAACATCTTTCTGAGGGATATGAAGTCCCTTTTGATGTTTCGGATTTTCCTTGTTGTAGCCTCGTTCGACCCTATGTGAAAGAGTAGGAATGGATGATAGTCTTCCAGCTTTACCAGGCTTGGTAGCTTCTTTGTGATATCACAGATGCAGGCCCCTGGCAGGCAGCAAACCTCTCTAGAGAGGTTGTCCGGACGGCAAATGGGTGCTTCAGTGTCTCTCAGTGAGGAGTCCCCAATTACTAACACCCTTCACTTTTTTCTGGTGGCACTGGTTTTAATACAGCTGGTCAGTTGCACCACCTTTGCATAATTGTCCTTTTCTTGGTCTTAGCTATTCCCTATGCAGTCTTCTCCTTCCAGCCCCAGAGCATCATATCTGTTGTGAAGTGTCACTTCGGTAGCGTGGGGGAGACACTTCCTTCTGCTCCAAGCAGATGCAAGAGCCCAGTCTCCCTTTTCTTGCAAATCAGCCAGACCTGTCAGCTCAGGATCAGGGACTAACTTGCCTTCCCCTTGTAAGGATCTACAGAGGGGCTGTCACTCAGCTCATATTAATGCATAATACCATGCATCAATCTCCCACTCAGATTCCCAAATACTATGGTGCCTGGTGAGCTCCTCACACAACATAGCCACCTGCTCACAAAGCTTATCCAGCTGGGCACACTTGCACCCATAAAACACACCCCTGCATTCAGGCCCTAGGGGGAATTCTAGAATCTGGAGCTCCCCACAACTGAGGGTCTGAGCAGCTCAATCTATCCTTAGGGTATCTGTTTGGGTGTATACATCTACCTGGGGAGGCTGTGACCCCTCCGTCTGGGTTACAGCCTCAAGCACAGCCGTTTCAGTGTGTAGAAACCATTTTTTGGTTCGGTGAAAGACTGCCTCTTGTCGCTCCCAGAAAGAAAGACAAAAAAAAGTAGAAGTGGCCCTACCTTTGCACTCTGCCTGCGCAAACTACCACACCACGCTCCTGACCATTCACGCTCCCTAGAGGGCTGCTTTTGTACGTAGGGAGTTTAGCCGCCGTTACTCCTGGCCCCGCCCACGCTGAGTCAGAGCTGCCGCTCGTCAGGGGCTCAACGCTTCCCGCTCGGGGGGGGTGGGGGTGTGCTGGGGCACCCTCTCTCTCTGCGCTTTAGCCTCCGCGGTTTTTGCCGCGGTACTGCCGCTCTAGGAAAGGTCCCCCGACACGATCCTCCGCTCCAGAGCCATGCCCCTCGAAGTCTTCGCTGAAATAGCGGATACACTGGGTTTTGAAGTGCCGCCGTCACTCCTGGCCCCGCCCATGCTGAGTCTTCCTAGTGAACTCTTTCAGGTGACAAGAAATTCTTTCCAAGCACAGAGTGGAGCGGAGCTAATGATGTGGTTGAGTCTCCATCCCTGGAGGTATTTAAAAGAAGGGTAGACATGGTGCTCGAGGACATGGTTTAGTGGTGGACTTGGCAGTGATAGGTTAACGGTTGGACTCGATGATCTTAAGGGTCTTTTTCAACCTTAACGATTCTATGATTCTATGTTTTGTTTTATGTGGATTTGTGTCTAGCAGTTGATTGACATTAACATCTAAAAGGCATGAATTTCAGTTGAAACTTTTGTTCTGTTTGGGGTACCTACAATATATCTCACGTGTGGATTTCTTGATGTTTCACCAGTCTTTCTTGCTGGGAATAGCAATGGAGACTGCCTTGTCTGTCTGCTGCTGATTTTTATAAGACTTAAGACCTCCTAATCATCTCCTTGCAGAGTATCTCTTCATTGATTATGGAAGGAGCCTATGGTGAGTAGGGACTTGAGTTAATCATTTAAAGTTGGGTAGGATGAATCCAGGTCCTAATCTCCCATTAATTGGTTAATGTAAATAGTGAAGATAATAGTGCTTCTCTGGGTCCCCAGTTGGTGCAATGGTGGTGGGAGTTAAGGAACAGAACTAGAACAGGCCAGACAACGTTTTTAACTGATTTTATAGTTCTATCACCTGTAGCTCCACGGAAACCACCTCCAAAACTAAAGCAGTTTTCTTGTTGCCCAACAGGAATAAGACCAACAGGAGCAGAGATTCCTGAGGCTCATGAGTCACATCCACAGTCACTCTCTCTTCAGAAATTATATTTTTGGAGGAACATATTTACACCCCTTATGTGCCTTATCCTAGTTATATGTATGCATATATTTATTTTTTAAAAATATGAAAAGAAAGATATGACACTTTTCAAATATTCTCATTAATATCAGCTTCTAATTTATTTCTTCCGCAGCTATTTTGCAATGTCTCCAAAGAAGCTGCACTCCAATTTGTCTTATAATAGTGGCAATATTTTATTTTTTCTTTTTCTAAAGAATCTAGGTGTCCCCAAGGAGTTTCTCTCCCCTTCCACATACATACATACATACAGTCCCCTCAAACACCAAGCACTTCTTAATTCAGAACATTTTGTAGTGCTTTCTTCCACACTGTAGCACTGGCAGAGCTATTAAAAGCAGCGTCACACAATGTTCTCTCACACAAGAAAGTGGCATAGAGAATCCTACCAAGGCAGAATTGTGAGCTTAAATGAGAGTTTAAACAAAGCAACTCTGACAGAAATATGTATTACATGGTACTAATCAGAACCTTGACATTTTTGGTGTTGATGCTGCAAATGGAGTGAAATTTTGGTAACTTTTTATTCACTCCATGTAAGCTAGACTCTTTCTGTGAACAATTCCAGTATGAATTCCTGCTTGAATTCAAGGCCCTTTCAAATACATCTTTATGGTAATTTCAGACATGTCTTGTTCCTAGTAATATAGCACCTGCTTGGTGTTTTAAGGCCTTGATCTGGAAATTAGTGTAGCTCCATTGAAATCATTTTACTTCAGCTACAGAGCTGACATCCAGTCAATAATACTCTTGAAAACTCCTGGTGATTATTGGCAAAGTTTTTTTATCAAACTTTTTGGGATAAGTAGCTGTTGGGGGAAATTTCTAAAAAGTAAATTTCAAACCCTAATTCCCCTTGACTTTTACTGAATGTCAATGAGACTTTGAGTCATGTATTCAGAAATAATTAGATGCTGAAATAAAAGAATAGGTAGATAGTGATATTCTGGGAAAAAAAAGAGTAAAAAAAGGAAGGAAGGAAGGAAGGAAGGAAGGAAGGAAGGAAGGAAGGAAGGAAGGAAGGAAGATAGAAAGAAAGGAAAAAACCCCACAACCAAAACCTATGCAGGTGGCCAAATCCAAAATTATGCTACTCTGTTGCTGTGTAACTTGAGCAGTACCAAAGTGTCATGGCAAAATTCTCTAAAAAAGCTAAAATTCATTTTTGAGGCTGCTTTAGCATTTCTGAACCGTTTAGGACCTATCTTATGGCTGAACTCAGTTGGAATGAATAAAAAAAAAGCATTTATCTCAACTGAGTACCCTGTTTGTGATGCTTTCTCAGACTACAATTAATGTGCAAGGCGTGGATGCCTATCTCAGATGATTCAATCAGAGCATTTGGTTGTTCAAAAAAATCCCCCAGCCTTTCAGCTATAAGATATTCAGGCACTGAGATACTCAGGTGTCCTGACCTATTCAAGACAGAATAACTACTTATTAACTGAAGCAGAGTTTTACCAGATTATGGACTAGCTGGTTGATATGAGTGCCCTCTCCAAAAAAGAAAGTCACTACAGTCATCCACTCATTCCTACAGCTGCTTTGACATTGGTTTTCATTTTGTCCCAATTAGCATCTGAAACAGGCCAGTGGTCAAAAAGGTGATGCCCAGACTGAGTAGTGGACCTGTGACCTGTTGGATGCTGCAGCACATTGTGTAAGACATGCCAATTTGCTATATGTTTCCAAATGCCAGGACAGAGCTTCTGATCCAGCTGATGGAGACAGAGGAAGCTGAGAAGTTGTTGCCTTGATCAGAATGCATACAGAGTGGCTGTTCTGGGACCTAGGTTAAGGGAACATGTCATGAGTTTGTGGTCAAGACCACCTGCAAAGGCAGCTCTCTGGGCACAAACTCTTGCATCATCCTATGAAGGCAAAAGAGAATGGCTCATTGTAGTGTAGCATTCCCTGGGAGATGTGGCGAACCTCCATCTGAGTGGATAAAATCTTCCAGCATGGACTGAGCTGTAGCAAGATAACCTTTAGCATAATATTGTAATCTGTGCTGAGGAGTAACCCAGTGCTACCTCCAGCTCCACAGTTTGCACTCAAAGGGTTCAGGTGGCAACACCCAATGTGGGATGGCCAGTGTGAGAGGAGGTGGCCTTTTCTTCAGAATGGCTTTCCCCTTCACCACTTGGAGTCCTGATTGGTATTCCTTCCAAGGACCCTGTATCACCATATTGTGTCTCCTTTCTTGGCTGGCTGTAAGGGGTGAACAGATCTAAGCACCTGAGTGGGCTGGTTTGGAAGCACCATAGAAGGGAGGGAGACAGATGTAAGCAATACTGTGGTTGGCAGTGCTGAAGACAGTTGCAGCCTGGTGTTGGAGAGCCTTGGTGATGGTGTGTGGTGATTGTGGTGGTACGACTCTTCTTCTATGTATCTTCTTGGAAACAGAATACTGGTCAGGTAGACCAGTCTGATCCAGTAAGTTATTTATATTTTTATTGGTTGTTTACAAGAATTTATGCATTCATAATTACATTTTCATAGATCTATTTTTGTATCATTTAACTTTTTAAAATGATTACAAATCACTTTGAAAAGATTTATGTGACATGGTCACTGAAATCTATCAGAGCTTCTAGAAATTTCACAAACTTTTTTTTCATGAGTTGAATATTTCCATTTCAAGATAGCACTTAATATATGGCATACTGTTTAATTAATACCAGTGGTTGTAAACAGACCTAATTCTTCCTCATGTGACTCAGAAGCTTTCACATACAGCATTTCTAAAACAAATTCAGATTCTGTCAAGGTGAGAGAATATTTATTATGTTTATACCATTAGATCTGAATGACCTCTTAAAAATTATAAGCAATCAGGAAGATGAATTTCAGTTAAATCCTATAAAAAATTACAAAGCCTTTCTAATTTGGGTGGTCTTCCTGAAGAAATTTAAATTATAATTAATGAGGATTAGTAACAAAGAAACCATGAACAAAATTTGAATTCTAAAGGAAATACAAGCAATAAAAATAATAAAATAAACTGCTGAAAAAAAGACTGACCTTTAAGCAGTAATCCTGTGCTGGTTTTGGCTGGGATAGAGTTAATTTTTTTCATAGGAGCTAGTATGTGGCTATGTTTTGGATTCGTGCTGAAAACAGTGTTGATAATACAGGGATGTTTAAGTTATTGCTGAGCAGTGCTTACACAGAGGCAAGGCCTTTTCTGCTCCTCACATCACCCCGCCAGTGAGTAAGCTGGGGGTGCACAAGAAGTTAGGAGGAGACACAGCCAGGACAGCTGACCCCAACTGACCAAAGGGATATTCCATACCATATGATGTCATGCTCAGCACATAAAGCTGGGGGAAGAAGTAATTGGGGACATTCAGAGTCATGGAGATTGTCTTCCCAAACAACTGCTAAGCGTGATGAAGCCCTGCTTTCCTGGGGATGGCTGAACACCTGCCTGCTGATAGGAAGTAGTGAATGAATTCCTTGTTTTGCTTTGTTTGCATGCACAGCTTTTGCTTTACCTGTTAAACTGTCTTTACCTCAACCCATGAGTTTTCTCACTTTTATTCTTCTGATTCTCTCCCTCATCCCACTGCATGGGGAGCAAGCGACTGTGTGGTGCTTAGTTGCCCGCTGGCGTTAAATCATGACAAATCCTTACCATTGAATGTTCGACACTGAGATAATTAAATGTAACAACAGTTATATAGCCTAAATGAAAACCAAGGTGTACAATGGCAACACATCTTTTTCACAATATTGCAGTTAGATAAATAGAAAGTATAATAGAAAGTGTTTTGCATTTCTATTTCTATTTCTTTATTTTTTTAATTTATGTTAGATGTGTGCCTATCCACACTCTTTTTTCAAAGTCCTTCAAGTAAAGGAAAAGCTTGAATGATTTCAATAAGCTCTAGATTAAGCTTTGGTGAGTGTGAGTGTCAAATTTATCTTCATAGGCTCAGTAAGTGAATGTGGTGTGTTACAAAATAGAAGTGAGAACTTTTTTGCAAGTAATTTCATTATTTTGATAGGAAATCTTGAGAAGCTTATTTTAACAGTTAGGGTAGCCAGCAGAAAAACATGCTAACTAGCAATTGCCCACACTGATCATTAACATTAACACAATCCAGCAAATGGCACACTAAAAAAAATTTAAAAAAAAAAAACAGAAAAAATGTGCAATTATGCTCAGATTTCTGGCACATTCAAACTCTTAACTTAAGAAAAAATTCCAGAAATGTGGCTAGGTTTATTTTCTTAAATATTAGATTGCAAAACCCTTAATCACACTTAGAGTCACTTCTTAGACAAGCAGCTACCCCAGAAATAGAAAAATTACTTGTGTGAATAAGTGCTTTCCAGTGCAAGTAAGGTATTCACAGTTTGGCCCTTTAGCCATTTTTTAGAATTATTACCTCTGAGTGTTAGATATGATTCCTCACAATAATTATAAGTTGTATATACAATGGCCCAGATGACTAAAATATCAAACTGCGTCTTTAAGCTTCTACTTAAAATTCAGCAACAGTAGTAAATGTTGAAACTATGAAATATATTTGAGGCTAACATACAAATACTCAGAATTCACCTCATTTCAGTGCTGTGCACGACACACTTTACATCAATGGCATTTTTCTTATAGCTACATACAGAAATTTTTTTCAGCTCAGAATGGAGGTTTTGTTACTTATTTCCTGATCTGTTGGGTCTAAAACATGCTCTTGGGAGGAATAGTAGAAGCTGGCTTGATTTGTGTCCTCAAGGGAAGCAGATGGATTGCATATCTTTCATTCTATCAGAGTAGCTAGAATATGCCCTGTTTTCCTAGTGCCTTAACTTCAGGCTGTACTTAGTGACCACACAAAGAATGTCAAGGTGGGAATGATTGACTGCTGTGAGTTGGGATGCATGGATGCTGTCCTGATCTTTAGCTCTTAGAGAGTCTCTCCCACATGGAAAACTCCTAACTGGCTCGTCAGAAATCAGAAGTGTTTTCCAGTTTCCAGTTGTGTTTTATTAGGTACTGCGTAAAATATAACCCTGTGTGTAGGTAGAGCTGCTAAGGCATGTTAATACTGTGCAGACATAATAAGTATAGAGTATGCCAGTCAGCTGACAAAGGTATCCAAGGGTTTATGCATTTAACATCATTTCTTCCAAGAAGATAACAATAAATAGCAAGAGGCTGGATATTCTTCAAAAGGGTCTGACATGGTTTTCTTGACAGTAGAAGGCCAAATGACAGCTGAGTAACATTTGTTTTGCTTGGGAAAAAAAAAATCCTTAGGTATTGATAATTCACTTTTAAGATTTGATGATACATATTTCTTGCCCTTTTTTCAAAGTGTTTATAGTGATGACTTTAATTTACTTTGGGTGTGTTTTTTAGTTTTACTGTTGTTCTTTTAATGTAATTATACAACAAAAAGGGCAATTATTCTATGCTTTAGCAGAGCCATTGTTTTGTGAAAAATATTTCAAGGAAAAATATTTGTTTGTTGGAAATGAAAATATTTGCCAATTTAAAATTTACAAGGCAGGTTTTTAAAGTGTTGTTGTTTGTTTTTTTTTTTTTTTTAAATCTACTTTAGCAAACTAATAATATCCTAAAAAAATTAAATCAAAGATGCGATTTTGTTTTGTTTCCTGTTTGAAAACCTGAAAAGTGTATAGCTGGCATTTCCCCATCTATGTCATAAGTTCTGATTCTTTACAAGCTTGTGTGTAGTTATGATCATTTATGGAACAAGGCTGCAGAGTTTTTATAGCCTTCTGTTTTATCACAGGAGAAGAGTATGTGTGTGAGTTGGAGACTGGAAGGGGTGGAAAATAATGAGAACATTTATTTCTACTCAGGAAAATGTCTAATCTTTTCAAGAAGCAGCAAGTGGACTTCATCTTGCAAATGTGTAAAGGAAGTTACAGTTTTGTCTACCTTCTGCTTTTTTCTCCCTTCTCCCACTTTCTAGTACTTCATCCAACATGTTGCTTTTAAATGTGCTATAAAAAGTTAGACACTTGCAAAATCTCCAGAAGGTTCTTGTAGACATTATTATATTTAGTCCATTGAAAGATAGAAGACCTTCAGATGAAAGGTCTTTACTGGACTAGGATCATCAGAAGCACTAAGGGGAAACAACAAGCAAATAAAAAAATTACTCAAGGGACTTGCAGATGGGACAAAGAAGTTAGATGTTTGCTAGGTAAGTTGGAACAGGAGTTCGGAGAAACAGAAGCATCTTTTTTGAGGTGATCCCATATTTGATCTAGGAAAAGAATTTTTATGTCTTGATTTTAAAAAAAATGGTGTACAGGACTCTGGTTCACAAGAGATATAAAAAGAATGTGTTTCATGGGTCATTTTTGGGCTAATGCTAGTAACAAATTAGAAGTCCCTTCCCTCTTTGAAGTGCTTTAATCCCCAAATTGTTAGAAACATTCAGTAGTTGTTCTTATTCATTGAAAAATTGTTGATTTCCATTACATGAGTTTATGGCTTTAACTCACAGTAATCTCAGTCTCTAATTGAAGAAATAATCACAATTTGGGACAATAACAACTCTTTTGGTAGTTGAAACCTGAAAACTGAAAAAAAAAGGAGATTCAGACTCACCCCAGATGACTTTAAGGCGCATTACTGAATTGTCCAAATTAAATATCTAAATGTCATTTTCCTAGACTCACTGCATAGTCAATGGAGAGATAATGGGATGTCTCAATATTGATTTCTCCTAGCTATCATCTGTCATTTTTGAATTGTTTAACTCTCAATGCTAACAACCGAGGAGACCTACAAAAATTATGCTCTTAACTTAAACTTCTGTTAGGTGCCTAATGTTATATGGGTTTCATCGTGGTTTAACCCCAGTCATGAATCTGCATTCATTTCTGCCATTCACCCCTTTATTCATAATGAAATTACCCAACTAATTGAGAAGGTGGTGGATGGGAAAATATTTCAGGAAGTTTGCCCTGTGTCATTTTTTCTGTAGAGAAATAACTAGACATCAATTTTTGGGGTGAGTGGGTTTATATGTTCTGCCAGAATCAAATGAACTAAAAAAATTAAAATAAAAAAATTTTCAGATTTCAACCTATTATATAGATGCAGACAATTTTAATATCTTCTTTACCCCTTCTACCATTGTCTGATATGTCTCATCTTGTACAATGATGTTATACAAGTTTTGCTACAGTTCTTTTTATAAAGGTAGAGTTAGCGAAATGTCAGCCATTTAATAATACAGAACTTGCCCTGGTTTCTCTTCCAACTTTTGTCTAATATTAGATAAAACAAATGACATGTTCAGATAGTGGCACAGTGTATTATGGCAGGATGTTATAGTGAACAAATGTTATTTCTTATTATCTGGCCAATCTTGAGATAACTGGGGCTTTGTGAATAAACTTTGCTTAAAAAAAAAAAACAAAAAATAAAAAAGGTGGTGGTGGGAGAAAGTGCATGGTCCACTTTAAAATCTAATTCAGAAAAGGTCTCTGTGATTCATCCTTTCCAGCTCCAAGGCAAACAGTGAGATTGGTAGCACATTCATAATTCAACATGGTTAAATGCCAAGGGCCGAACAGAGAGCACCCTCCTGGCCAGTACGAGCAGAATGACATTCATGGTTGATTCAGCTCCTTGCAGCAAGCTGTGTAATTGGAAAAGCCAAGGGAAATGACCCCAGTCCCTGTGTCCTGCTGATGTCAAAATACATTTCTATCACTCTGACAAGTGGCCAGTTTGGAGACTTCCTTAGAATAGGAGGCTGAGAGGAAAGGTAAGAGCTTGTAAGTAGCCTGAAATAGCTACAGCACAGGCAGGGTATATACTACAGAGTAGATGCTTTGTAAGATTTGTGCCTGGGTTTTGAAAAGGATTGAGCAAAACAGGCTCAGAAGAGGACACCTGTTTAGTGTAATTTGATGTCTTAATTACACTGGATGATATGCACCAATGTGCTTAATGACACTTGTTGTACTTAATAAACCTGTAGACACTGCTGTAAAGCTGATCAGTGTGATCAATAGGAATGGATGGGATATTTGAAGATGCTGACACCGTGTTCAAATCTGAAAATTATGATCTGTAGTTTATCTGGACCAGGAAGAAGGGAAAATGGTAATCTAGGACATGTGTGTGTGGGAAGATCTGAAGCTCTGTACCATTTGGGTCATTGAAATCCCTTCAAGGGGGAGAAAAGTGGTTCTGAGTTAAGACCATCTATGGCATATGCTTTTCCTGTCAGATCACTAACACAAAATATAATTTATCTAAACAGTTTCTGGTCAGGGCTTTAAAATTGGGTAGTGCTACCTACTTAGTAATAATGCATTATTGATAATACATTGTTATTAGTAATAATTACTATAATAATATTATTAATAATGTATTATTATTAATACATGCACACAATCTTGCTCAGCTGGATTTTTCCATCTATTAAAAGAAAAAAATGAACAGTGTTGAACAAATTAAGAAATGGGTTTCCATTCATTTATTCTGAGCTATGGACTGTCACTTCCACGGTGAACTGTGGAATGAGGGTCAGCTGCATTTATACACCATTTAAACTGTGCAGATATTTTTTTGAGAGGAGAGGGTGCCTAGCAAATTGTTTGTGTTCTTTAGTATGTCCCTATCACTCAGTATCAGTTCTTTCAGAAATTAATTACAAAATTCTTCCCCATGGTAATGTAAAGGACATACTTTGTTTTTACTAAGCTTGGCCCATTCTCCATATGTGAAGAACAGAAATTTTTTTCTGAGTATTTTGGTTAATTTATTATAAGTTTTACTATATCCAGAGCATGCAGACTGGGTCCTCATTTGAATATAATAGTTGAAGATATATAGTCTTATGCTTCATTAAATTGCTTCATTAAATGCTTCATTAAATATGCTTCATTTAATTGTATCGGTTGTGATGCTGATTGTAAATGTGAAATGCTTAATATTTGTTCATTTTATTTTCCATTTCTCTTATATTAATTCAGATGCATTATTTTTGTTTATATCATTGGTCAGAATATAGTTCTGAAAGAGTGCTCCACATTCTCTAAGTCCCTCATTAGAAATAATTTCCCTAAATAACTAAATAAGTAGGAGTTCCATATTGGGCCACAGAGTCATGACAAAACACACATCATTCCTGACAAATCTAATTTTTCTTCTCTCTCACATAAATATTTAAGTGCAAATATGTATACTCATACACATTACTACTGAACCTTGCTTCTCAATAATACTTGATCTGAAGTGTTTGTCTGCTTTAGTTAGTAACACTTTACAGGTCTTTACCTGTGTATGTGCTTGAAAAGACATCTGATAGCAATAGTTGTTTAGTATTTTGTTTGCTAGTATAATTTTTTTCTTATGTTTGTCCAGTATTAGGCAAATCATTGTAATAATCATAGGTGATTAATTAATGCCACATATTTGACCCGTGTTTTTCTTACAGACATGTCACACACACATTACTGTTGTTACCTGAATTATGATGGCCTAAGCATTTGAGATGACAGCTGTTATCTGTACAGTGTTGCACTAAGAGATTGACCCTGCTCCAGAAAAGTTACAAAATATGAGGATGGAACTCTTAAAATTGCTGAAAAAATTATCATTGTGTTTGCCTTTTCCTATACTGGTAGTTCAGAAAAGAGGTAAGATTTCTCTTCAGTTTAGGAAAAACTGAATTTTCCTCCCCAAGGGTGAGGGCTTAGACCTGTCCAGGGACAGAACATTCCCAAAGAGTTATGGTTAGAGTAGAGTTGGGATGGGGAGCAGGGGAGAGCTCTGGAGAGTTAAGTAAGCTCAGTGGTTGCTCTTACTGTCTTGTTCTGGCTTTGACACCTATGATCTAGATCTTCAACTGGTGTAAATTGACATAACTCAATTTTAGCAAAGGTATTTATTTATACCAGCTGAATCCATCCTATGATTTTACACATTTTTTATAAGGATTTCCCAAGGATAGTGTCGTGGTTTAACCCCAGCTAGCAACTAAGCACCACACAGCTGCTCGCTCACTCCCTCCCGGTGGGATGGGGGAGAGAATCAGAAGGGCAAAAGGGAGAAAATTCGTAGGTTGAGATAAGAACAGTTTAATAATTGAAGTAAAACAGAATAGAAGAATTAAATATATAAAGCAAAAGCTGCACATGGAAACAAAGCAAAACAAGGAATTCATTCACTGCTACCCATCAGCAGGCAGGTGTTCAGCCATCCCCAGGAAAGCAGGGCTCCATCATGCGTAACGGTTACTTAGGAAGACAAATGCCATTGCACTGAATGTTCCCCCCTTCCTTCTTCTTCCCCCAGCTTATATACTGAGCATGATGTCATATGGTATGGAATAACCCTTTGGCCAGTTTGGCTCAGCTGTCCTGGCTGTGCCCTCTCCCAACTTCTTGTGCACCTGGCAGAGCATGGGAAACTGAAAAGTGCTTGACCAGTGTAAGCACTGATTAGCAACAACTTAGCACTACTTAGCAAGAACCAAAACATCAGTGTGTTATCGACATTGTTCTCATCCTAAACCCAAAATACAGCGCTATACCAGCTACTAAGAAGAAAATTAGCTCTATCCCAGCTGAAACTAGGACAGATAGATTTTTGTGACCCTTAATTCTGCTAGGTAACATAAGAATAATTGAAAACTCAGTCAGTGAAAGAAAGTGAGGCAGATCATGAAGTGAAGTGGCAGAACTGGGCATCCTGTGAATTTGTTATACCAACTACCGTGTCTAAGAAACCTGCATACTCTTGCTAGCATTTCTTAATCTCCTGTCTTATTGTGTGCTTGTGCATGGGTGCCTGAACATGCACACACATGTGCACACACACATATATATGTATGCATCCGTGTGTATGTTTTTATCTAATGAAATATTTCTAATGGGAGCTGCAAGGGCATCTAGAGAAATGTAGCACCTAAGTTTACGTGAATCACCCATCTATTGGGCATCTAATTCCCATAGCTGCCTTTAAAAATCTTAACTAGTTGAATGCATAATTCACTAAAAATTATTTGCTCAGCTCTACTCTTAATAATGATACTTAGCTGTAGCTGAATAGCATTTTTCATCTTCAAAGTGCTTTTCATTCGTTAACTAATTCATTAGCCTTCTAAATCTCACTGGTAAGATTTTCCTGATATGCAGCTTACATTTTCTTTTTGCTCCAGTTCTTCCCATGGCTTTCACAGTTATATTCCCTCAGACTTCCCTTAACAGCTCTTTACTCTCTCTCACTCTTTCTCATGGCCAAATTCATCCCTGAGGTAACACTACTGAAGTTGACTTGAGTGAAGTTACACAATGGATGTATCTGGCCCTTGGTGATGACAACATTCTTCAAATACAATCCTTGTAGATGTTTATCCTGCTCTCCACCCCCAGCTATCATTTGGCCAAGCTATACATATTTACTGTTGCTCTTTTCATCTTTCCTCATAAATCAATCCCTCCAGCCCCTCAATCATGTTGCTTGATCTTGTCTTTATTACCTCCAATTTGCTCACAGTTATGTAGTGCTTAATAGCTTTTCTGAATAACTTTAAGTCAAGAATGACACACGGCAGGGGAACTGCAGTAGCTGTGAAATAATTGCAAGTGTTGGTGGTGCTCTGGAGAGGGAGAAATTTTGCTGTTGCCAATTATGCTGCTTTCTCAGTTCTGCCTAGATGGCAAGAAACATAAGACAAAAATTATTTCTACTAAAGATTTTCATTCAAAGACAAACAGAAAGAAAAATAGCCTTTTTATCCCCAAAATAAATTTCTTAAAAATATAAATACATATTTTTGATTTACTTATGAAAATCACTTAAATGTATTCTATGAAAGCACACACTTCATAATTTTTTGGGGGTGGGAAATAGAAAATGTTAATTTCCTCTGAACTGTCTTTTATCAGAGACATCGGTTTCTGATTTATTCTATTCTTAATGGAAACGCAGATAAATAAATTGATAAATTGCATTTTAAATTACACTTGTCTACAATTCTCTGTATTCTCCTTATTTCATACATATAATACTTATTTGTCATCTTCTCACCCTCAGCTTTTTCCTATTATCTTTGCCTCCATTAATCCAATCGAAATACTTCTAAAAGCTGATTGCTTGCCTTGTCTGACTCTGCTTCCAAACTGTTTTACCAAACCACATTTTACTTTTCTTCCCAACAGTACTTTTTCTACCTCATCTTTATTTTTTTCCTCCCCAGCTTTACCCCACCCTACCTCATCTGATCTCATCTCTTTTCCCTCTGACCACTCCATCACCTGCAACAGTGAACTGAGCTCAGTGCTTCCTATTGGTTTCTCAGGACCTCGACTGAAGCAAACTATGTCCCACCAAATTCAGGTCTTCATAGTGGGAGGACGATGTTCTAGCGCCACGCTATAAAAACATGAAGCACCTCCTTTAACTCAGTCTATGCTCAGGCAATAATTACCCAGACAAAAGGAGCACTATAATTACTTATGGTTCATGTAGATATCCGAACTTTTACATCTTACATAGGAATGGAAGCACAAGAAAGAGTTGGGGAAATTGAGAACATCTTTAAGGGAAACCCTAAGAATAGTGAATCAAGTATAGCTCGATGTTTATATTATAATATAATTGCTTTAGTTACTAATAAAGACAGATCCAGGGAGTCTATTTTTTATATATTTATTATTGTTATTTTATATATTTATATTTTTTTGTGATGAGCTGTCGTGGTTTAACCCCAGACAGCGACTAAGCACCACAGAGCTGCTCACTGACTCCCCCCCAGTGAGATGGGGGAGAGAATCGGAAGAGTAAAAGTGAGAAAACTCGTGGATTGAGATAAGAACAGTTTAATAATTGAATTAAAATAAAGTAAAATAGTAGTAGTTGTTAATATTATTATTAATAATTATTAATGTTATTAATAATATTAATAATATACAAAGCAAATTATGCACGATGCAGTTTTTCACCACCCGCCGACTGATGCCCAGCCAGTCCCCAAGCAGTGGTCACTGCCTCCCAGCCAACTCCCTGTGGTGGTGCATCCCTCCTCCTTCCTGAACTGTTTTACAGTCTCAGTAATTCCTGTCAAAACTTGGCCTTTGTGTAACGAGTTTGGTGGTTAAGCATCCCTTGACTGCATCAGAAACTCTTACATGGCTAAGGTGGGAGTAGCACTGTCTGTACCAGGGAGCCAGTTTCCCCGTGACAACCTTGGAACATATTTTACATCTGTACCAGGAATAATCAGCTGCCCCCGACAGCCTTGGGGCATATCTTATCTGGGTTGTTACTCAAGAGGATCTATACTAGCATCACTGGAATTTTTGAGAACTTTAGTAATTTCCAACCCAGATTGTGACAATAGGATGGAAATTTACTGATGCCTAAAGTCAATCATCTCACGACCCTATAAACAGCGGTGCCAAGTGAGACCCTTTGAGCTCTCCTGGACCGCAGTGGGCTGTGCCAGCATCTCCCTCTGAGTGAGACGCCTCTCAGAGCTGTGAACTTCTAAGTTTGCAAACAGAGGCCTGATGACAGGACCTGGGCTGATCTCCGGCGCCTTTCACTCCTCGAGACTCAACCTTCGCCTGCTGAGTTAATCATTTGATGTGAGTATTTCACTGAACTCAAGGGGAATTTTTACTAGTTACCTTTATATATGCATATTGTATTTCACTAAAGTCGCGACAAATTACTAAGCCTAGTGTGTGTGTGTGTGTGTATCGATAGACATATTGTAGTAAACCCTATTTAATCACTTTGTAGATGCTAACTTAACCAATGATTAGTTATTGCTAAATTCTTGTGATTCTCTCTTAATTGTGAACAAACCTTAAACTGCTGCTAAACATATATAATCCTTAGCCATAAACCATTGACCAAGTCTGAGACTAGGATTGGATCCAGCCGCACCTAGGCTCCTCTCTGAGGAGTTTAGAAAGCAAGGGGGTCCATTCTGAACCTCGTGATTCAACGGGAGAGCCTCATTTTCCTCCGTGTATTTTCTTTGGACTCGATTTCCTCTTTCTCTCTCTTGATAGATATATATATATTCCGTTCATTTAAAAAGTAATAGAGTGAACCTTGCCATCGAACTTTTTTAAATCACACTTTTATAGATTTCTGTTAAAATCACTGTTTGCAAATATCTTTGATGATGATTCTTTAAGTGACCTAACCACTCATCCGTGACACTCCCCCCAGCTTATATACTGAGCATGATGTCATATGGTGTGGAATAGCCCTTTGGCCAGTCTGGGTCAGCTGTCCTGGCTGTGCCCCCTCCCAGCTTCTTGTGCACCTGGCAGAGCATGGGAAGCTGAAAAGTCCTTGGCTAGTGTAAGCACTACTTAGCAACAACTAAAACATCAGTGTGTTCTCAACATTATTCTCATCCTAAATCCAAAACGCAGCACTATACCAGCTACTAGGAAAAAAATTAACTCTATCCCAGCTGAAACCAGGACATAAGCATAACTCTCTGTACATGTATACATGTTTGTGTATGTAGGGCTGAGTGCGGTGTGGGGTGCACTATATTGTTAAAAAAGTGTGTGAGTTTGAGAGAATTGATCTTATACAAAGAATGCTGACTGAGTTGAAAAGCATCTTTCTCCAAAGAAAACCAGGAGGATTGGCAGGTCTATCATATTGATAAGTGGGATACATGAACAATGTTTTATTTACATACAGAAGTATTTCCTTGAAATTGAATCCATATGCTTAGGCTACAATTTCTCCTCATCTGTAATCCTGAATTGTCTGAAGAGTGTTTTAATTATTTGAAAAGCAGAGTGTTTGCAATAGCAACTGGTATGTTATTACTTATGCATGAGAAAATTCAGTCATGACTCAACTTGTTTGGGTTGTTAATAACATCTGAGTTAAAAATCCCACTAGTGTCAGTTAGAAAACCTAGGCAGAAATTCATATTAATGTTATTATTAATATTATTAAACAGAAAGTTGAAAGGCAAAGCAAAAAGCATTATGCATACATGTAAAAAAGATGTTCCTCTGCAATGTTTGATATTGACAGATATGTCTATAAAGCTTGTATGCAGGGGGAATGGAAGTAGGGGAAATTTAATTGAATCTATGCTGCAGCAAACTTCTGAAGATTTTGAAGAAAAGCCATTTCAGTCAATTAAGTCTGAAGCAATTGAATTGAGCGTAACAACCAGGATATAAAAACAGTAACATTGGAGTTCTAGAACTTCACCTAGGATCTTAAACTCAGTTTTCCAAACTTTGAAGGTGTTAACATATACAGACACTGGCAGAATTACCAGAAGGTTTCAAAAGTCTGGCTGCTTCCATAAGCGATGTTCTAAACAAGACTTATTTCTGCAATCTGCACACTATCTTTAGCTCAGAAAGTCTCTAAATGTACACTAAGAAGACATATAAAAGCAATAATTTTCCTGCTTTCTATACATTTTCCTCAAGCATTAACTAATGATGACAACTGGAAATAGGACAATGGGCCATGTTACATGACATTGTCCAAAAAGTCACTTCCAAAAACCTTTTTTGGATATGTGGCATTTCCAAAGCATCACAGAGTAGAAAAAACTGTGGCATATTTTTTTTACCATGGTGTGGCTGTAGCAAATCCAGAATGAGTGCAAAAAGCCAGTGCATTCATTAATTGGCTGTAACTAAAAACCACTGTGGGCTTGAAGAGAGGGAAAGGCTGGTTCTGGAAGATTTGCTGGCCAAGCTGCAGCAGACATTATTGAAACTGGTGACTGCAACTCAGAAATTAAAAAAGAAAGAAAGAAATGGAAGGGAGGGTAGGGCTCCAAGCCTGATTACTGCTGCATAAGCATTTTGTCATAAGCAAAAAAGAAAGGCAGACCAGATAGGGACCTCTAACAGTGACAGAGATAAAGAAGCTAAAGTTTAAAAGCACGGAAGTTTAACTGCCAGTGTTTATTTATAGCTTCACACATACAAAGGCACTGCTATTTCAGGGAAATGGCACTATTTTTTATATGTGTCAGTTTTGAATAGTCCAGACACAGTAAAAGTAAAATAAAGTGAACCACATGTGTTAAGGAACAAATTTAAATAGCAATGGCTCTGAGAATAAAGTGTACATTAAAATAAGGGAAGAGGGTATAGCTCATTTAATTTGCTGAATAAATCTCTGACAAAGATCCCTGTCTTGGGTACAGAGATGATATTAAGAGTTGAGAAAAAGATAAGCCACAGTCTAATATAATATGTGTGTTTGTATGTATGTGTGAATAAATACTGCCACTTATCTATCCCACTATCTATCCATCAGTAATACATGCACATTCAGAAACATTCATGTTTATATTATTCATTAATATACAAAGGCTTACCTATTAGCTGTATCAATACTTTATTTGGCAATACATTCTTTGAGGCAAGAATTTTCCTTGTTTTTATAAATTACACATATACAGCATGGAGAGATAATTAGTTCTATAATGATAAAGAAGTTGTGCTTCCTTGCCACCTTATTTCCTACTGTAAGTATCAGAGCTGTTCAATAAATGCCAGTTCTTCACACTCTGATACACCAGTTTTACTCATTATATGGCATATGATTTAAAGAGGGGGAAAAAAAAAGTGGATCACATGAAAAATATTTTAAAATTTCCTAGAACGTCACTGGAGTGTGTTTTCATTGTCTCTATATTTCTAGAGATAGTTTTCTAGCTAACAAACTAAATCTTTAAATAATTTTAGCTGGATGAACTCCTGTCTTCAGCCTCCTTTAAATGAAGGGTACAATACTGTTATCTATGCTATACAATACAATATCACTCTGGAGATGAAGAAAGAAAAGCTATCCCAAAGATCCATTCCTATCTTTTCCCTGGCTAACATGTATGTTATTTACTAAAAGTGCTGAATTGTAGACTTCTTCATTCATTATAGAGACATAAAGAAAGATCCTTCTTCATTGCAGAGCTTTTGACTTGGGCTTTTTTCCATTCCCATGTCTTTGTCAAGGGAAACTAAGTATTTCAATTTTTTTGCCTCTCATTCATGGAAATTGCCTTTCTCTGAGATACCATAAAGACAAAAACCGTGGGTTTTGTAGTCTGCTGCTGCAGCTGCCCTTAGGAAGATCAAGCCCTGAACTCTGTGTTTCTCTCCCAGAGCCCAGCCACATCTCTGCTTACAAGAAATGGGCCACAGCCTTGTTGGGTACCCCACAGCAGATAACTAAAGGGAAGAGTGGGCAGCTAAGCATCAAGTCATAAAGGGCATATATCCAGTGCAATACAGAGCATCAAAATTAGCTCTGAGAGATTTAGTAATTAGCACAGAGGTCTGTTCAAATTAGCGTACTTTACTTCCCATGGTTAACAGGGCAAGTGTGTTACTGGAATTTGGCCTGGCACCATCTTGTTTCCACCCCTGTGGGAGGTGAGATCTGTTTTTTTCCCATCAGCCATCTTTAAGGAACATATCTTTTCATTGCTTTAAGAAAGTCAAAACATTTAAAGTTGGAGAAAAATTACAATCTACTCTGATTTAAGGACAAGTTCCTTTTTTTTAAAGTTGGCACAGCTTTCTTCTAAACTAACTGTTTATGAACTGAGGAGAATTCCCACTGCAAGTAGCAAATTGCCTCAGAACTGTCTCAGAAAAGCTTTGCCTTTTTTTTCTCCTTTCCCTTATTACAGCTGTTGCTGAAAAACTTGATACAAACTTGTGTTCTTGATTTGTCTCTTTTTTGTTTCTTCTATTTTCCTAATTTTTAGAGATTAATTTATAAAACTATAGCATTATCTTCTGGAAAAGAAAAAACAGTCAAACTTTTCTCATTTGAAAAACTTATTTACTTATCTTTTACTTACTTTACTTATCTTATTTCTCTTGGAAAGAAAAACAGCTTATCGGTAATCACTGATTTCTGTGTCTTTATTTTCTCTCTCTCTGTTTCTTTATTATGTTTTTTTCTTTAAAAAATACTGAATTTTGCATTATTTCATTAGAATATGAAAGTAACAAAGTCTGGAAAAAATCATCCCAACTGATACTCCTCATCATATTTATCCTTCCATTTTCACCCTCTCTGCCTAATGATTTTCTCACAAAAAAGAAAGGGTAAACCCCTAAGATTTTAATGAACAGTTGAGTTTTTCCTTATCTAGTAATTGGTCCCTTTGATTTCAGCGCTTCTGCTCATAAAGTAAGATACAACCAGGTATTATCAAGGGTATATTAATCATTAACAATTATCTAAATGACTAAGGATCTCAATTTTACGTAGAATAGATTAGATTGCTTCTAAGATTATATGCTTATGAAGAAGCCAACAACATTGTAAGAACTCCCAAGGCTAATCTATTTAAATCTTGGATCTTTCACTTAGTACTGAAGGGGGCTAATCGTGGCTTTCTACCTTCTTAGTGAGAATAGGTGAACATTTATTTGATTACTCCGTCATTTTCCATCAGACAATATTATATGGGTAGTAATTTGCTACATGTATGAAGCGTAACTCCTCTGTCCTAGGAACAAATGGAAAGAAATGAAATCAGAGCTATTCAGAGAGACTTCAACCCTTCTGGGCTGTTTCTGAAGTAGTTCACTGTGCATCCATCTTCCACTTTGCTCAAGGCTCATTCCAAAATCAATCTGTAGCCTTATACGTGTTTATATATCATTGTATTGGCACATCTAAGTATATAACAGCACCTCTTCCCCCCATGGTGACTTCCAGCATCTTGCTGCAAAAGGTATTTTTGGGATGAGATTTTGCTTGCCAGTTATTCTGGGGTGACTTTGTAAAGGTCAATGAAATTACTCTCAGTTTGTTCTAGTCAAAATCTGACACACCTGCATGGGGGTAAATAAAATCGTTGTGGATTATACTGTCATTATAATAGTGATTTTTTTGTCTGTTTGTTTATGTATAAATACATGTGTGTGTGGCTGTGTGTGTATTTCTCCCTCTCTCATCACTCAGACTATCACCACAGCCCCTGTCATAACTGAAGGGAGTAGACAGTTATCGCATGACCTAAAGGCATTAGCCAAATTATCATGGATCAGACATCCGCAAAATACAAAATGAGGTTTCATTTGACATAGACATTTACATCAAACATATACAGAATAATTATTTCCACTGCAGCATTGATGAATCAACCAATGGCAATTTAATGAGAATACTGTCTGTCCTTGTAAGTTATATTCCCCTTCAGTTGTAAAGGTACTAGCCAAGCGCACTGTATCACTCAGTCTTGTCAGAGTAGATGTTCTGTCACTGATTAAAGAGCTGGATGTCCTCTTTAGTCACAAAAACATTTCATGGAATAACCTTGTTTCTGTCTTAATGGATTCTTGCAATGTAATGAAAGGCTCCAAACTGGACTTGAAGAAACCCTCAGAGAGACAGAGAGTGTCACTTCTCACTTAGTCACCGCAGGCAATTGCTGCCACTCTGCCCATAACACACCTGAGAAGAGATGCACAAGTCATTTAAAAGGCACATTCCGTCAAATACATAATGGGCAAAAAAAGCATCAGAAGAGTTTTTACTTCCTTCCGCCTCCCCAGCCTCCTCAACTTTCAGATTTCTCAGATTTGTCACAGCCAAACAAGGGGGTCAGGCGTAAGAATGAATATTTGATACTGTTCTGTGAGCTGTGTGTGACATGCTGATGGCACCTTGGTAATCTCTGCCAGACAAATGATTTCCCAGGGTTTGTGGGGAGGAAGGGGGGAAAAGGAAAGGAGAACTGATGATGCAGTTTCGCGCCACATCTGCTGCCAATTTTAAAGAACCACTAATTCACAAACTATATGGTAAGCACATTTAACTGTTCTAGCATTTTTCTCATGCTTCATGAAAACAGAGATAATAACTGGTAAACCAACTGTAAAATTAAAAGAACTAGATGTTGCCAATAAAGACCATCATTTCAGGAAAATAAATTTGTTTCTTGGAAGCTGCTCTCTAACGTATGCTTTAGGTGCCCACAAGAAAAAGCAATTCAACTGGAGAGTAAATTGATCTTGCTCCACTGGTTTATATGAACAGAACAAAAATATACATCAACAGGTTAACACTTAATAACTCTTTGTTTCCCTAATATTGAATCAATAGCAGGATAACTTGGAGTCATCAAATCCTGAAGTGCAATGTAAAAAGTAATTCAAGGACACACACCCATAGACACACACACACGTGCATACACGCACTACAGAAGGAATAAACATTTCCAAGGCAAAATGTGCCATTACACTTAAGACAATATTGGTCTTCTGAAGATAAGAAACAGTAGCTTAATATCTTCTCACAGAACTCATGGTCCAAAGCATCTGCTAGTATAACTCTTCTTATCTCTCCAGAGGAACCAGTTATATATGCAGCTAGAACTGTGTTTTAAAATACACACTAGGTGCCATGTATGTGCAAGCTGATCTCTTTTCCCTGGTATCCAGTGATAGGACTCATGGGAATGGTTCAAAGCTGCACCAGGGGAGGTTTAGACTGGACATTAGGAAGCATTTCTTTACCGAGAGGCTGGTCAAACACTAGAACAGGCTTCCTAGAGAGGTGGTCAGTTCCCCAAACCTGTCAATATTTAAGAGGCATTTGGACAATGCCCTTAATATCATGCTTTAATTTTTGGTCAGCCCTGAATTGGCCAGGCAGTTGGACTAGATGATCATTGTAGGTCCCTTCCAACTGAAATTATTCTATTCTATTCTATTCTATTCTATTCTATTCTATTCTATTCTATTCTATTCTATTCTATTCTATTCTATGTAAGGATAGGCACTTACAAAGGCTGAGGGTTTTGTGGCTGGGCCTAAAATCAGGTCCATTTTGCTGATAATCACAGGCAATGTTAATGTTGCTTATGTTATTTTTATATCTAGAATTTGGGGATTGTTTGAGATCTTTTCCCTTAGAAGAGAGGGGAGACAAACTGCTGGGGTGGTCGCTGATTAAACTGCAGTTTATAGAAACACCCTTAGCCTGATATTTACTCAGGCTCCATCAAGGTACCAGAAGGTTTCAGGACCTAAACTACTGTATATAGGTTTCCTTTACTGTCAGTAAAGATAAATAGGCACGTCTAGGGCAATTGATCTAATTTCGATGACTGCATTAGGGTAAGGTAAATAGCATCTGAAATGATCTTATTTCTTCCTTTTGGCAATAAAAGGCACCTAAGATGCTTAGCACAAAGACAGCTATCTACATTAAATAGATGCATCCTATGAAGGATTGGTATAAGCCACATTATGTGCCATTATGCCCTATGGCTGAAGCTGCTACCAGTAGCAGCCTCCTCTTCACTCCTTCTCCGTGCAAGCTGCTGATCTGCAGCTTCAATTCAACCCCCGCCAGGCTAGCGTTTGTCTCTCAGCAGACACTTCCTTCCCCGGGATTGATTCTGTTGCCCTTTTCCTCCCGAGCACCCCCTGACCACCTGCCTGCTTGCCCTGCAGGCAACTCGGCTGCCCACCCGCACACCCCTCCTGGGCCACTGTTACAGCAACAGGGCTGGGGTTGGCCGAGGCAAGGGAACAGAGCAGTGCCAAGCCTAGCTGCCCTGCTGCCTGTGCACACCACTGCGGGTCCCCTGAAAGAGAGTCCTCACGGCAGGGACAGACACCTGCCACCAACCACCTTGCCGGGGGAAGAAACCATCACCACCCTCAGCAGCACACGCAGGTGCCCGGCACATCCCACTCCTACCCCACCGGGCCGCACCCGAGACGCAAGAGGAGGCCCCGGCGTCTCTGCGTATGCACCTCGGCCATTCCACCCGGACTCCTCGGGTTGTGCCATATGGCTCATTAGAATGGGTTAAAGTACAGTTTCTATCAACAATGGTACACAAGAAGGAAATGCATCTAGAAGAAAATCAAGCTACTTTAGCTCCCTTATTTGAAAGGCTAACTTTCTTGGGAAAGAGCCTCTCACTTAAATTGAGAAATAGCTCAGGACAAACTGTGAAGTATTCAAATTCCCTCCTTTCCATGAAAACACACTCCAAGCATCTCTCTTAAGATCCCCTCCTTCTGTATGTATAAATAAAAAATTTTAATAAACTCTCTTATATCTCAGCACCAGCTGTACCAGTGCTAGCAATATGGGGAATAACAGTATTTTCATTGCAAAAGTCTAATCTAGACAAATGAATAAGATGATAACTTCTTTTTCTATTGCTGACCTGTGAAAAAGCACATCAGTGTGAGATGCAGATGCCATCCTGTTGGTTATTGTTGCATACAATAGATAGGTCCTAAGACAATGGCTTGGTTTAACACTTTTAATACTAAACATAGTACTAGCTGCACTGTCATACCTGTGGTCAAATTTCCACTCCTAGTGAGTGAAAATAAGAAAAAGAAACAGAAAAAAAGTTATATTTCAGGGGCATGAATTAATTGGAAAGCTGTATTTCCACTACAGTTGATATTAAGCTTTTCCATTGACACCAGAGCTGTGAAATATAGCTGACTCAAGGGGTAGGAAAATAGAGGAATATGTTTTCCTGACAACTGACACATGGCCTGCTGTCTCCTTAAAGGGCTGCTGTCCATCTGCTCTGCTTCCTGGCTCCCACAGGCCACCCTGGGTCTCAGCAGCAATGGGTGAATTTCAGCAAAGTTTGGCTGTTCAAACACAGCGCACTTCAGCCAGGGAATGGGACTGGAAATCACAGATGATTGATTCCTCTCGCTGGGTTTCCAGCATCACCTGGTTTGGGGATATAAATCAAGGCCTCTATTTCTCTTAGTCTAGAAGGACGTAAAAAGGGTTGCAACCCATTTATTTTAAATTAAACTAAACTTTTTTTCTTTTTTATTTTTCCTTTTAAATTTTAAATAAGGTTCAGTGCTAGTCCTGATCCAGACTGGTGAGAAAAGATGTCGGTTCTAGTTTTTCATCAGAACTAGTTGCTTTATTAGTTCAGATGTTATTTTAGATTCGAGGAGTGAAATAAATGACTGATAATGATAAAAGGATAGCATTTATGTTATGGCTTATATATTCTGAGCACTGTAAATATCAGTAAATCAATCCTTTTCAACTACCATGCCTCTCTATTAACACTTCATTCAGAGGAGAAGAAACTGAGGCCAAAAAGTCACTTTGCAAGAGCTATACACAGAGACAGATATGAGCTGATCTTTCAGATGTCCTGATCACTGTCATTCCCCCAGAAAAAAAAGTTCCTTAATTACTTTGTCTGCTTATAGGGTGTACTGAATGAATTGTGTGTGTGTGCATGTGTGTAAAAAACTTCTGGTGTCTCAAAAAGGATATGATGCTTCTCAGTCTGGAAAGGCAACACCAGTCAGCTTAAAAAAAATCTATGATAAACACATTTACCCACTAGGGGATGCCTGGGCAAGCTCTTCTCGGTAGAAAACTGGTTCTTACGCTGAAAACTTCAGTGACTGACTCTCAGAAGCGCAACTGTGTGGTTACGTTCCTAATCTGTGTGTGCTGTCACCGTTATCAGGACTGCCAATAAAGCAGCAGCAAATGGACAGCTATATGTGCACCGACAAGCATTTTAAGCAGGCAGTTACAAGATTTCCTGGTGCAACTGATGCAAGGCACACAGGGAGTTCTGAACCATGGGTCCAAAAAGCAAACAGTGAAATGGGGTGAGATGTGCTTTAAAGTTAAATAGATGCTTTGTTGAGGCAAGAAGCTTAAGCACAGGCCTAGCAGCTGTTTGCACATAAAACAGCTCTATCCCTTTTCCATGACTTCCCTGCTCCTCGCCTGGTTTTGCAGTTTTATTCATGTGGCTCAGACTCAGGCTCCAGTAGGGGTGCAGAAGACAGTGAGAGCTGCCTGCCTAGGAGAGGGAGACATGGGGAACTGATTTTTGCAGGATTTAAGGTTACGTTTTTAGAAAGCGCTGCAGAATTGAGCCGTACAATTTGGTTTGGTACAATTCCCCATTACTCTAGCTCTCTCTGAGGAATGGGAGTTCACAGCAGCTCTGGCTCATCAGGGTTAAGAAATAAGGCACAGACTTTCTACCAAGTTGACATTCTGATGCTTTGACAGAGTCCATGCTTAAAGTCAGTACTGAGCAAAACAGCTGATAAGTAGTTCAGAAATTTTCCCCATATATAACAGCTCTCTGCATTTAGAATATTTTCACCTTCAACTGCACCTGAATATATGTGACAGCTGTTGCTGATTCACACAGCCTTTGCACATCATACAACTTATTTGCTCAACCTCTGGTGCTGCCAAGAAGTTACTGTGAAATTAAATAAAAATAAAAAAGCCTGCCCAAACCTAAAATCCCAAGTTGCAATGCATACTTCAAAGAAATATGTATAATTATTTTTATTGTTTGTGCCCAGTGCTATTTATTACCAAATGTTTAACAGGATGAAGTTCAACAGATCGAGCAGCTAATAGTGGTAGGTATTGAATTTACAATTGAACATAAAGTGGATGAGTCTATTATAAAGCTTGTCCAGGGAATGCGTTTATGAGACATCCTCTAATCAGACAAAGAAAGGGGCATGTTTGTCCTTCCTCTGTTGCACTGTGAGTTAGTGTTACACTGAAAGACTGGCTTGTATCCAGGAAAGAGCAGATGTGGGTGGATAGAATTTTTTTCCTTGTCTTCCAGCTAAAATAGGTCCGTTTCCAAAACTGAATTATAAAAAAGATCATTAGAATAGTTTCTTTGACAATTAAAATAATTATGAATATAAGCACAGAAGACTTCCTTCCATCTCACTGAACCTTTCCTGACTCTAGCTCAAAGCCACCAATTTGAAATGTGTTTTTTGCATGCATTGCAAAGGTCTAAATGTTTCAGAGAGTTTTGAATATTTGATTTATTGAGTTGTTTTAATGCAGCTTAATTCAGCTTGTATGTACCTTTTCTGGATACTGGAGGACCTGTGCTGGTGGTTTACATTATAAAAGAAATATTTATCTTGTTGTGATATTGATGTTATCCTGATAAGTTGCAATATTTAACTATTCTTAGTAGTGTTGAGGAGGGTTGACACCAACAAAATAAGATGAATGCTTCCATTTTGTTTCAAAGCAAAGTTCATGAAAATAAAAGTCCAAGGTCCCTACTTGATTGCATTTTCTTTCCTCTCCCTGGACATCCTATTATCAGATGAAAATGCAGATAATGGGTTATTTTGCTTGTGTTCTGTCTAGATTAGCAAATCATTATCTGTGTCTTCTCATCCATTCATAGTACAGAAGAATTATCTCTTAATGCTAGATTTTCAACAACAACCCTAAAATACTAATATATATGCAATCTGTTTATCCATAGATCTTATAACCATTTACAAAAGAACTTAAATGTCATCATTTTCTCTAGTCACATACAAACAGGCTATGACATTCCTTTGGCAAATGGAGAAACTGAGGCAGGAAGTAATGAAAAGACTTCCCAAGAAAATGGAACAAGTTTTAGATCGTCAACTACATTCTTGGGAAAATATTGGCCAAATACAGAGAGATCTAACCATGCAATGGACTTAAAAAGCAGTGTCCACTGGAGTTAAAAACTCCAATGGACTTAAAAAGCAGTGTCCACAATTATACCAGAATATAATCTATACTGTTAGCTAGGAATTTGAAAGTATCTAGTAACTTTAATTCAAAGGAAGAGCAGTCTGTATTTAAAAATCTAGAATATTCCTCCTATGTTATTCAGTGATGTGCCATTTGAGAATATACTTCATGCAATAAGGAGGATTATTACTTCCCGATAATAACTATAGCCATTGGTTTAAGTTGATTGCTAAAAGATGAGTTTTTTCTGGCATGTTGTATAATAGATCTTATCTTGTGTGTTGCCTTAGAACTGAAAACACTTCATCCAGGCATCTATATTTTAAGAATGAGTGTTTGGTCTGGATGAAAAAAGAACTACCCTCAAGCATGAGATAGACTAAAGCAGAATTGCTCCACTGATGAATGTAATTACTAATGAGTACACTTTCTCTTCACTAAAGTAAATATATTCCTACATGTTTTATTTTCAGAATTCCTGAGTTGTTTGCTAATCTTCCCCTCTTGCAGTGCAGTGCTGCTTTTCCCCTGTGCTTGGCTGGTGTTCTAGCACCCTCTTGACTGGTAAAACTCTCCCAGTATCTCATTGCCAAACTCAGCACAGGAACAGGAACTTCCAGGGATAACCATGAGAAAGCAAAAGTGGAGAGGAGGATTTGGATTTCAACACTATGCTAAGGTCCTCATAACACATTTTTGTTCTCACTTACTGGCTTACTTGTGCCTAAACTGATAAATCTCAGCCTCTGAATGGAGTTGCACAACTCAGTGTTGTAGTAGTCACTCTGAATACGGCTCCTATAGTCATACCTAAACCTGAAGTAGTTAAATTGGGATCTCTTAGCAACATATTCATAGTATCCTGTAGCTCAGAACAAACTACTGCTCAGTTTTTTACCCAGCTTCTAAGTGTAGGTACTTCAGACCACAGTGAATTCCTTGTAGCAACAGATATGCTATAAAAAGAATATGCCTTATTTAAGTTCTCATGTATAAGCTGCAGAGACTGAAGCAAAGATGTATTCAGTTCAAGACAGAATGAAGTAAGTTAGTGTTTAGGATTCAGATGACAGTGTTTGTGGAAGAAGTCTTGGAAGTATAAAGTGTATTCTTGGTTACCTTTTCATTTATACTGGTTTATTTTCTTGTTTTTATTTATTAATTTATTTATATTAATGTATTCTTGCCATGGGGAAAAAAAAAAAACAAAACAACAAAACAAAACCAACCTCCCTTCTTTGCTGGGGATCATAGACGGTATAAATGCTATAACACAAACAGATCTTTCCAGGGCCTTCCTTTAATGAACAGATAATGCACATATATGGCAATACATTAAAGCTTCTTCTTTACAAGAATCTTTCCTGTAGTTAGAAATATTGAATTGAGCTTAAAGAATAGTTAAAAGACATTTAAAATAAGACTACCTGAAAGGTTTCTTTTGGAAAACATCTGGAAGTTTGCCCATCTTCCTATTCCACTGCAATTCCAAAATCAATGCCTTGTCCAGTTTGAGCTGTAGGAGTCTAGTTTTACTGTTCAAGATAATACAGATGTTATAAGCCAGAATTTCACACAGAGAGTCATTCTTACTTTACTCAATGACATCTGTCTGGAAAATCACTAGATTATCTCTTTTTTCTTTCTTTCTTTTTTTTTCCTCCCTGCCTGGGAGAGTCCCAGGTCAAAGATTTCTGTGCATATTTAGGACTAGAATAATCATGTCCAACACCTGATGAATATCTTAACTCTCTCCCTGCCATCGCTTCTGACAATGGCTTTTGCTTTTTTATTAGAAATATGTGCAATGATAGCAACAAAATGGATGAACAGTGTGCTGAGACCACCTGCAATAGCCTCAGTCATGACTGTGCTCCTGAAATGAAACATCCTGAACACTCATTCAGAAGTGTTAAAACAAGGAACCACTGCAGTGGGTTTTGCCATTTTTGAGGCTGTTTTTATTTCTGCTTACCCAGTGTGCCATTCAGTCCTTCTCCTCCTAAGCTCACAGAGCCTTGAAGTGCTTCCTTAAGAATACTGTTGTACTCAAGGTGAGAGAAACAGAAATACCTTTTAAAGAATATGACTGCAATTCTCTTATCAGTTGCTGCACTCATAAAATGAACAAAGAAATTCACAGACAGATAGACAAAGAGGCAGACCAAATCTGAGTGCCATATTATGGGCCTGATACGTGAAAGTAAAGGTGAGTGACAATCTAGGGTGAATTTTCTCGGCTGTCGTTGGTGTAAGAAGGAATTTCTGCCAGATTTTTATTATCATTTAGCTGTTTATACCTGAATTGGAGATAGATAGGTTGGCTGTTATTTGTTCCTGAAGTAAATAAAAGCAAGGAAAAACACCTGACACAGCGCAATTAATTTATTGATTAGGACCATAAGACACCATAACCAATTAATGACATAAAATATGTTACCAACAATTTGTCTGTTGTGGTTATGAACCACTTAAAAAGGAGGCCAGCTCAGCATGCCTTTTCAAGCTGCCTTCATATTCTATTTCTTTAAAACATAAAGTTTTATAGAATTTAATAAACCCACATCTGCTTATCTTTAGAGCAAATGTACCAAAAATATCAATGTGTACCAGACACACAAATTATTATTACTGGTATCCATTTGACAATATTAAAAACAGAAACATAAAAGCGACTGAAAACCATCTAAGCCTAGTACAAGGAAGTAAGTCTTCATATTTATATAACAGAACCAAAGGTTATATGAAGTTTAATAGGTCTCTTGATGTGGGTGTTGGAGGTCCAGTTCAGAGCTTAATATGTCACAGAAAGGACTTTATACACATATTTTAAAATATCCCCTTGAAAATATGTCAGTGGTTAAAGTAAACCAGGCTATAAAGATGTAGAGTTGGTTAATGGATCATTCTCTTCTTTTTTTTTTCCTTCTTTTTTGTTTTTTTTTTCCATCTTTCAGTTCATTAATGACCATGATGCAACATAGAGTTTTCCAACATTTTTTGTATCTGCGGCATACTACAAATCATAGACTTATCTATGACTTCTTAATTGATGTTCATGATAGCTGATTTCCAAACAATGTCCTGTCTAAACTCTGGATATGTCAAAAACTGTGCAGTGCCTAACACTGCACAAAAGGTAGTATATTCTGTTCTCTCTTGATGAAGTTTATAAGTATTCAATCCTTATATTGTAGCCTTCAATATAGTATCCATTGAAGTTGTTAACATTACAGCCCAATAAAGGAGCAAGTCAGCTGATATTATTGACATTTCCTCAACAAGTAAGAGAAAACACATCTTGCACATTTAAGATGTGGTAGATCTCTGGGTGGTTATCAATGCCTTCTCTCTGGGAGGCAGCATCTTTCCCTGCAGAATGGTGCCTTATATATTTTAAAAAGCACACCTGGTGCCAGGTCTCTTCAAAGTAGAAGGCAATAACATGTTTTTTGTTTCTCTCTGAGTTACTGTTTTATTCCCATTTTGGTGAACACAAGTTTTCAGTAATTCCCAACATCCTCTTCTACCTTATCATTGTTCTAGAAAACTGTTTTGTGCCACTTCATAAAAACAATTGTGTGCTACTTGATCCTACCATTACAAGGAGAACTGGTATTATTCTAAGATTGATTTAAATAGCTCCAATTTCTGTTCTGGATAGCAAACATCATTATTTTGTGATAGGAACTAAAGCTTTGGATTTTACTTTTATTGCAAATTGAGATGAGAGAAGAGAGGATGGTAGGAAGAAAGAAAGGAGGGAGGAAGAAATAAGGGAGGAAGGAGGAAGGAAGGAGGGAGGAGGGGATGATGGGTAGGAGGGGGGAGAGAGGGAGGGAGTAAGGGAGAAGGAAGGAAGGAAGGGAGTGAGGGAGGGAAGGAGGGACATGTTCATGTCCATGTGTAACCTTACAAAAGCTAGTCTTACTGCCGTGGTTTAACCCCAGCCAGCAACTAAGCACCACACAGCTGCTTGCTCACTCCCCCCCGGTGGGATGGGGGAGAGAATCGGAAGAGTAAAAGTGAGAAAACTCATGGGTTGAGATAAAGACAGTTTAATAGGTAAAGCAAAAGCTGTGCGCACAAGCAAAGCAAAGCAAGGAATTCATTCACTGCTTCCCATCGGCAGGCAGGTGTTCAGCCACCTCCAGGAAAGCAGGGCTCCATCACGCGTAATGGTTACTTAGGAAGACAAACGCCATCACGCCGAATGTCCCCCCCTTCCTTCTTCTTCCCCCAGCTTTATATGCTGAGCATGATGTCATATGGTATGGAATAGCCCTTTGGCCAGTCTGGGTCAGCTGTCCTGGCTGTGCCCCCTCCCAGCTTCTTGTGCACCTGGCAGAGCATGGGAAGCTGAAAAGTCCTTGGCTAGTGTAAACTCTGCTCAGCAAGAACCAAAACATCAGTGCGTTATCAACATTATTTTCATCCTAAATCCAAAACACAGCACTCTACCAGCTACTAAGAAGAAAACTAACTCTATCCCAGATGAAACCAGGACACTTACCTTACCTCAAAAGAAAGAAACAAAACATCCATATAACACCCCTGATCCCCCAAAGAAACCACAATATTTCTCTATTGTCAGGATTCTGTTGTTACTAAATATAGCCAGAACAAAGCAGAGAAAATTCAGTCATCGTAGACAGAACCCTCAAATCTAGTTTCCATAAATTCTTAGTGATGGCTGGTATATCAAGGATAAAACCTAGGTTTATTAACAATCAAGCTCCTCTATTCCAATTTAAAATATTTCAATTGAGTCCTCTAGCCATGATCTTAGCATGCAAGGCACACAGAAATTTGACAAAGGAAATTATGAGAGACAATGTCCCACTGTAATTGAAACAATGGAAGGACAGAACGTAGAAACTCTCCCACTCACCATTCACCCTTCCCATCCTAATGCAAGTAGAAATACATGCTTTGTAGACCACAAATACCCAGGCTGATTAATTACATGGCTATGCAATATTACTCATGCATTCCTCCTGAAATGTCAAAAGGATTAGGAATGCCACATCTTTCCTCCCAAACTGTAATCTTAAGGAGCCCTGCTGCAATGAAAACAGTGCAATTACTTTCGTACACTGTCAATTTTACAATAGGGGGAAAAAAGAGCTTTACTAACAGCAAATAATTATACCATCACTTAATGATCGATTTAACAGAAAACCCATCTAATTCCTTTTGTCATTACAATCTACAGTACTAACACTCTAACAGTGCTGCCTTAGTGGTTCATCATTACATTAGCATTAAGAATAATGCTAATATAAAACATAACTTAACTTTTTATATTGTTTATCTGCTTCAATGCACTATACACCCGGAGTATTATGAGCCCTATTAATGTAGCAAACGTTTGGGATGATACAATCCAGTCTAGCAGCACCCATTCAAGAAAGGCACTAGTGCAGCATATTATACATTTGAAAAATGAACCTCCTACATGGCACACAGAGGAAGGGATTATATAGTTTCCATTTTACTGAAAACAACAGCTGCAGAGGTAAGGAATAATACTTACCCCATAACACAATTCCATGTTTTCAAGCCATGCCTAGCTTTAAACTGGTTTCGTACAGATGATTACTGTCCCATCTTGAGACTTTGAGATGGGGATGGACCTGTTTCTGATATAGTTTATATGCATCAAGGAACAGTAGTACATTGGGCTGGGAAGGTCTTTTAAAAGAATATAGGAGGGTCTCATTTTATGTTACAAGACTTTGGAATAGTTTTTTATTTCTATTTCAATCCACAGTGCTATGCTGGTTGCTGTATAAACACTGTAAGAAGCAGCACTTGCCTTGTAGAGATAACCATATAAATAAAATATAGGCCCAGGATGAGCAAAAAAAGAGAAGGACCATTCTTACCTTCATCTTGCAGATTTCATTGTACTTCAAGTGCTCAATTAAGTTTGTAGACCCCAAACTTTTCAGAACTACTAAATTCCTTCTGAACAAAAGGACATCTGACAGGGTCACGGATGTTTTGATGTTTTGTGTTTTGTTTTCTGGCCCAGGTTTGGGCCAGAACAGGTTAATTTAAGAATGTCATATAAAACAAGGACTTATTTCATATGTGGTTTAGCAGAAAGAACAGGTAGAGCTGGTCATGTATTTATCAGATTTAAAAATTCAGGAAACTTGATTGTCTTGCTCATTCCCAGACGTGACTTATGGTCAGTGAGGGTTTTAGCTTTTCATTCATTTCTAATAAGAATGAAATGAACCTAACAAACATTGCAACAGAATGAAAGAACTGCAGTACGAAAATGTATGCTCAAATATCCCATCAGAGAGGGCTGTAAATTCTGCACTATCCATTACTCAGTCAGATTGCTATTCCACATGTGGACTAAGAATGAAGGTGTGAAATCATTAGAGTTTATATCTCAGGCTAGCTGTAAGCTTTGGCCTATTTCTTTAGAAGAGTCACTACTTCCTGTTTAACGTATCGACCTGCCTATTTGGCATTTGACAGCACTATTGAATTTTTGCTGAATTTTATGCTTCAGGAAGGACATAAAGTAACAGGTTTTCCCCTGGGCTCCCCCCTCCACAGCCTCAAATTTACTATGAACTTCAGAAACATTTTGTAATCTCATGTAAATATGTTATTTTCTCTTTTCTGTTGGAGGCAGCCTTTTTTTTGGCAGGGAGACAGTGGGGCAATGTGGGGTAAGATTTCCCTTAACTCTAGAGGAGTTGTTTGGAAAAAATCAAGTGTGTTTCCAAAACACAAGTAAATGAATGTCCCCTTTGTCCTTTCTCCCCATACTTTATTGGTTGGTTTAGGTGGATCTCAGCACATAAAGCTGTCTTTGATGACCTCTCTATGTATTCTCGGTACCTTGTTCCTCCTTTATGCTTTCATAAAGCCCAGTGTCTAGGCTGGGACTCCAGGTTCCACTAGGTGGCAAAGAGTCTAAAAGTTAAATATTGCAAGACTGAGAAAGGAAGCACCCACATTCTTTTGTAGATTCAAATACAGATTTTAAAAAGCCTTTTGGCTCCTAATTCCCAGTACAGCATGAATTACAGCTGAAATCAAGATGTTCTCCCAAAACGGGTGTTGTGACACTTAGCACTACAGTAATGAAAAACTAGGTGCCTGGAATTCACAGAAATCATATTGTCATCTAAATACTGCATACAGCTAATGGGAAAACATAGACATGAAGGGTTCTTAACAGTCACCAAACCAAGCCAAAGCTAGTTAGCAAGGCAAGTCTGAGAAAAAGCCTGACTTGGATTTATACTACAATTCAGGTGTGCAGACCTTTGTTTCTGTAATACAGAGTCTCAGAATCTTCTCCTCACTTCAGATGTCTAAGGCATGGACTAAGGCACAAGTGGCTGGCGGTTTCTTTGAAACATGCCCAGAAGAGGAAGATTTAGAAGATGGACTGTTGAAGGGAGTGAGAGAGAGAGAGAGAGAGAGTGTGTGTGTGTGTGTGTGTGTGTGTGTGTGTTGAAGGGGTGTAGCAATGTCTTCAATATGCCTAGGGATCACTTGGGAGAAAGAATGCTATGCACTGAAATGAACTGTAATTCTGATTGTCCTCACTGGCCATATGACAGAGAAGGCTGTTGAGAGAAGATGTGTCTTAAAGACTTCTTTGGAGTCTCAAAAGAACATTGTTTATATGCTACGGTTCCAATTCTTCCCCCTCCTGCTACTCTGCTTCATAGCTTTAAGATACAGTAATTCTAGGTTCCACTTCACAAGAGACAATTAGATTTAGCAATATTTAATTTTAAAGCACAGAGTGTTCATGACTGCAATAACTTCATTGAAGGGACGGGGACACCCAGAGCTAGTAATTCAACTAGAATTTAGCATTCTAAAACTTTCCTGTTGCTGAGCCCATTCTTTCCAACCCCCCTTTCATTTTTTCTCTTTGTCACTTTGCTCTGCCAGCGTTCAGTGTTATTATTTTTTTCAATTACTCTCGGATTTTCATCCATCATGCTACAAATGCCTTTAAAGTTTCTTTCCTTTTTTCTTTTCTTGCCTAATAAGTCATGAGTTGTGAAACAAGGCTGTGTCTTCCTATTGTTTTCTTTCTTTTTTTTCCTCTTTTTTTTTTTCTTCTTGCTTTGCATAGATTTATCTGAGGAGAAAAAGAGTGATCAAATTCTTTATTAAAGAGTGGGAATGACTGAAAAGACCACAGATTGCAATGACTACAATGACATGTTTCACCCTGCAGTAGGGAATGAGGTGATATATCTAACCAGTTACTTCAGCACAGGTTCAGGAGATGATAACCATTTAAGTTGAGGAAATCCCACCCCACAGGACTGTCCATCTGCCTTCTAAGGAATAAGTAAAGTCCACCAATTATTGAACTTTTGCACATTTCTACCAGTCCTGAGGACACATTAACACTTTTTTTGAGTCTGTTAGTACATTAAGGCATTCCTTTACCACCTCTAAGACAGTAGTTTCACTTTCAAGTTCCTATCAGGAATGCATGCTTTTGGCCAAAGTAGTCTTCCTAAAGTTAAGGAGAAAATCTGAATTACAGGACTGACTAGTTTGATAATAATATTTTATTTTAAACCACTGGTGTGGATACTTCTGGAGTCTCTTTCTCAGGAGAGAAGAAATTTGAACTATTCTCCTGTGACTTCATTTTTCCTCTTGAAAGTCCTGTTAGATATGGAGTCAAGAATGAAGATGCACTGATCCACGGAAGTGGATAAGAATATGATTAAATGTGATTTAGGGATCAAAGAAGCTCATAATAAAAGGTTAGCATATGGGACAGCCACAGCAGGAGAAGACAGAAAGGCAAGCATGTACGTGACAGGCAGAACACTGAAGACCTGTCTTCAGACAGAAATCCTAAGAACGGAGAAGAACAACTGTGAAATTGTTTTGTCTCCTAACACACTCATGGTGGAAATCCTGGGCCAATTGTAAGCTGTCTGGCTTTATCAGACCATTGAGGTGCTGTTGATGAAAGATCTGAGCCAATTTCACAACTTGCAACCACCAAAGGAGATCATATTTCACTTCCTTCTCTTCCCACACAGTGTTTCTCTGAGTAGTGTCAGACGTACTGTTTCTCACCCTTTGATTAGCCACTTCAATTTTTTCATTTTGGAATTGCTGTTTACGGTTGGTTGATTTTCTGCAGAATTAGTGTGCTGAACTCGCTTATTGAATAGTTAGTTAGGTAAGCGCCACAGCAGACACAAGGAGCATGGAAGGAATGGAATGATAGAAGAGGAGGTGTCGTGGTTTAAGTCCAGCCAGCAACTAAGCACCACACAGCTGCTCACTCACTCCCCCCTGGTGGGATGGGGGAGAGAATCGGAAGAGTAAAAGTGAGAAAACTCATGGGTTGAGATAAAGACAGTTTAATAGGTAAAGCAAAAGCTGTGCGCACAAGCAAAGCAAAGCAAGGAATTCATTCACTGCTTCCCATCGGCAGGCAGGTGTTCAGCCACCTCCAGGAAAGCAGGGCTCCATCACGCGTAATGGTTACTTGGGAAGACAAATGCCATCACGCCGAACGTCCCCCCCTTCCTTCTTCTTCCCCCAGTTTATATACTGAGCATGACATCATATGGTATGGAATAGCCCTTTGGCCAGTCTGGGTCAGCTGTCCTGGCTATGCTCCCTCCCAGCTTCTTATGCACCTGGCAGAGCATGGGAAGCTGAAAAGTCCTTGGCTAGTGTAAACTCTAGTCAGCAACAACCAAAACATCAGTGTGTTATCAACATTATTCTCATCCTAAATCCAAAACACAGTGCTCTACCAGCTACTAAGAAGAAAACTAACTCTATCCCAGCTGAAACCAGGACAGGAGGTAAAGCAGAACCAAACCATTTTGGCAACACTGAGTGAGGCTGACTCAGTCAGTATTATCTGAGTGCACCTTTAAATGCCAGAGAGTTGACTACAGTCAACTCGAAGTCTGGTAGTCCAGGCAGAACGTACCAAAAGCTAAGAATAACCAGATGGCTGTCACTCAGAATGCAATCCTTGTGTAACTTACTCATTTTATTTCTATTCAGATTTGAAAAGGTGGGTTACTTGCACTGATATTACCTGGTCCAGTGGGCCAGATAATCTTGATGAAATTCACCCTGGTTTAAGTTACTTATTAATCAAATGAGAGACTACTCAGATGACCCATATCAGCTTTATTAGACTGGTCCTTCCACAAACTTAATAAAAAGAGTCAAGCAGCAAGCATAGCGTAATTCCTCACAAGGTCCAAGTCTCTCCAAAGGGAAGTAATGGAGTACAATGCAATGACTCCATTTCCAAAATCTCTATGAACAGATTCACCAGGGAACTAAAGATTGCTCCATAAAATGCACATATTCCTATGCCGTGCAGCACGGTCCCAGCTGTACACAGTCTCTCCCGCTGACACCAGGACTCCATCAATCTTTGGTCTCATCTCCAGCTGCATGCTTTAGGTTCTCATCCTAAAGAACCATCAAAATGTTAAAACACTTCCTCTGCTACTGCTGTCAGAGATGGTAAAGAAGAAAATGTATAGGAGTCAGCTTCAGCTGACAGGGTCCAACTTTCTTACCACCAAATGGATTTTAGATCACAAGCTACTCCAAATTTTATTTAAATTTTCTGTCTATAAGACATTATTTTCCATGTATGAGGATGCCAATTTTTAGTGAAGCTAGCATTATATCCATACAACAGCTAGGACTTCCTGGGTCCATACATACCAGTAAATTAAATGATTCCCAAGACTGTTTTCTGTCATTGAGGCTGTTGTATTAAACTTGATTTAGGGAGAGATTCAGGAGAGAATGACAGTTGACCTGGGGCGGTGTCCTGCAGGGATGAGTCCAGCTCTTTAGAAGTGTAGATGATGCTTTTCCAGTGTCCAGAAACATCCTTTAATTTACTAGTATGAGCAGAAAGGACAGGATTCACCAGGCCTACAAGTGTGTAAATGGGAGAAAGAGCTATGATGACTAAATCATCATCGATTTGTCCTCCAAAGGTACTTAACTCTCTCAGGTATAGGCTTCACTTTAAATTAGCTCCATAAAATAGTCAGTGTAAATAGTCTTATCTGCATAGTAGTTCCCTAACAGAAACAGCAATACCTCTACCAGGGAAACTGAAAAAGGGCTTGAGAAACCGGTGCTTTCTCAAAGCAATAAATCAGTGTCAGTGCTAAAGATAAATATGAAAAAACAATTATTATTTAACTACTGGAGTGTTGTAAGTCTTAATTAAATAATGTTTATGAGGGGCATTAATGAAAGGTGGTACAAACACAAATTATTATTCTGCAATAACACCACAGCTCTACCACATCATCAAGAAAGAGCATCAAAAGTTGGAATAAGCTTTGATGAAAACTACTCATAATTCTCAGACAAAGTTGATGCAGTGATGTGTTACTAAAGCTGAGTAATTTTTCTTGGATTTTTTAAATGCTCATTAGTAATTAATTTTTCTCCTTCAAAGAAGATGAGGTCTTCTTTGCATAAAAATGAACCATGGACAATTTCCAAGGGACTG